>NC_143397.1:152922229-153264312 GCF_052110815.1 Crocodylus siamensis
ATTTGAGTGGTGTTTTTTGACTGAGTAGGAATTAATGAAGGAAGTAGGAACTATTTGGCTAGTCCACAAAACAATAAGATAAAAGCCCGCTTTTCTTAATTTAACAAGTTTCTTATGTGTTTCAATCCTGGTAAATTTGTCCCTGACACAAACAGTATAAAACGCTTATTATTAATAACAATTTAGTCATTCAACCTTTACCATGATGCAAAACACTTCCCATAAGGTTAGTGAATTATTTGAAATGGATTAAATTAGCATAAGAGGCTTTTTTTAAATTTCAAGTCCTTGCTGAAGGCATGAACAGTTTTAAGGAAAGGTTACAGCAGTGGTGACTAAACTGCAGCACACAAGACACAAGTGGCTCAGACAGCCACACAAAGCAGACCAGGGAGGGGACAAGCAGCACAATGGCAGATAGGACAGGGAGCAGAAAGCAGAACAGCAGGTTGAGCAGGGAGTGCAGGGCAGGAAACAGAAAATAGAGCAGCTGCTTGAGGAGAAGAGGATAGAGAGGCACTTGAGAAGGGTGTGAGCACCTGCCAAAAAAGCAACCCTGAGTTAAGATTTTTAAGTTCTCTTGATAGCCCCATCAGGGACTAGAAATGCCTTGTGGACATTGAGTAAGTCTCTTTGGTACTCTGATGCTCATTTTCTAAGTGCTGCCTACTAGAATATTTAGTACTAGTCAACACAACTAAAGTTAAGTATTATTTGATCATTTTAGAACAATAATTTATCCAATACATTTACTAATAATGTCGTCAATTAATTTTTGTGGTTTTTGCTACAGCCTTTGATTTAAAGAATGACAGATGTATTTTAAAAAATGAGCCCATATCTCTTGACTCTTACTTCAGTGCCTCACTTCAGTGTTCCTTCCCCTTTAAAGTAACCATTTTTATTGATGCCATGGTTGCAAGTATGGCATACTTCCTATTTCAGAAACGTCCTCTCTGGAGATCAGAGAGATGCTGGAGTGCGAGGTGATATTTCAGTGGGATTCAAAAGCACATTTTGTTTCATGATTTACCGCGTGTTCTCAGAGATATTGTTTCAATTCATAACATCTCTTATTTTTTGGCAATCTTCCTTCCTGGTGCATATACAGTGGAGCAAATCTCTGAATGAGGTTGATGAGATTTGTAATACACCCTGAGTTAATTTAGACCGCAGGTTCTTCCCTTCAACAAAACTGTGGCCCATATACAAGTCAAATCTGTTTTTTTCCTTGGGCAATGATTTATTTCCCTCTTAAATTGGCTGGACCAGTTAGTTTTTTATTTTTATTAAGTCACACTATTCTTAAATGAAACTATTGATTTAAAGTCAGCTTAGTGAGGATTTAATTTGTTTTCAGGGGATTAGAGCAGGTAACATGGGATAATTTTACAATAAAGTGGAATAGAAGCATTCCTTCACATTACCCTCACCTTTTTTTCTTGCCAGGCTGCACAGACATTACAAATTTTCAAGTAAATTGTGGAAATACATTCATAAATCAGGCCTAATTCTTCTGCCTGCTTAAGGGCTATTCTAAGGAATATTTTTCTTTGACCTTGTCTGTGTTTGTCCTTCCTGGACAATCTCACTGCTTTTGATGTTTTACACGCGCGCGCACACACGCGCACATGCGCGCACACACGCACACACATTGGTGCATGTGCGTGCACTATAAATAGGGGCATTTTTAGGGGGAAAAATGCAGCCATGTGTTTTAACTCTGTTGAAATTGCATTGGAAACAGAGAGATTTCCAAAGCTTAAAATAAAAGAAAAATGGCAACTATACAGATGACAAAAAAGGAGTAATCTAAGTTGTATCCAACATGTCTGCAAATTGCAAACAGTGGATATTATTTATAATTCTTTATAACCATATGAAATCTCTTCTTTTTTAAACCATATGAAATTGCATCATTTTTTCTTTGGCCTGAATCTACTGTGTGTTCAACAATTTCAGGGTGTTTCTTAGTTCATGTGGGGGTCTGCTCCCTCTCCCATTGCATTCAGGGCTAAAAATCTCCTTGACTTGAATGGCAGTAGGCTCTTTATTAGGGTGGATGTATCAGCCCATTTCCAGACATTTTTTGGATTGTTTGCTCTTTTTTTGTTGTTGTTCTTCTGTTGATAGCACATCCTTGTAAGGAAACACATTTGGCAAGATAAATATACACAGAGCTCTGCCCACACATACTCACTGATGAAATTCCTCCCATTCCTGTTTTTAACTTGTAGTTACTACACACTTGCTGTGCCTTGTTGTCTGAAAGCAGATTATGATCAGTACCCATGGTGGTATTGAACAGTCCGGCCCTTTGTAGGTTCCTTGTACTTATGCTGAGCAATTCAAGAATTATGCTGAAGTCAAAAAGACTGCTGTGGTATAATGTACTACCAAATGTGAGAAAAGAGGGCAAAACTGAATCGTTATCAAGTGAAACTATCAAAACATACTAGAGCTCAGCTGTTCAGGTTACTCAAGCACTAGGAATTGGAAAGATCCATTTTAAATCAATAGTGCCTTCTACTTAGGAAAGGATGAAGAAAACATAAAGGGGAAAAAAAAACAAATCAAGTCTATGCTTGATGCTCACTTTTGGCAGCCTGGCTATTGGGGCATTCTTCTATCTGTGATTGCAGCAAGGCATACCCTGTCTATGGTTTGTATCTACACAGAACAAGATTGATTACAAATTAATAGTTCTCTTGTAAGTAACATGGAAATAATTTCAGCAAGTCAGCTTGGGTTTCAGTTCTACATATATTTTGGACTAGGTGCATATCCTAGATGTTATTTCTCTATGTCTATGTCTCTATGGGATCCTGATTATTAGAGAAAGAGAAAGGGGATTTCATGGGGAAAAGTGAATAAACAAGGCAGAAACACTCCCTTTTGTTGTATAATAACTAAATTGTTATTAATATTAATATTTTAAAAGAAGAAAAAAGGCGTTTTGTTTCTGGTTTGTTTGGGGTTTTTTTAGCCATACTGTACTCCTCAATTTTAGGAGATCCACATCTGGAATCCAAAACATCCCAAGAATCAGTCTGTCAGGCCCCAGTCAATTGTAATAGTGCACCTGGGGAAAAATTTTGGCTTATTAGAGTAAGTTGGAATTTTGCCATTAATTTCGACAGGGCCAAGATTTCACCATTGATTTCTAAATTCCCTCTTAACCCTACCAATGTATAGGCTGTTGCCTGATTTGGGTAAATGACTAAACAGTGAAGGTTTACAGTAACCCTGTGCTAACTCTTGGCCAAAGTGAGATGAATTAAAACTCTTCAGCATCACAGATTTTGGCTGAAAAAGCATATCATTTCATAATTTGGCAAACTCTGCAAATAAACCTCTCAAGGCAATGTGTGCTCTCAGCTGGCAGGGTAGAAAACCCATGTACTAGAGGGATGGTGTGGAAAGAAAATAGGGGGAAAACCAATGTACAGTATATATAGGAGAACCCCTTCTGCCAGTTCAGTTTGGAGATATTATTCAGAATATAACAAGGCTTGCTTTTAGGTGCCAAGGCTTGCTTTTGGGCAGAACAAACACACATAGGAACATACATATATAGCATATCACTACATAATCAAAGCCCAGACTTAAACTGGAGGAAAGATGGACACATGCAACCTTGTTTTGTAAAATGTGAACTGTGAAGTTTGATGACCTCTGGCTACCATGGCCCTCTAAACCTTAAAGGTGCAGTAGTACCTATACAGGGGCCACACTTTAGCCAACAAAACATCTATTAACTTTAATGGTAATTTTACCTTAGTAAGAAAGGTGACATGAAGTGTTTATACAGTAAAGAATGTTGAACGTGAGTAAAATTGTCTCCCATGCTCAGCATTACAACTGAAGGCTACATTTTCCCTTTTTTTCAAAAGCCACCCTCAAGTTCTTTTTCTCTGAAGATTAAACACAACAAAAGACGTTTTCTGTAAACTGAGGTATGCAGCATAATTCTACCTTCTCTCTGGCTGATGTACTAATGTGTAACTGTAGGGTTTAATTTAACTTTACATTAATCAAAAAACAATAAAGGCCATAAAACCCACACTAAGAAGCATTTTAAGTTAAGATCCAAAGCGAAACACCCTGGGACTTTGTCTATTGTCTTGTTCAGTCCCCCTGTAAAAAGAACAAGATAGCATGAGAAAGAAAGAAAAATTGAGCCCACATTTTTTGCATAGAGATGGAGAAAACACATAATAAATTAGGGGGAGGAGGGAGTGAAATAAAGGCCAGAGGTAAATGACGTTTAATTGTGTGAGCTGCTCTTCCTCTTGTGGTCCCTGCCAGCTGCTGCTGCTATTGCTACCTTCCTGTTTTAAGATGAAAGCAATGATGGTAGACACGTGCAGACACACAAAAGAACCTATTTGGACTGGCGTGTCAGCTCATCTTTATCAAATGTTGCACAGGTATATTTTGTTGCCATGCTTCATTACCCCAGAATGGCATGCCTGAAATGTTTGTCTCTTCTATAAACCCAATAGCTTTCCCAGTGAGTCACATTTGACAGAGCAATAGACGGGTATTCACTTGCTAGCATACATTTGTAAAGCCCAGACAATTATATATATAGATATATAAATAAATATATTTATATATTTATGTTTAGAGATATAGATATACACCTTCATATATATATATATATATATATATATATAAAAATAAATAAAAATATATGCATACACACACATTTTATATGTATATGCACATATATACACATAAACAGATTTATATCTATAATATAATAATAGATATTACAGCATGTATGTAAATATGTCCATTCAGTCCCTTGTTCTTAAACACATATGCTACATAAGTAGTATGTTACTTAATTTTGTGTTTGTATGTATATACAGAAATATATTAAAATAAAATGAAACAGAATAGTGATCTATTTCTCTAAGGTAAATCTAATTTACATTAGAGAAAACACTAATCAATTAAAGAAAAAGTTTGGTCAAAAATGTGTTTTTACGATAAGAAACAATCAGTCAATACTTCATTAATGGGGTTAATTTTGGCCAGTAAAGTTGAAAAACAAGAATTAGTTCAGCCTGGAACTAACTGTAACAATAGCCCAGTTTTTAGGGGAAGAAGATAAAGTCAGTCAGAGGAGGAGTAAAGTATAGGATATTATGCAAGTAAAAGGGCTTTATTCTGTGGACAATGCTATGAGTGAAGAAATCAGTCCCAATATATGCTTCAGGGTTTTTGCACCCATAAAGCCAGCTACTATATGCTGGGTGGATTTACACAGCAGTATGAAAGTGTGATTGCAGTAAAGCATACCCTGTCTATGGTTTGTATATCACTATTACTCTCTGTGCTGTGCAATCTCATGGGAACCAGAGCTGTTACTACTAACCAGCACTCAATTCAGGTTGGTTGTTTGCTCAGGAAGTAGCAAGGATCTGAGTTCTAGACTCTGCTAATAAGGGCTCTGATACAACTCCACTGAAATCACTTAGTGTCTTCCATCTTCAAAAACATTGGTATTGCTCCAATAGAGTAGCAAAGAAATGTAATTCTTTTGTTAAGATATCAGAACACAAATCGTATGTATAATGAAATCATCAAACATAGCAGAAAATGAACAGAGTTAGTGGAGTACATTTCCCAGAATGCTACCAACTAAGGTCAAAGTGTAGATGTGCCCCACCTAGGTAGAAAAAACTCAGCATTAGCTACGCCTTGTTGGTAACAGGGAGCCTTTGCTGAGGAGAGCAGGCTTTCATTTTTATATAGCAAATTCATTGTATTAACAAATTAGCATTGAGCTTAAAGTGTAAACTTTGATCCAACCTGAAGTTTGTCAGATTGTGGAAGTGTTTGAATATTGGGCTTTGGGAAGTTTGTTGTTTGTGCATGTTTTTTACTTTGCTCTAAACACAGTAGTGGGCAGAGTTCTGCCCTGTTTGCTCTCCTTTGTGGCAATTGAGGTTACCGGGGTGAGATTAGAATTTGTATTTCTGCAATCCTTGTCATGTTCTAATTTGAGCAATTATTAATGGGGCTGAATGTGGAAGGTTTGGATAAAATGGCTAGGGACAGACGTTAAAAAAGCCTGACTTGATTCAATCTTTTCAGGTTAGTCTAACTAGGTTTGCAACTGCACTGCCATCCTTTCTGGGCTGAGGAAATACAGGCACATGCCTGCAGTGGCTCAGGCTAGAAGCCGTGGCAATCTAGAGCAGCCCTCCCTTCTCTTGCATACAGCTGGGAGCGGGGTGGGAACATGGCCAGGCCCTGGCAGGATGTTCTGATTTGGGAGGTCTACCTGTACCATCCCAGGCTTTTCCCCACTCGCTGCTTAAGGGGTGGGAGTGTTACCATCCCCCAGCCCCCTGCTAGCACTCTGAGGCAAGAGGTAGTGTGCAGTGCATGTATCTGCTGATAATACAGAGCTTTTCAATCTTCTTCCCTGCTTCTTTATACTTTGTGCAGCAAACTGACAGGCAAGCACGTCAGCAGGGTACTGATAACAGTGTTTATTACCTCATCAGCAAAATAATAACATCTCTCCATTAGTTCAAACTCTTCTTAAACAGCTTACCAGCTGACCTGTTGATTAGCTCCAAAAAGCCCTAAGTGATCACTGTTCTGTCTGCCTGTCCCAGTGAAATTGGAGATACACACAGACACCTTGGGTAATCCAAGGAGAGTGGTTGCTCCTTAAGGAAACGATCCTCCAAGCCCAAAGGAAGGTAATCCCAACGAGGATCAAAGGGAGCAGGAGAGCACACAAGCCTCCATGGCTCACCAAAAGCATCCGGGAATGTTTCCTTGCTAAAAAGGAGGCTTACACCCAATGGAAAGAAGGGGTCATCACCAGGGAGGACTATTCTGTAGTTGCTCGGGGATGTAGCGGGGTAGTTAGGAAGGCCAAGGCAGAGATGGAACTGGGACTAGCTTCCCAGATTAAGGACAATAAGAAGTCCTTTTTTAAATACATAGCGGGTAAAAAGAAGGTCCCGGGTAATGTGGGGCCCTTGCAGGACGCGTTGGGAAATTTGGTTGTCACACCAGACGGCAAGGCTAACATGTTTAACGATTTCTTTGCCTCCGTCTTCCTAAGAAGGGACCAAAACAGCCACCTCCCTGCTGGGCCCCCCTCAGGCCCCGGGGCAGGCACACCTGGGCCACGGGTTAGCGAGGATTTAGTTAGGGAGCTTCTGGAGGGGTTGGACATATTTAAGTCAGCCGGGCTGGATGATCTCCACCCTAGAGTTCTAAAGGAACTGGCCAAGGTCGTTGCAAGTCCCCTGGCATGGCTTTACGAACACGCATGGTGCTCTGGTGAAGTACCAGAGGACTGGAAGAGGGCCAACATGGTTCCCATCTTCAAAAAAGGCAGGAAGGAGGACCCGGGAAACTATAGGCTGGTTAGTTGTACCTCGATCCTAGGCAAGCTGTTTGAGAAAATTATGCTGGCACACATCCAGGAAGGGCCAGCAGGGAACTGTATGCTTAGGGGCAACCAACACGGGTTCATCAGTAGCAGGTCCTGTCAGACCAACCTGGTGGCCTTTTACGATCAGATCACCAGACCATTAGATGCAGGGGTAGCAGTGGATATAGTCTTCCTGGACTTCCGGAAGGCTTTTGACACTGTCTCTCACCCCATTCTCATTAAGAAACTGGGGGGCTGTGGTGTCGACGCCCACACAGTCAATTGGGTCGCCAACTGGCTGGAGGGCCGCACCCAGAGGGTGGTAGTGGATGGGTCCTTCTCAACCTGGAAGGACGTGGGCAGTGGGGTTCTGCAGGGCTCGGTCCTCGGGCCCGCACTGTTCAACATCTTCATCAGTGATTTGGATGAGGGGGTAAAAAGCACCCTGTTCAAATTTGCTGATGACACGAAGATGTGGGGGGACGTGGGCACACTGGAAGGATGCAACAGGCTACAATCAGACCTAGACAGGTTACAAGGGTGGCGGATGAGAATAGGATGGGTTTCAACACAGACAAGTGCAAGGTGATGCACCTCGGGAGGAACAACCGGCACCATACCTACAGATTAGGGAACTCCCCTCTTGTCAGCATGGAGGTGGAAAAGGATCTTGGGGTCATCATTGACTCCAAGATGAACATGGGCTGGCAGTGTGGGGAGGCAGTTAGAAAGGCCAACCGCACCTTGTCATGCATCCACAGATGCATCTCGAGCAGGTCCAAAGAGGTGATCCTCCCCCTCTATGCGGCACTGGTCAGGCCGCAGCTGGAGTACTGCGCCGCACTTCAAGAGGGATGTGGACAGCATGGAGAGGGCCCAGAGGAGGGCCACTTGCATGATCAGGGAGCAGCAGGGCAGGCCCTATGAGGAGAGGCTATGGGACCTGAACCTGTTCAGCTTCCAAAAGAGAAGGCTGAGGGGGGATCTTGTGGCCTGTTATAAACTAGTCAGGGGGGACCAGCAGGCATTGGGGGAGTCACTGTTCCCCCGAGCACCGCCAGGACTGACCAGGAATAACGGTCACAAGCTGGCAGAGGGTAGGTTTAGGTTAGATATCAGGAGGCGCTACTTCACGGTCAGGGCGGCTAGGGTCTGGAACCAGCTTCCAAGAGAAGTGGTGCTGGCTCCTACCCTGGGGGTTTTTAAGAGGAGGTTAGACGAACACCTTGCTGGGGTCGTTTGACCCCAGTACTCTTTCCTGCCATGGTGGGGGGTTGGACTAGATGATCTGCTCAGGTCCCTTCCAACCCTAGAAACTATGAAACTATGAAACCTCTCAGCACTAGCTAGCATACCACACGCCTAGAGTCTGTGGGGCTGGGGTCTGTGCTGAGGGAGATGGGGGGGAGGTAGGGGTCCCTGCTTTTCCAGGAAGCAGTGAGGGGATAGGGCAAGGGGAAGCCAGACAGACCCTTCTGTGCCTGCAGTCTCTGCTGGAGCTCTATCTAGGGAGCAGAGGGGAGGGGCCAGCTCTGCTTGGCGGCAGAAAGCCCCAGCCAAGAGAGCATGCTGGGATCCTGGGGGAGTCTGGTTTATCTTAAACTAGCAAGGGGTCTGGGACAGACATTGCATAAACTGGGTTTCATTGATATCATAGATTTCATAGACATTAGGGCTGGAAGGGACCTCGGGAGATCATCGAGTCCAGCCCCCTGCCCAAAGGGCAGGAAGTCAGCTGGGGTCATAAGATCCCAGCAAGATAAGCATCCAATTTACTCTTGAAGGTGTTCAATGTAGGTGCTTGAACCACCTCCGCTGGCAGACTGTTCCAGACCTTGGGGGCTCGGACAGTAAAGAAATTCTTCCTTAAGTCCAGCCTGAAGCGGTCTTGCAGGAGTTTGTGACCGTTCGACCTAGTCATCCCTTGGGGCGCTCTGGTGAACAAATGTTCCCCCAGATCCTGGTGGTCACCCCTGATAAACTTATAGGTGGCCATCAGATCACCCCTGAGCCTGTGCTTTTCCAGGCTAAAGAGTCCCATGGCTCTCAGCCTGTCATTGTAAGATCTGTTTTCCTGACCTCTGATCATGCGCGTGGCTCTCCCCTGGACTCTCTCAAGCTTCTCCACATCCTTTTTGAATTGTGGAGCCCAAAACTGGACGCAGTACTCCAGCTGCGGCCTCACCAAGGCCGAGTACAAGGGGAGAATGACGTCCCAGGATTTGCTCGAGAAGCATCTATGGATGCACGCCAGCATTTTGGTCGCTTTACTAGCCGCAGCATTGCATTGGAGGCTCATGTTCATCTTGTGGTCAATGATGACCCCCAAGTCTTTTTCTTCTGTAGTGCTAACCAACGTAGCACTGCCGAGCCTATAAGGGTGCTGCAGGTTTTTCCTCCCAAGGTGGAGAACCTTGCATTTTTCGGTGTTAAACACCATGAGGTTCTCGTCTGCCCATTTGCTGAGCTTGTCCAGGTCAGCCTGGATCACCCGCCTATCTTCTGGCGTGGATGCTTTGCCCCAAAGTTTGGTGTCTTCAGCGAACTTGGCCAGTCCACTCCTGACTCCAATGTCCACATCGTTAATGAAGATGTTGAACAGTATGGGTCCCAGGACAGAGCCTTGAGGGACCCCACTGGTCACAGGGCACCACTATGAGTGACTGCCATCAATCACAACCCTCTGGGTCCAACCACGAAGCCAATTTCCCAGCCAGCGGATAGTGGTGGAGCCAAGGCCACAACTGGGCAGTTTGGCCAAGAGGTGATCATGGGATATTAGATCAAAAGCTTTTTTGAAGTCAAGATATATGACATCAATCTCTTCTCCCTGGTCCAGGTGATAGGTCACCTGGTCATAGAAGGAAATGAGATTGGTCAAACAAGACCTACCTGCAACAAACCCGTGCTGGCTGTCCCTTAGGATGTTAGCCTGGGCCAGTCCATCAAGGATGGCCTCCTTAGTAAACTTTTCTAAGATCTTCCCCAGGATAGAAGTCAGGCTAATGGGCCTGTAGTTAGCCGGATCCACTCTCTTCCCTTTCTTGAAGATCGGCACCACATTGGCCTTCTTCCAGTCTTCGGGCACTACACCAGAGCGCCAGGAGTTTTCAAAGATCCATGCCAGGGGCTGGGCTATGACGCTCGCCAGCTCCTTGAGTACCCTGGGGTGCAGATTGTCAGGGCTGGCTGACTTGAAGGTATCCACCTTCTCAAGGTGTTCCTTCACGAGGTCAGCATTGATGGAAGGTAGGGGATCCCCCTCACCCAGATTTCCCTGTCCCATAGCAGGCATGGGCATCCCGTGTGACTGATGAAAGACTGACGCAAAGTACCTATTTAATAGGTTGGCTTTTTCCTGGGCGTCAGTTTTCAGTTGCCCCATCTGGTTTAGCAGGGGTCCAACATTGCCCTTTGGGTTGACCCAAATTAGTTAAGTCTGATACTACATTCAACCAGGTTTATCTCAAACTGGTTTCAGGCTTTATCAAATTGGTTTATGTGCACTGAAAATCTGTTCTTTTATAGCTTTAAACCAGTTTCTGATCACTTAAAGCAGTTTGTGTATAATGTTTGTTCCTAGCCCATAAGACCAAACTTGATGGGACTATCTTTAGAGGTGTGAAAATGCTTAACAGAATTTCTCCTTCTTGTATGCACCTTAGTAATGTCTGATTCTAGGCAGAAATGAAAGTGCCACAGCACAATGAGAGGCTGTTCCTGCAATACTCATGAATGGACTGGAAGAAGGAAATACTGAATTTCTTGTGATAATTCTTTTATATTTCTTGTCAATTTGAGCAGACTAAAGTAGTTCAGCTATTATGATCCAGAGGAGAGGGAATTCTAATTCTGATATTCAGCAATCCGCTAGTACCTGTAGGCTCCCTTTCTAAACTTTTCTTGTAATTTAATTTGGATAATGTGATTATGTTCTGTACTGACACTGTGGTATTCTGTTGCTGGTGTCTTTAAAAGTCATGCTATATTTCACTTCAGAGGCAGTATTGGTGGGAATGTTGCTGTGAGTGAAGTTGCTCATATGCTGGAATGGTTAGAGCCTAATACCTGTATCCTGAACTTGGGGCTTTTCTTCTTCTAACTAAAGTGTCCAAAAATAAATTTATAGTGGAAGTGATGTGACATTTTCTGTAATCATGCTGATTGCTCTGCCTTTATGGAAAATAGCTTTTCTTGCTTCTCTAGTCCATTTAGCCTGTAAGCTGTTCAAGGTAGAAACTATTAGTTTGTTCCTAGAACTACAGGGCCTCTGTCCTGATTTATCTTTAAGCACTATTATAAAAATATGATAAAATAAAGGTGGACTTGGAGCTTCTTCTATATCTCTGTGGTTATGCCTGGGTTAAGTGTCTCCCCAGTGGTCTTAAGGACAAGGATAGATTTGCTTACTGAGAAGCAAAGAGATGATTTATAATACAGTGTGAAACACCATTATGTTGATGATATGTTGATATTTTAAAACCATGGTGCTTAAAAAAACCCCACCTTCCTCTCCCCTAGAAAAATAAAAAAAAATTATGGTAACAAACTGAATGAACTCCAAGAAGAGGAAGTAGTAGGGAAGGAGGTAGAAAATGGTGTGTGTGTTATTTAATGTAGCAGGAAAAAGAAGCAACACCTTGGAGGTGAATGATAGATATTATTATAAAGGAGTTGTAGCTCAGGGCAGGTGAGCGGTGTGTTAATGAGGCGGCACTTCCCGCTTTCTGACAGATGACTGTCATTGTTCAAATGCTGCCATCAGACTGATTAATAACTGGGTCATTGTGCCCTGCAGTTGGAGCATACTACTTTCATTCTTCTGATTTCTCCAATCTGCTGACCTGAAGATGACCCAGTAGAGGTGGAGCTGATATTAGCATTCTACTTCCTCCAGAACAAGGCAAAATGATTTTAAAACAAAAAACAAAACAAACAAAAAAAAACCCAAACAAGCAAAACCCCCTTAAATTGCTCAAGAACCAAATCTTCAGCATCTTTATAGAAATCATGTTTGTATGACAGTTATATTTTGATAAAATTTTTAATCAACTATTCAGGCTTCCTTATACTATATCATCTTAACCTATGTGGGAAAACATATAAGGTAATTTAAGAGTACATAAAGGACCATACAATACATACCTGAGTGCTGAAGAGCTTTCAGTTGGACTTTACAGTGTAAGCTGACGTAACATAAAAGTATTTGTTTTAGCTTCATAGTGTTTCTTAAATGGTCATTAAATTTATACTTCCAAGACCAAATGGTAAACTGTGTTTTGACAAGGATATTGTCCTGAGTGTGTGTGTAGGAAATTTATTATTTGTGCAGAATTATCTTTTTAGTAATTCTCCTTTTAAATGTTGTTCAGTTGCTTCATTCCTTGATTTAAGCTTTTCTGAAACCACTGGGATGATAAGTTTAACTTTCTCTTGCTGTGTATTGGAAGTGCGTGCATCTAGTTTGAAATGTGGTGCAAAGACAGCTGTTGCTCTAATAGCGATATGAGCCATGGCCTACTAATACTAATTAGTATTTTAATTACTTGATTTCTTGTAACATTGGCATGGCCAATAGTTATGCGGAATCTTGTCTTACATACATGGCAACAATGTCTCTTTTCTTTTGCTTTATGAAATACGAATCCTTCCATTACAATGGCAGGCTATAACAATTTTGCCCCAGCTCTGTGTCTTAGTGGGATCACATTGGATGTATTAGAGCATGCTAACTGAAATGGCAGGACAGTAGCAGAAGAATGGAAATGCCAAGAATTACAGATTTACTAAGTTATGCTTAATTGTTTCATCTTGCAATGTGATATTTCTTTTGTTTAAATTTTAACAAACAGGTATACATTTCTTATATCCCTAATTGTAGATACTATGGCCATGTCCAGATGAGCGTGGCTGTGTGGTATGTGGTGTTGTACACACCACACGCTCAGGCGTTCCCCACACTGCTACCTTGCAGTGGGGAGGGAGGGGGGAAGAGATTGACCTTGGGAGACCTCGGGGTCAAAAATCACACGTGGAAAAAAAGCAAGGTGGTGCATATAGTAGCAGTGCAAGCTTCCCAGAACCAGAGCCTGGCCCACCGGAGCCACACTTCAGCTGCTAGTCAGGCTCCCAGCTGCAGGAACACCATGACTGCAGCTCCCCCAGTCTCTAGAACAAATTGTGCCACTATTACTTGTCCCTGCAGAGCCAAACATCTATGCTTCTCTGGATGCAGCCTATGAGTGGGACTTGAAGGGATCTTTTGGGCCACTGCATCTAGACTCCTGCTACTGCAGAACATAATCATTTATCAAGCTTCATTAAATTATTTAGGTTTTTTTGCCTTCGCTACTCCTATTGGAAAACTCTTCCAGAACCTTACTCCACTGCTAGTTAAAAAATTATTCTAACTTTTAGCCTAAAACAAGATACTACTTGATCATTCCCATTTATTCTGTAATGTGTGATATGTCAGAATAGGGTGGACCCTGTAATTTCCTTTTACCCCTTGCCTTTTTTTTAAATTATACTCTTTCTTCATTTGTTTTCAATATTGCCAAGAGTGAGGTTTAAATTTCATGTGATTTGGCTTTAGAAAAATGATATTAAACACAAAATTGTCTTTTAATTTGAAGTCTGTTTTGAATCTTTAATGTTTTCAAGTTTTTCCCCACAACTGTAAGCCTGAGCCCTAAAAGACTCAGGTGGGAATGGATAGTACTCCACTCCCTCTATAAAATCAAAACTAACTTTAACCAAACTTACTTACGCAAATTAGGGCCTTGTTTAGGGACTTGTTTACATGAGTTAATTTTAGGCAGCTCCTGGAGCTCTTAACCTAGGGCTTCCCAACTGTTTTCCTCAGCATGACCCCATTTAAACACTGAAAAAATTTTGTGACCTCAAAATGATGCAGACAAGATCAACATGGAAAGATTAATCAAATTTCCACTTTCTTATTTTGCACTCTTTTCCTTTACTCGTTTTCATCCTTGTCATTAGTTTTTCATCTAGAGCTCGAAGCAGAAACTTTTCAGAGAAAAACATCCATGTTAGATTTCTCTGTCATGTAAAATGTATTTCTGCCAGCCAGTATCAACATACTGATTTACATCAATTTCCTGTAATCTACAAGCACCTTGCATTGTAGCTGCAACTGTTATGCTTGGACAAATAACTGCCATGACTGAGAGTTGCATATTTATAAATAGGAAATGTATTCTTCATAATCAGTTAACACTGGTGAGTGTCTTTGTGACCCCATTTTTTATTGTTATGACCCCAAATGGGATTGCAACCCCAGGGTTAGGAATTGTCTTAACTCCTGAGTTGTCTACACATTAACACCTGAAACTAGTTTTAAGTGCACTATAGGCAGTTTAAAGGTATGCCACCCCAGGGAAGTGTTATCCAGCTTGTGTTTCATAAAGGTGTGGCCAATCCCCACAGATGATCTGCCCAGGTTGCAGTCCTCCAGCATCCCAGGATGCAGTGTTCCCTTCCCAAGCCTCCTGTTATGTATGGACAAACTTTCCACCCCCCTGAGCACTACTGCCCCGGAGTGGTTTTGGCACCAAGCCAACTCCCCCTTTTGAACCTGGGGCTGTGACCTAGAGGTGCAGATCCATGAAAACAGCCTGCAGAGCACATGCCAGCTAACCAGATTACAGGGCACAGACTGGTCCAGAAGTAGGGTTTTAAGGGAGGGCAGGGGAAACAAGGTAGGGGGCTGGATCAGATCCTATGATCTGGGGCTTCCTTTTCAGAGTAGGGGCAGTAGCTTCCCCAAAAACACCCTTCCTCACTGCTACCAGCTCCCAGCCACCCTATGAAGGCTGACCAGCACCCCCCACATCCCAAATTCTAATTTATTAAAACATGAGACATTCTTTAAATTACTTTTTGTTATTTCTTTTTAAATTTTTTTTTACTTCTTTTTTTTTTAATTTTTAATATTTTGTGGCTGGCTTCCTTTATTTCTTCCCCCCGCTCCCATTTCCTTTCCATCTGCTATTACACTTCCCATCTCCATCCTGTTAACTCTCCACCACCCAGCTTCATGTTCCCACCCTTCTCCACCCCATCTTTGACACATCCCTACCTACCACAAATACAGAAGCCTGTCTTGGCTCACCAGCCCTGTAGTGTCAATTCACAGCTGTAGGTCCAGAACAGGCCCTTGTTGCCAGCCTTGTAGTGGAAGGCCTGGCAAGGTGGGTAACAGTCAGGCAAGATTTCTAGCTTTAAGGTGTGATTGCTCCAAAATTGAGCTAGCACTAACACCAATCAACATTAGAGCAGACGAAAGTGCAATATGTAACAAGGCCCTTATACTCTTGCTTAACCATAATTCCGCATGCTGGCTGAGAACATATCTTGCCTCAAAGGCTAGGGACAGAAGCTACATATAAACCAGTTTAAGTGATCAGAAACTAGTTTAAACCTGTAACAGAACATAAGTTCTGTGCATATAAATCAGTTTCAAATGGCCAAAACTGGCTTAAGATAAACCTGGTTGAATGTAGTATCTTAACTGATTTGGGTCAAACCATTTTATGGAACTTCTGTCCTGGACTCCTTCCTAGTTCAAGTTAAATCAGGGTCCCCCAGCATCCCAGCATGCTTTTCAGCCCTGGTGTGGGCTGGGTTGTCTGCTTCAAAGAGCTGGACTGGCCTGGCCTTTCTCCTCTCTAGCCACAGCTCCAGCTGACTCAGAAGGAGGTGGAGACTGCAGCCAGGAGACAGCAGCATCTGCCTGGCTTCCCCCTGCTTCCTCCCCCTCATTGCTCACTGCTCAAGCAGGGATTTCCCCACCCCCTCACAGCATAGACCCCAGCCAGCATCTGGTCATGGTCATGCCACCCTCATGCTAGCTAATGCTGAGGGGTGTCTATGTGTGTGTGTGTGTCCAGTTTTACTGGAACAAAGGCAGACAGAATAGGGCTTTTTGGAACTAATCAGCAGGTCAGCTGGTAATGTCCCTCCATTCTTCCTTAAAAATGCTTTGCAAAAAGCTGTTTAAGAAGAACTTGAACTAATGAGAGAGAGACTTTTTTTTCCTGATGGGCTGATAAGATTTGTGTTCTGATAAGTTCCCTGCTGGCTGCTGGTTTGCTATCAGTGTTCAACTGGGGACAGAAAGACGAGTGAGACATGACCTGGTTTGCAATGCATGCAATGCCTGTCAGTTTGTTGCTGACAATATGAAGAAGCCAGAAGAGGGAGATTGAAAAGCTCAGTATCATCAACAGATGGATGCAGTGCACACAAGCAGTTCTCCCCCAGCTTTTTGCCTCAGAGTGTAATCTGGGGGCCGGGGTCTGGCAACACTCCCCGCTCTTGAGCAGTGAGAGGTAGGGAGGGGGAAGCCTGGCAAGGTCTGCTTTCCCCTCCCCTTCCAAGCACACCCCTGCTGGGGATTGTATAGGTCAGGGTAGGGGTTAAAACCCTCCCTAATCATAGTGTCCTGCTGGGGTTTGGCCACACACCCTGTCAACTCAGCACTAGGGAAGGGAAGGGAAGGGAAGGGAGGGCTTCTCTAGCACTTCCCAGATTCTAGCTTGAGCCACTGCAGGCATATGCCTGCATTTCCTGAATCAAAAGTGAATGTCTATCCACTTGCAAATTGGTTCACACTCTGCAGGTTAAACTAACCGGCAAAGATTGAATCAATTCAGGCTTAGGCTTTTTTGATGTCCGCTCCTAGCCAAAGACATCTAAGTAGCACTTCTGCAGCTTTTACATATATAATAGTTATTAAACATGATGATCTTATTTCACCCCAGGCAGCAGCCTAAATTATATAAGATGTCCAGATTCCTTATGCATCTCTATATATTATAAGTTCCTTATGCATCTAGAGTTCTATTGTTCATATTCAAAAGCTCTGCTGGATGGCCACTGAGGCATTTATCTCTGCATATCGTTTACAGTGATCCAGTTCTGTCTGAGGAAGTTCATAAATTTGCAAAAATTCCAAAGACTAGAATAAAAATCACTAGCCAAAGTGATTAGGAAAGTGGCCTTCCTAATTCCCAGACCTACATGGAGAAGTATGGTTGTCATTGGGAGTCTGAACCACAGTTTCCTTCCTTTTAGAAAAGGCTTTTTAGATAAAAGCAGTACTTTCTTCTCTTCTGGCTTGTTCAGAAAAGAAGAATACTTGGGCGAATTAATACTTTAGTTTCCAAGTGAGCTAGGTCTTGAGCAAAAGGTGGTCTCAGTTGATAAGCTGTGTTGGAGTACTGTGTGCTGAAGTCAAGTGCTTCTGTGCTGGTTTCTGCATTCTTACAGTAGACCGTTTTCTGTTCTAAACAGTGATTACATGTTGAGATATAGAAGATGGGAATAAAAAAATAACAATCTGCCAACTCAAGGCTCCACACTTAAATCTCCAATTCAGACTTCTGAATCATACCTTGAGAGTGTTCAAAGTACAGTATTTGTAAGGTTGCTTCTTGCAACCATAACATTCATAAATAAAATGTAGCTTTCAGAAAGGAAATACAAGATTAATTGTCAAAAGAAAGTAGACAACTGAATCTTTTAAATTCCTACATAGCACATCAGTTCACAATGTCTTTGGTGGGAAGTCGTTTTAAAATGGTCACTTTTGTGCCCAGCATGTTAGCATTAGATATGAGATTCTAATGTGCAATCAACCTGTGGTTACTAACTTTTTGGGCATTCAAGATTTCAGCTAGACATATTAAATTAGTTCCACTTTGCCAACATTTCCATGTCCATAATATATTTCTTTGCTGTGGAACTTAAGCATAATACTTTTAAAAAAAACCTGTTTAGTAGTGAGAGAGACCACGGTAGTAGACAGCTCTGACTTGCATGTGCTTGGAAACAATAAGGTTGTCCATTATGCATGGTATAGAGCTCTGTGGCTGAAAACTATTAAGTACTGTTATCATTGCATGCAAAATAGCAAACTCCAAAGATCCTAGTTAGATGAAGGTGTAGTTTAAAAGTAACTTTTTTACTACAAGAATAATATTTAGTTTCTCATGCATATTTCTTTTCTGAATTTTTTTAAAGTGTAGCAGTGACATTTTCCTTGGAAAAGACTGCAGGGTCTTGGAGTGTCTGTCTCTGGAGCCCTGGAATTAACACATTAGTGGTAGGGACATTTGAAAGGATGTTTTGGATATTGGAGAGTTAGAGAAAGCTACATTTAAGTCTCTTGAACTTACTACTGCGGAGAGTCTCTTTTTACCTAAGCACACTGTTAAATCAATTCAGCTACATACAACTATGTTTGAGCTCCATTAAAAGTTGGCTTTAAACCCATAAAAACCAGGAAATTCAGGGTTAAGGCTGAAAATCCTGGCTGCAGCTCTGGCCTCCGCTCATGGCATTATGCCAAAATAATAACAATAATGCAAAAAAAGTGTGCATTAAGGCTCTAGTGGCTGCCTAGATTTTCAGACTCCAATGTGACTTTCTTTGTTTCATTTACAGCAAACACTTCTAAAATTAACCACCACTGCCTGAGATACCTGAAGAATTGGTACCTTTCTATGTATGGAGTAGGTGATATACCACAGTTCCATAATCATCTCTGTGACATAGCAAATATTGCATTTTCAGCAGTGCCCTAAAAGATCCATAGGATTTTTCTCTCTGGACTTTTGTACTGACAAACTGATGTGCTGGCTGTACTGTACCTAAATGCTGTTGTTCCAGCATGTGAAATACAGCATATTATTTAGTATAGCTTCTTCTATTTAAACCATAACTCAGAACAGGAGAAGAAACATTAAGGGTTCCAGAAGGCAATGGAGGAGAGATGTTTTGAGAAGAAAATTGAGTAGAGAACTACAATCCAGGAAAGCTGTTCCAGATGGTGGGAAATACAGAGAAGGTGGCTCTTCCACTAACAGTAGTGAGACTGTGTAAATGCAGAGAAAGGAAGAGAGTTTAGTAGCAGATGAGCTGAATGAGTGCAGAGGAGTGAAGGAGGCTGAGGAAAGTTCACAGAATTAAAAGCAAGGAGTGAAATCCTGGTCCCATTCATGTCCATGGCAAAATTCCCCTTGGCTGCAACAGAGACGAATTTGTCTTTGGATCCCTGAGTTTGTAAGATAGTCTCTGCAGTCTTTTCCAAGGATAATGTCACTGCCCCCGCTTAAACATTTCAGAAAAAGGTATACATGAGAACCTTAACACTTGTTTTAGCCTGGTATATTGAAGCATTATCTTTAATGTAGAAATATTTCAAGAAGCATTAAAGGGGCTTCCTTGAGTACTGGAAAATGGGACAGTGTATACAAGCTATCAGTTGATGGGGAAGGTTGGAGTCTCTTGCCACTAACCAGATGACTATTTGTTAATGGTTTCATAAGGAAATTGATTTGGCATATTTAACATTGTTTCTTCATTTTATAGGTAATGGTCTATTCCCATAGCTCTGTTATAAAATAGCACATATATACATATATATATATATCAGAGATTTACAACTCTACTATTCCACTAGGGAAATACTTAATGTGGCATAAGTCTCTGTATATGACAATTAAATTCACATGACCCACAGACTACCTCACAACCCAAAATTGCCCTTTACATATTACAAGAGAATTGTGATCACCCTTTAATTACTTATTAAAGCTACTTTTCCAATGAAAGTTTGCCTTTTTAGGGCCTAAAAAGTGAAAAGGAAAAGACAGTGCTTGTAAGAAAAAAGAGCAACACTACAGTGTCTTTTATCTGTACTTAGCTAATTCAGAAAGACAGTACTACTTGTTTCTTCTCTGTCCCAACACTTTTTGAAACAAAACAACCTTTTCAGGGAGTAATTTGAACTTACAAAATATCTAAGTGACCTTATAAATAAATCATGGCATATGTGATGAATAGTATTATATCAAATGTATCGAATGAGGTAGCTTGTTAGATGTATTGATATATCAGTGTACTGCATTAGATAAATCGGAATTACCCAGTTACATGTCACAGACACTATACTTCTCGCAGTGATTTTTTTTGGGAGGGGGAGAGGTGAGGAAAGAGTTGTGCTGGTTGGACTCAAAATTTTGTGGTCACCTTTAAGTACCAGAGGTGTTTCATGCACCTTGAGGAACAAAGAGAAATTTGAAGCCCCTGGTAGCCACAGAATTTGTTAAATCTTTTATTATTGTAACAAGCTGGAAGTGCAACCGCACAGTGTTTTTTGCATTAGACTAGAAATACCAAGAGTCTGTAGAACCACAGGTTTGAGGCTTGGCTGAGTCAACTCAGCATTTCATCTTTCTGAAGTAGATAAATATACTTTCATTTAATTTACTGTGGGAAAGTCTTTAAAAGCCAGGTCCCATGGCACATTTGGTGGTAGCAGATTTCTGCACCTGGGTTTTTGGCCAAGGTTACAGTGTGCTGGCTGTCCCCTTGGCTGCTATTCTTCATCCCAGAGGTGACTGAATTTCAGTTATGGGTGAAGTGATTTTTCTGCTTCACCTTAGGATCTCTGCGGATAAAAGGCATGATATAAATGAAAGGCGTAATTAAACATGTAATGCAGAATTTTATACCTGGGGGAGGGGAAAGGGCCTTATTTTTCAACTTAATTTATTTTTAAAAGTACAACTGAACTGGAATTTTTTTGTGACTGGGTTTGGGACATGAAGCTTTGATTAATTTTTGAATACACAAGTGAACTGTCTATATATAAGTTAAAAAAATATTAGCAAGATCACTTCATCTACTTGCAAATAAAATCATTCTGTGGTTCTCCTTGTCTATGGTTGTGATGGGTTGCAATTGCCAAGAATCTGCAATTTATCAGTAAATGGAGTGTATCACCTGTGTCTGAATGCTAGACTGACACTTACTAACAAGGCTTATGAGTTATCCCCATCCCACACAGCACACTAATATTTTAGCTGGTGCTTAGACTTGTATTTTCCCTAGTTCTTGCAAGGAGCAAAGGAAGCCATAGTAAAACCGAGTTGACATTAAGTAACAAGGCCATAAAATTCCAGTGTCCTATCGGTGAGACTACCACCCATTTTCTTCTTTAAGTTCCAGTCAGTAGCAAGCCTACCCAGCAAAATTTGAACATGGATTTTGAGTTTTTCCCCTGCTCAATATAGAGGAAGAATGATCAGATGCCTAGGGCATCAGTGTCGGTTTTGACAGACTTGGGTTGGATTTTGTGTCTTGGGTTTCCTGCCTTATTACATATTATTTGTGGCATAGTTGGCAAGTCACTTAGCCTCTCTCTGCCTCAGTGTCCTATATTTTAAATGGGGGTAAGTAGCACTCCATTATTTCATAGAGGATAAATGTGTCAACTATAGTATGGCAATAAGGTCCAGATAAATGCCTCTTGACTGTGCCATACAAACACCTCAAAATCTTATTGAAATCAGTTATGCAACACTGTGAGATAAAGCATTATCCCCACTTTATATATGTGGAAACTGTCCCAGGAAGAGCAAGTGAATCAATCAAGGTCACAGCGAAAGCTTGTCTAAATTACTCTAATCCCCACCCATCCATCTTCCTTTGAATGAAAGCTGTCTAGTTCCAGGTCTGCTAGAGGTTTATTTCCTTTTGACTTTAACGTACTGGTTGTATCATGAGGGCAGATGGTTGGGTCCATGTGGAGACCAGTTGAAGTTAGCGGGCCATCTGCATGCTATCAAGTGCAAGATCAAGGCCCTTATTTGCACCCAAATATGGCAGAGGTTCATTTGCAAAAATCAAATATGAGTATTTTAGTATTGGCACCATTTGCTGACAAGCTTGCTGTTTAGTGATATTTTTCCCTTCTACCTGAAACCATAGTAAATAGAGCTCGTAATGTCTCTATATTAAACAAGTAACAAAGCTGCATTCTGAAACTCGTAAGTCACCACCAGCCTTTAACAAATAATAGCAACCATATTGCTGATGGTCCCGTCTTTCTCTGTTAGCAGTGACTAAGTGACAGAGTGTAGAGTGTGCTGGGGAGAGTCTCTCATCATTTGCTCCAAGTACTGCAGGCATTCCTGTAAATCCATGGAGGCTCTTGATAATCTTTTGCAGGTGGTCAGATTTTAAATATTAGAAAAAAAGTTAAATAACATATTAAAACAGGAAGATAAACATTTCCCCTGTTTGTTTTTTATTCATTTACTAAAGTAATGTATCTTATTTGTGTCACTTACTGGTTTATTTTATAAAATCCCTACGGCTTGATAAATTTTTTTTTAAAGTTTTTAGAATAAAAAATTTTATGAATTGCAGCTCTTAGACTCTATCTCCAGTGCATGGAGTTTACTGTATGCCATAAAACATCAGGCCTACGTCTGTTTTTTCTAACAAGCCCTGATGACTTCTAGAAACAACAGTATTAAGATTTAATTTAAGTAAGTGGCAAATGTAGAAGAAAGTTTACACATATAAATATTGTTTCTCCCAGTAGGCAGACAGGAAGCCAAACTAGAAGATCTCAGCGCGTTCTCTAGAATCCCCATTGAATAGGAAGGAAACCTAAAGGATTTATGTATTTAGGGTTCTTATTAGAGACGGGCTGAAGAGGCAGTACTCAAGTCTAAACCTGGATCCCATTTAAAAGATGAAAGCTTGGGTTCAGAGAGAATTTCTTCCCTCCCTCTTTGCGCAAAGTTGAACTGTAGCAAACCTATTAGTCTGGGTGTAAGTCCAAGTGATACCGTATTGATCACATGTAAAAAAACAAACCAAAAACCCAGAACAAAACAAAAAAAATGATGATATTGTCAAGATGGCTATGGAATTCTCCTTTCTGGTTTATTAAAATTTGAAAAATATTTTAAAAACAAGCCCCTTAAAAGGACTTTGATCCTCCTGAAGTTGGTCCATGGCAGAAATTATACATTGTTTGCCTAGGTTTGATTTTTTCCAAGTATGCAATGAAAGGCAACCGTCTTACACTGTTATTATTTGAGATCATATTTTCTTCATGACCAGTACTTTTCAGATGCATCTGATTTCATATCCCTCATATCCTAACCGGGTGCAGGGAGGAGTTTACCAAATCCAAGATGACATTGAATTTAAGGCAACCCACCAATAATTAGATTCTATATGTGGAAATTATTAATTTATTATAGTTTTCCTTTTCTAATTATTGGAAAATAATCTTAAATTTGACCCCCTGTGCCTGTGTCTGTCTCTGTCCCCACTACCACCTGCCTCCCTACCATTTGCCCCTTGCCTCCTGTTCCTTATACCCCCTGTGCTGAGGCCTGCTTCCCATGTCACTTGCCCCCCACAAGTTCTTGCTCCCCATGACTCCCTGCCACATGCCCCCTGCCTTCCCCACACTTTGTCCTTCTGTGCCTGCACCTTGCTGACTGTCCTTGGTGCCTGTGCTCAGGTTCTCTGCCCCCCATGCCTCGTTCCTCCCCACCCTCTCCCACTCCTTACTTTGGGGCAAAGACAGACTGAAAGGTAACTAGCTGGTGAGGAGGCAAGTGTCAACAGGGGCAGACTTCACTGTCTCCCCCTCAACCTGGGCCTGCACTATGGGCTTTCTCCACATGCTCCTTCCCTACCATGCAGTTTGAGCCACCCCAGCTTGGAATAGGTGGTGGCTCAGGGTTGGCTGAACTGAACTGCCACATGCCCTAGGCTACTACTTGAAGTTTAAGTCAAGACTTTTTCTCCGCCATGGTGGCTGGGGGGAAAAAAGCTTGTCTCAGATGCGAGCAACTATGGTAAGTTAGGAGGGAATGAATCAGGAAAAATTAAATAGAAAGAGTGAAGGGAAATGAGGATGAGCAGTGAATTGCAGCATTTTTATCCCACAGAAGTGGGTAAATAAGTGAGACAAAAAAGAAATTGTCCATCTATATTTTCTGCTTTTGTGGATGACAGGTGATATTCTAGGGAAATATCTACTCCTTGTTAAGAGCTCAAGTGGATTTTTCTTTCTTTTTTTCTGGTGGCATACTGTGAAGGGCCCATGAAGATATTCTCTGTGCTCTGACCCCTTCCTATACTTTCTGAGTGTTATTACAGCAGCCTGGATAAGACAGTTGGTATCCCCTGAGTTTGCCTATTGCACGAATGTTATATATCCTTTTAGATAATTGACTATAAGCAAAAGGGGTAATGGTTCTGGTAAATATCTGTAGAGACTCCTACTAGAAACTGGCTACATTTGCGGGTCAGTCAAGAGTACATTGTTTACTCTTTCTCCACTGACAGTATGCTTGGTGCTGTACAAGGCACATAGTGAAGACAAATGCTGCACTGAAGATCTTGGCTCAAAGGGTAAACCAGACACTTTCAGAAGACCAGAGAGAGAGTTCACTTTCAATAATAATTTAATTTTAATGTATTTTGTTTGCTACATACAGGTCTCATTTCAAAAGAAAGTTGAGTTCCAGTGGAATGGAATTGGAGGGAGTCCATACACATGTAGAGGTACCCTTGCAAATTCTGGCTATTATTGGATGAAATAGTACAAGAACACTGAATCAGTACTGAGTTGGAGATATCAT
The DNA here is from genome assembly GCF_052110815.1 of Crocodylus siamensis. Classification (NCBI taxonomy): domain Eukaryota; kingdom Metazoa; phylum Chordata; order Crocodylia; family Crocodylidae; genus Crocodylus; species Crocodylus siamensis. The sequence goes on from NC_143397.1 coordinate 152,947,124, forward strand.
GTCTAATCCAGAAAACACAAACTGCCTGTCAACCAGTGTTAGGGTGTTGCTAAGTTTTATTTATAAGATATTGTGCTTATTAGCTAGATTTTAGAGACAATAGCTGAATGGTGGAAATAAACCGTCAAAGGGCAAGTATGTTGAAGGATGAGGTCAAAAGAGAAAAATCAACTGGAAATTGTTCACCCAGTACATCTGAGAGACAAGAAAGTTCAACATTTTTAGTGCCAACTAGGTAGGCCCTGTACCACAGGAGACCAATTTAGTGGCTAAAGAGGCATTTTTCCTCTCCACTGGCAAATAACCTTCATCCAACTTAGAATAATAGAAAATTAGAGATGAAAGAGACCTCCAGGCTAGGGACAGACATTCAAAAAGCCTGAGCCTGAATTGATTCAATCTTTGCAGGTTAGTCTAAATTTGCTAGGCTGAACTGGTTTGTAACTGGACCGGGGCGGGCAAAATATGGCCTGTGTGCCAGATCTAGCCCACCAGGCCCTTTTATTTGGCCTGTGGAACCCCTAAAAAATTTAGTAAATTAATATTTATCTGCTCCTGTCTGCCTGCCAAAAATGACAGGAGTCAGGTGCAGTAGGACCCAGGGGGAGCTGGCAGGACCAAGCAGCCCAGTCCTGCCTCACTCTCAGCCATTTCTCTGCCTTCCTGCCCTATAATGTCTGCAGCAAACTGACAGGCAAGCAAGCAAGCAGGAAGCTGATAACAGTGTTTATTACCCCATCAGCAAGACAATAGCCTCTCTCCATTAGTTCAAAATCTTCTTAAACAGCTTACCAGCTGACTTGTTGATTATCTCCAAAAAGCCCTAAGTGGCCACTGTTCTGTCTGCCTGTCCCAGTGAAATTGGAGACACGCACACACAGACACCTCTTGGCATTAGCTAGCATACCACAGGCCTAGGGTTTGTGGGGCTGGGGTCCGAGCTATGGGAATGGGGGGGGGGGGATTCCTGGTTGAGCAATGAGCAGCGGGGGTGAAGGGGTGAGGGGGGAAAGGGCAGGGGAAAGCCAGGCAGGCCTTGTTGTACCTGTAGTCTGCCAGAGCTGCAGCTAGGGAGCACAGGGGAGGGGCCAGCTGTACCGTGGAGCAAAGAGCTTTGCCCAGCCCAGAGTGTATGCTGAGATGCTGGGGGACTCTGGATTATCTTAAACCATCAAGGGGTCTGGGACAGACATTGTATAAATCAGTTTGAGCCAAATTAGTTGAGTCTGATACTACATTCAACCAGGTTTATCTCAAACTGGTTTCAGCCATTTTCAAACTGGTTTATGTGCACTGAACATCTGTTCTCTTATAGGTTTAACCAGTTTCTGATCACTTAAAGCAGTTTATGTGTAATGTCTGTCCCTAGCCCAGGAGGTCATCTAGTTTAATCCCTTGCTCAAAGCAGGACCATCTCCAGCTATATCTTTGCAACCAAGACGTTGTCTAGCTGGGTCTTAAAACCTCCAAGGATGAAGATTCCACAACTGCTACCCTCTTAGTGAGAAAGCTTTTCCTAATATCTAACCCGAACTTCCCTTGCTGCAACTTGAGACAATTGTTTCTTGTTCTGTTCCCTTCCACCACTGAAAACAGTCCAGCTCCATTCTCTTTGTAGCCACCCTTCAGATAGTTGAAGGCTGTTATTAAATCCTGCTTCAGTCATCACTTCTCCAGACTAAATAAACCCAGTTCCCTCAGCCTCTCCTAGGAACCTATGTTCCCCAGCCCTCTAACCATTTTCATGCCCTCCACTGGACTCTCTCCAATTTGTCCACGTTCTTTCTGTACTGGAGGGGTGCAAAACTGGACACAGTACTCCAGTTGTGGCCTCACCAGTGCTAAATGGAGGGGAATAATCACATTGCTTGACCTATTGGGAACACTCCTACTAATGCAGCCCAGTATGCCGTTAGCCTTCTTTACAATAAGGGCACACTTTTGGCTCATATTCAGCTTATTGTCCACTATAATCCCCAGGTCCTTTTCTGCAGAACTGCTTCTTAGCCTGTCATTTCCCAGTTCATACCAGTGCCTGGGATTGTTCTGTCCTAAGTGCAGGCCTTTGCACTTGTCCATACTGAACTTTCTGAGATTGCTTTTGGTCTGATTCTCCAATTTGTCTAAATCTCTCTGAATCCTAGCCCTAACCCTGCAGTGTACCTACTAGTCCACCCAACTTGCTGAGGGTGTACTCTATCCCACCTACCATATCATTGATGAAGATATTGAACAAAACTGGCTCAACCCCTGCGGAACTCCACTTGATACTGGCTGCCCTAAAAAATTTTAGAGCAGATATCAAGCCATTGATTACTACCCTTTGAGCCTGATAATTCAATCGGTTTTCTATCCACTGTACAGTCCATTCAAGCTGTACTTTTTTAGTTTGCTTGTGAGGATGTTGTGGGAGACAGTATTGAAAACCTTGCTAAAACTTATTTGCTGGGCAACAATTTTGTAATTTTATGAATAATTGACATGCCTGACAGCTCATGCAGTTAGAATCCATGTTTCTGTCTTCTCTAGTCTTGCCTATTTGAAAGAGAACTGATATGGAAAATCTGAATTTCTCTAAGCAAAGAGGGAAGATCGTATCAAGATGGCATTTTGATTTGTCTCCATCACTAATTGTGATGTTCATTTTGAACTCCTCTATACTCTTTTGGTTTAGGTTTTTTTTTTTTTTTCTATTTTAACATAGACATACTGCACAGTTAGAAGGAAGGTGTTGTGCTTAAGGCATGGAGCCAGGCCTCAGGAGGTCTGATTTTGGTTCTTGGCTTTGTCTCATTACCTTGGGCAAGTGATTTCATCTTTCTATACCTTGATTTTCCATCTGCAGAACATAGGGAAGAAAATACTTTTTTCTTCCATCCATATTCTGTTTTGTCTGTTTTGGAAGCCAAGCTCTTTGGGGCCCATTTTTAGTTAGGGGTTCTAATTATTGCTATATTGCAAATAGATAGAGATATTTAGAAACCCTTCTGTATGTCTGCTAGAGGTCATATTAAGGTCAGTAACATGAATGTATAAAGTAAGTCGTAAGTAGTCATTCTACTGCTCAAATATATCCATTGTCATCACACTTGATGAGTGTTATCCTATTAGTTAGTCATAGCATCTTCATAAGGGACTTCACAAATGTCCATTTGTTTGTGGACACAAACTTTACAAACTTCTTTGTTTATGATTCAGGAGCTGAGCTGGTGGTCCTCACTTAACATTCACTGTTCTAATTCCAGCTGCTAGCAATGTGATATGGCACGGGAAAGGTTCTCTCTACACAGTACAAGAAAAGAGCAATATTAAAACAATTCATATACATCTACTAATAGGTTATCTAGAATCAAATGTGTGAGAGTCTGTGGTGGTGGGGGGCAGAGTTTTATTTCTTTACATGACTGCTTTGTATCTTTCAATAAAAGGTGTAGCATGAAGTTTGAGGTCAGGAAGGATTATATCATCCTGCATTCCTTCTATTATTTTAGAATCACTTAGGCTGCAAAAGCAGATTGTCATAATAAGCACAGTAATCTTAATGCCGTTCTGTAGTTCAAAGTGCTGTCTAACAGAATACTCGTTTGTAAATAATTTTTCTGATTCTGCAGTGTATAGGAGATAGGTGGACTCTTTTTTAATGCTAAAGGAATGTATCTGTTCAAAATGATATTGTTATTAAGGCTGGGTCCCTAAAATGAGCTTTTTAGCATATATCTTTTCAAGGTAACTTTTATAATTACACTTCAGTAATGTAGCCAAGTGGTAACAGGGGACTTCTGGCCAGTTTTATGAGGTTTATGAGTGGATCAGCTAGGAGACTGTGCCTTGCATAGGATGCGCATAATTGCTTGGAGGGTAATATGTCTGTGGTTAGTGCAGTGTAAGCCTTTACAATGAAGTAGGTGGGCCCTCCCTGTGTAACGGACCAGATTGGAAAACTAAATCCTGTTACTCTGAATCCTAAACTGGTACTGCTCCGACTTTCACAAGTGGACTGGAGAAGTATGGCCAAATTAAACCTCTGGATCAAGACGACTCTACAATTTGAGGGATTAGGAATTTTGCATCTTAAACTCATGTCTAATTAAAAGTGAAATACTAAGACTAGGTTTTAGGGAAGGCATGGAAGACTAATAGCAAAATGAAAATTAAAGGTCAAACTGCAACATAGAAACTTGATGCAGAACATTGATTTAATAACAGGAATTCACTCTGAGAAGGAAAGAAAAAATCAAAATTACTGGACAGATAAAAGACAGAATGGTATAATTTGTAATGGAACCCTCTGCAATTTAAGGCATGAAGAGAGAGAGAGTTCAATAACTTGAAAAAAAGAACCAACAGTTTTGAGGCAATGGAGGAGAGAGTGAATATACTTGGAGACATCTATGGTGAGCTAAAGCAGCCTTGGAAAGTTATCTTTAATTTAGAACACAATCTTTGAAAATACAGTAAAAAACCCCTATGCTGCAGAATTTAATTTGAATCATCTTACTTCCTTATAACATTTAAGCTAAGCCTGGTACAATTCTACATTCTTAGTTCAAAATAATCAGAAGGTGATTTATTGGATTTTTAAATATTTGTAGGTTGCTTTGACATTTGAATAATATTGTTTTTCATACTTGTTAGGACAGTTAGCAGATACTGAACCTTTAAGTAGGCTTTGCAGTAAGTCTGCAACCAAAAAAGCATCATTATTTACCTTTATTTTCCTTTAAGGACAACTCAATCTTCTTTTCATAGTTAGTACAGCAGCATTACTAAATCCTGAATTCTCTGCATTCAAGACAAAGCTATCATTGCTGTCCAATGTTTTGCATGTCTTAGTTATAGAAATTTCCCAACAATCACGCTAAGCCACAGGCTGCAGCGTCATGAACATTTTTGTTGTGGCCTATTAAACCTTCCCCCTCTGTTTCTCCTAAGCAAGGCAAAGAGCCAAAGAAAAGTGATGAGCACTTTTCATGGTAAAAACAATACATGAAGAATCTCTAAATTAATTTAGCATTTACAAGGAACGTTTTTGGCTTCATCAATTTAAAATAATGCTGGCAAGCAGGAAATTATTTTCCATGTATGTGTGTATGGTTCCCTCTCTTCCCATCCCTACAGTCAGGCAAAAGAGGTGAAAATTTGAATTTGAAATTTGAATTAATCATATTTGTGTGTGTGTGTGTGCGCGTGTGCGTGTGTTTGTTCTGTATGCATGCACAGGTCACATTAAGGTCAGTAATACAAGTGTATACAGAAAGCCACAAGATGTCTCCACACCCCTTGTCACCATACTGCACAATTGGCCCTCCAGAGTTGCCATAGCTGGTGGGATAAGGAGCATCAGGTTCAGAATCAAATACTCCCTCAAGAATAAGGACTAGATATAACTGGCAATGTTAGTCAAGCTCATGACTGACAGATGTGTTCATATGTCAAGCACCACCACCATTTTCAGCATCCGCCATCCATTTTGGTAGTCTCAGCAAAGAGACCAAGACTAACGGGGTATGAACAGCTAAAAAAGGCAAGGAGGGAAATTTCCCTTATCACTTCTCTATATTGTGGTTCCTTTGCAGACAGAGGACTTCAGGTTTCAGAGCCGTCCAGAATCATTAAAAACGTAAAATTGGAAACCACGAAGTAGCCAGCACCTCCCTTGGTAATGGATCAAATGGGACAATTTGATCCCAACACTGAATCTGAACCTGGATCCAGCTCTGACGTTTTCACAGGTGGACTGAATAAGTATGACTGGCCAAACGAATTCAAAAGCACTCTCACTTTGTAGGTAGGTCTGTTGATTAATGTAAACCTCTTCTATGGGTCCAAAAAAACATGTATTTTCACTTTGAATGTGCACGGTAAGCAAGGCTGTTTCTTGAGCATTTTGTCTCTATCAAGCGGATTGCTGAATAAATGTTGTTTGGCAGCCAAGAGAACCTGTTTCTTTTTCTTCCTGTTTTTCTTTTTTTAATGTCATGTGTATTGAGGAAGTACACTAAAACTGTATCCTCTGATGGCACATTCTGATTATCTCCAGCCAGAAGTTATGTATTGTACTTTTACTTTCTTTGTTTTTATTGCTTGCTTCCTAGCAATGGAATATTTGTTGCAGTGGTGTGGGAGGATGAGATCACATGGATAGGCGTTTAGGGCCCAATCCTGCGAGGTATTGTGGGAACCAAGGATATTCTGAATCTTGCAAGATCTTTAGCTGCACAAAGCAGGGAACTCATTTTGCTGTGGGAATGAATGTAGACTAGGTGGGAGTCTTGGCTGAACAAGAACAGTGGAAGTCGGGCAAGTGCCTGAACCTTCAGGACAAGAAATTGTTTTGTACCAATGTTCACCTAGATATTTTCTTGCTACTATTATGAGGCTCCAGATACTTGGCTGCTGTGAATTGGCTTGAAAGACTTTAGAGAACATCAGTGGGGCAGTGAGTTGATGTGATCTGAAAGCACTGCAGTGGTCGTTCCAGTTGCTGACGGCAGTTGAGCAAGCAAGCCTTATTTTAGGTGTTTTAAACCTTTCTGTTGACATTTGTTTTTTGGGCTGAAACTTCTCAGGTTGGTTCCCAGCCCAAATATGAGTTGTTCCAGAAAAGCTGGGAGAAGTTCTGTTCTGTATTTTGCAATAAGCAGGTGTGAAAGATAATACTCTGCCTGCACCCCATCACCTTTTTCGGGGGTTTTGTTTGGCAAGAGTTTGGTTCTTGTAGCTGGAACATCATTCCCAGCTTGGTCTGCAAGAGCCTAGAGACAGCAATACCTGTCTGTCTTCTTTTTTTCCCTCTTCCACAAGCGTGCAGGTGGAATTGCACTGGTTGAAACTTTAAATCCATGTTGGTTTGCAGCTTGAGTGACTTGGTGTGGAGTAGATGCACTTTAGATTTGGTGGCTGTGCCATTCTCTAGATGTTCTTAACTCTAAAGGTAAATGCTTAGTATTGCATTAAATGTTTTAAATAAATCTAAAAGCACATGGAGCACAGGATAAATTTTGTAGAAGTCCAAATAGATGAATAAATTAGTTAACAGCACTTGCAGTAATGAAAACCACTAGATAGGTGCAAGCAAGCAGAGTTTGGCTTGGAGTGGTTGCCACAGTGTACCTTTTTCTGACTCTTCCTCAATGAGAAACCCCAGCCTTACTTTTTTTGCACGAACAGGGTGCTTTTTGTGTTAAGCCCCCTGTGTAAGTGCAAGAAGAAGAAGAAGTTGGCAGTTTAGAATGTCAAACAGAGGTTTCGGCTCAGCAGTGAGGTTCAAAGAGATTAATTTGAACTCAGCTGTTTACATTACTGATCTCATACCAGCTGGGTTCATGGCATTAAGACGTCAATAGTACAACCAAATTTAACTAACAGTTTCATCATTGACATAGTCTTTTGGAAGTACAGATGATTGCATGCTAATATATTGGGACATCTTTCTCGAGGACAGAACTCTTTGTAAGCCTCCATGAGTAAGGGAGAAAAGAGGAATGAGGTAGGGAATGGGATTCAGACTGAAGCTAATTAGGAAAATGTTGAGTGGTGTACATACCTTACAGCCCCCAGCAGATGGGTCCCCATTTCCACATGGCACAAAGATCCTGATTTTTTAAAAAAATGTTCCTCAGGACACCATCTGTGCTCTGGCCTGTCACCAAAAAAAAAAAAAAAGACAAAAACCCTCTGGGATGATGATAAACTGTCCTGCGTGGGGGATTTAAAAAAAAAACAAACCTCAGCCTTGAATGGGGCAGTGATGACTCCTGCAAGGGCAGCCAAGGAGTTGATAATGAAGCTTCTTCAAAGAAAAAAACCCCAAACCATGTGTATTAATCAAAGGTAGCTGGCCTTTTCTTTTGATCTGGCTGTTTTGGTGACTCCCTTGGCCTTGCTGCTCTGTTACATGCAGAGTCACTTAAGATGCTGCAGTCCTAGCTGACTGGTCATTAGCATTCTTTAAATACTAGAAAAAAGATAGGAATATCCAAAAATGCATCTGTCTTAAGTATTCTAAAGGTTATTTCAGCTGTGGGTTGTCTTATTTATAAATGGAGTTTTTAACATATTCTGCTTCCAGAGCCTCTCTTTTATCGAACTGGCTGTGTTGATGTGAGGGTCCCCCAATGCTTGAAATGGGAGCGGGGAGAGGAAATAGGAAGCTTTTTGAGGTAAATAAAGCCTGGATGTGAAATGTTTTTGCGTGGAAAAAATGAAACTAATTTTAACTTAAGTATTCTTTAAAAGCCTTGCTGCCATATGCTGCTTCTGTACCCCCGTGAAACCCTGCGTCTTTGAAGGAAATCACAGAATAATCCTTTGGTTCAGCACGTATTGTCCCTTAATGACAGGCATTACATTTGCACAGTACCATAAATCAAAGCTAGAGGCTGTTTTAAATAGGCTGCAGATGCATGTGGACATTGGCTCTCTAAGTGGCACTTTGCTGAAGAGAGGGAGAAAGGGAAGGGGGGAAATATCTCACAGCAAAGTCTCCAGGTAGAATAGCACCAGCAGCGGGGTTCCCATTTCCACCGTATTTTCATTTCACTGGGGAGTTGGCTCGACATGAAGACCTGTTTAGCAGGAGGAAATGCATTTTGACTACAACCTCTAAACGGTTTAATTGGGATTTAACTACTCCTATATTTTTTTCACCCCATGTGGGAGTCTGGAGTGCTGTTTACAAGGTGTGTCATATCCTCTCAACCCCTGACTTCTTCCCACACTCACCCCCTTTGTTTTTTTATGCTCTGGTCAAATAGGCAGAAAGATATTTTAAAAGTGAATGCACATAGAAAAACCTGCAATTACTGTCCCTGATTTCGCTGTGAAAACTTTACCACAGCCGTACTGAAAAATCTTCCCCTACCCCTCCCACTCCTTCTACGAGAACGAAAAAATCCATCAAATTAACACATCAATGAGTTGATTGTAATCTCCAGGGTTCAGTGTAGCACTTTCTAGCCTCTCAGACAGGAGGCCAGCATGATTTATCAATGCAAACCTAATAGCATCAATATGAATCTAACTAAAAATCAATATTTCATTACCAAATTGTTAGTGAGAATGAAGAAAAATTGCCAGAGTCAGAGCATTCTCTAGGGTAGGAGCATCTGGAGTTCAATGTGACAAGATGAGTGATGCATGACTCGGGGCCTGGGGAAGGACACTGGGAGGACAGGCCACTACGTAAGGCCGAAGACTCACGAAGAAAGCACTCACTTTTTTTTTTTTAAAGCTTTCTCTAAGAAGAAAGAAAATGTCTGAGAAGGAAAAATGGAAGGCTATTTACTAAGGCTGATGCAAAGTAACAAAAACAACCAAATTCGAATAGACTACTCTCTCACTCACGCAGACATTCAACCTATGTTCACCGGGTGGCAAACACGGAAGGAAAAATAAATCCATCGGGCCAGATTCTGAACTCAGCTATGTGAAAGCATTAAATCCTGAGTAGAAGTGTCACAGGAATTACTTCAGGAGCTGACATGGTGTAAGTGCATTCACTCATAGGAGAGTTAGTGGTGTTACTCTGAATTTACTCCCTCCTGTAACTAAATTAGCATCTATCCAGGACATTTGTGAAAATCCTAAAAGTCTACCCTTAATTCACCCGCTTTGTGTTTAGTCACTGAAGTTTTGTTTGGTTGTGTCCGAACTTATTGGAGAGCCTTTAATAACCAGTACTGTGACATAAATTGCAGGGTTATGATATATATGTGGATATATTATAATTGAAATCTGATTATCGGTAGACTGAAATCTGCTAACAAGACAGCAGCAGAAATCCAAATAGCACGTTTGCTAAAAGCAATGCAAACCTAATAGTTAATATACATATTATTTAAGAAAACAGAGTAAGAATAGCAAAGAACCATGCCAGAAACAGAATCAAAGCGTAAGTTTATATTGCATTATGTCACTGGTCTATTATTGCATCATGCTAAGACATTTGACAGAGCTTTGCAAACCGAGTCAAACTATGAAAGTCCTGGTATTTAACTTAAATTTATGGTCATGCAGTTTTCTCAGACAGCATTGGGTTGATCAGATTCAGTTGGTGCTTTGTAAAAGATATCGTGCCATTGGGTTTACAATCCTATGGCTTGTTGAGGGTTCCTGAAGGGTATCTGGAAGTTAAAGTTCATATCAGATGCAGAATCTGAATATGACTTGCTGAGAGATACCACACAATGTATAAGATACAGTGATGTTAGCTCTTGAGGTTTTATCACACCTTGCAGTTGTGGTGGTTTTTCCCTTGTAATACTCATTGGAAAAACAGAACAAAACCTTGAATTAAATTAGAAATATCCCTTGCATGCAAAAAAATCTTAGTTTTTAACTTAAAAATGAGTTTTTAGCCATCACGATGCAGAATGATCCTAAAGGCTCAAAATTCAGACGGCAAAACGAACTTAAAATATACTATTAAAAAAACCAACAAAACCCTGCTCATGACACTTTTTTATGGCAGTTTCATATTGGTTTGTGAAGGGCTGACTCATTGATTGGTTCAGCTCCTAGGGATGGAAATAATGGAGCTGCTATATTTCTTCTTTGTCCATGTTTGACTATGATTATCCCTCATGGTTTAGGTGAACTTAACTAAATAGAAGGTTTGATGTTCATGGAAACTCCGTATTAGCTGAGCTTACTGCTCAGAATCATTTTTTCCCTAGCCCCTCTGTTTCTAATTCTGGCAGACAATGATGCCTCAGTAATCTGTAATTCTCCTAGTCACTAGGAACTGTCATTATTTTATGTTTTGACTCATACAGTTATCTCATGGTAAATTTCTCCTGAAATCAGGATTTGCCTCTTGCATTAGAAGTGAAACCGATTTCCCGTGTCTGACTGACAAAAGGCCTTCTATAGCTTTCCAAGTTATTGGGAACAGTCTCATAATTAGTAGGAACTGATGCTTCCTTCTTACGAGGCATTAGCTATATCTTGGGCTGAAAAACTTGAAGGCCAAATACCAGTCTCTCTCTCCCAGATTTGCTCTGGAACGTGAGAGTATAAGGGATGAGTAAATGGAAACTTTAGGGTCCAGGGGATCTGGAGGGCCTTAATTTTTGGATTTTTGGAAGAGTTCTAATTTGTTGCTTAGTTTTCATGTGCCTGGAGTACCATTTAAGTATACATTCAAATAACATATATTATAACAAATAATTTTCAAGGGTAAAAATCAGATTTGTGTTTTAGTCTGTTAGTTTAACTGGAAGCATCCTTAAACCCAATGTGTGATCTGAATATTCCAGTTTTAATTGATAGAGAAAAGAGCATAACCCCTCTGTCTCTCTCCTCTTCCCTCCCCGGCAGGGCACAAAACTTCTGAATAGTAAACTTTTTTTTTGAAGTAACCATTTCTGTCATGGCTTTCCACCTCATCCCCCATAACTTCTTTTTATGTCCCTCTCCCTCCCTTCCCAGAGGTCAGTATGTTCTTGTCTCCAGAATAATCATAATATGTTTTAGTTTATACTGTACTTCAGAAGTTGAGGGAGAGACTGGGAGCCTTTCAATATAAACACAAATGAATTATTGTGAAAACACAGAGAATAGCTTTGCTGGATTGCAGAGAGGAAGGCAGGAGAATAGGAGACAGAAATAAGTCAAAAGGCTTTTTTTAATCTTTGAAGAATAATCCATCATTCGTTTGAAACCCCACTTATTTAAATAATTTTTTCTGTGTAAATTTTGAAGTTAATTTTTCCTCCTTTAATTGAAGGAACATTTTTGTTGCTAGTGAAGGACTTGGAAACAGAGCACAGGATCCAATCAGAGAAGGCTGATTACAGCACCCAATCAGAGCAGAGGCTTGCATATTCACGGCACACTTATTGAGAAAGATAGCGCTATGCTAATCTCTGTACTCAGGCTGATTGATACTACTAGCCTATCGCACCGAGTGATCACAGAAAAATAGCTAAAAAGATTATACAAATCTCATACCCATAACAGATCAAGGAATTATGTAATTATAAAAAATATTTTTGCATCAGTAACTGGACAACATATCTGCCCCTTGAATGTCATTTGGTTATGCTACTTTGGATAATGATACCTTGTCAGGGGAAACGTCTTTCCAAAATCAGAGTTTTGCTGTTTCATCAGTGCTGAATTCCATGTTGATGAATTGGCTGGATATCCATGACAGCATCCAGAAACCATTCAAAACTGAATCATTCTATGTATGCAGGTTCTGTTGGAAAGGAGCCAGAGATACTGCTGTTTGGATTTTGTTTGTCTATTCCTACTAGACCTACTGATTTCAAGAGGTTAATAGTTCTAGGAGAGATGTTAAAACATGGTAGCAGCCCGTGCTTGCCATCATCATAGGTTAGGTATTTAGAGTAACTTTCCAATCGTCTCTGGCTCTCTGCAGACTTACTTAGTTGCTAATGTTGTCTGTGGGCACATCTACTCATGCAATTAATGCCATTTGGCTGTACTACACAGTAAATTTGCTATGTAGTAGATTAATTTACTGTGTCATAAGTGCCTGCACATGTAGGTGGTGATGCTTGTACAGTTAGATTAGTCTACTGAGCAGTAAAGCGTCCCATGTAGACACAGCCACTGTTGAGGGTAAAGGAATACTTGCCACTTTGATGCCTAGTGTGGTGAAAGCTTAAGCTGCTAAAATTTTAGGTGACAGTTTTGCCACTAGATAGCATTATTTCTTGTTACATTAGAAAGGATTTCCTATACATCCCAAATGTATTTTGTTTTATCATTTTACATAGTGCATGAATAGGAAGAAGCTATTATTGATCATTTCATTGGCTTCAACAGAATCCCGCCTTGACTTTATTATCACTATTTTCATGAATATTCAAGCTATGGACGTGTTGTTCATATAAATATGGAAAGTAAATTTTGGGTGTGTAGGAGGAATTTATTTAAACACAGAATAAAATTTCATTTCAGTTCCTGACCATTTGAAGTTTGTTTTGGGCAGAAGTGCTGGTAGCTAATAAAAATTAGGCTATCTGATTTGGGAATATGTATAATATCAGGTGATGTGGGTGGCCAGTTACACAGCTGTGCTTCATTCAGAAGCAGTCTATAGGTATAGCCTGTATGCACAAAGTTCAATTAAATATAAAAATTGCTGTTTTTGGACTGTCTATAAACAAGACTGTTCACTCAGTATTGTTTCCAATTCAAAAGTATCTTCTTACCATGGGAAGTGGTTCTAATATTCACCATAAGGTTAGCTTTTATTTCTTTCATTCTTTCACTAGACTATTTTAAAAATACTGTTCTCTCCTCCCACTCAATTATTTCTCATTTTTCTTTCCAACTTCCTTTCCTCTGGTAGCCCAAGGTTTTCACCCCTTTATATCAGATTGTAGGTCCTGATACATGAATCGACTTTTAATCTTGTGCTACGATTTTTGCATATTTGCCTCAGTCTGACCTTTCTACTGGTAACATCTGTGTTTTGATTTTTTACTTTTGTATGAACTTCACTTCTGAGTCTTCTTTTCTCTGCAAGGGTTAGACACTAACCTGTTTTATCAGCTACCAAGTACTTGGTAACCGACTACTTAGTTCTGGTCTATCCCCCTGTAGAGAATAGGACTTCTCTTCACCTCATGAACACCTAGTATGGAGCCAAAATATTCTTACTACCTCTATTTTTTACTCTTACTGCCTATATATATTTACTCTGAATTTCTTTGCAGTTTAAACGAATGTCAGAAAAGAACTTCAGTGCAAGCCTAATAAAATGATTGATTATAGAATGTAAAAATATATTTGACACCCGATAGTTTGGCATTTTATATATTTATTTGCAGATCTGCAAGGCTTGTGGATAAAATAGACACCTGTTAAATGTATAGTGTGACTGATGGTAAAATTGGATTCTTTTCACAGGTTTGTTCTTTACAACCAAGCAGCCTTAAGAATTTTGCCATTTACATAACACAGTATAAATTGTTTCACAGTAAATCTGCTTAACAACTTTATTTATGGAAAATGACAGGTGCATTTTTATGACACCTAGTACTTTGGGTCTTTATTTTGACAAAATTGTTGTTTTATCCCCCAATTATTTATAATTAATTTAAATTATCATTGAATTTCCAATACCCAGTATGTTTAAGAACTAAATTTTGATGACTGTATTGGTACTGACTGATTTTTTGTATGCCTCTTTTCTGCAGACTTCTTATATGTAAAACAATATTGGATTTGGTTTAAAGCTTGTTGAACAGGGTGCTATGGCACCCTGGGATGCCTTGAAATCCTTTCATGGGTGCTGTGGGATGCTGCACAATGTTAGCACTATGATTTGTGTGAATATGATTCACAAGATAAAACGAGTGATTTCAAATGAGAATTGATAATGTTAAAAAAGGTCTGATCTGTTGTGGTTTTTCAGAGTTCTTTGCAGCAGAAGATGATGTTATTTTTCTATAGTCAAAAAGGAGTGAAAATTATGAACTGGCATTTTCTGAGGGGTACCTTCAGTCTAAAAAGGCTGAGAACCACAGGTCTACCCAAAGCATTTAATTTTCTAGACCATGAGTCTACCATAGGTAGATCATGGCTTTATTATTTGCACCATGACAGGCAGGACCCAATTGTATATTGTATTCTATGCTTAACATAAAAAATGTAGTGGCTGCCTCAAAGGGCTTTCTGTGATTGATGTATTGGTAAGCTCAAGAACCATGTATAGAGCATGTGCCAGTCTCCTTATAAGGGTGCTGTTATAGGTTGTCTTTAAACCATTCTAAATCTGTGGAATGTTTAGGTGGTGTTAAAGTTAGAATAATTTCAGAGCAGTTGCTGGTTAAGGCTTAACACCATCTGACCTGTGCATCTATGACTTGGTACTAGAGGGCCTGGTGAGCAGGGGCAGAGCCAGGAGCCAGGACTTTATCCCTCCTCTGGGATAGGAGCCCCAGGGATTAAGCCTGGAGGGACTATGCTCTTGCCATACTTGATACTAGGCAGCCCTTTTTTCCCTTTCCCCCCAAAGAATGCAGGAGGCTGGGAAGAGAAGCCGTGGCCTCCCTCCCAAATTCTCCTGGCTAGGGGAGAGCCACCAGATGTGGGGCAAAGGATTAGCCCTCTGATAGGAGGGCTGCATGCCTGGCTGAGGTCCTTGGAGCTGGCAGCATAGTGCCATGTCAGCTGGGGTCATACCCACTGGAAGCAGGTTGGGGTATTGCCTTAGGGCCAGTAACACCCCTTGCTCAGTACTGCTTGGAAGGGTGGAAAGTTTGTCAGGGGCAGAGGGGCTGGGAGCTGTCCATCATAAGATGCTGGATGCCTGCCAATTGGTTACTTCATCACCGTGGAGCAGGTTAACAATACCATAGCTTAAGCTAGGTGGAACACTCAAAATAACCCAAAGTCTTACCAAAAGTGGCATGACTTTAAGAAGCTGGCAGTGGTGGCAATTCCTCTATTTGAGGATGATCCCTATCACGGCTCATTGATGGGTGTTGAGGTGACTTAAGAGTCCAGTGCTTGAGCCACAGGCTTGTCCACAGAAGTTGTGGATATTTCCACAGGGGAGAGTAGGCCATAGGATAGGATTTCTTTTCTTTGAGTTCCTCCATTCTCTTTTCTTTAAGTCAAGGGCAAAATGCTTTATCTCAGAATGGTTTGTCACCTGGTTAAGGTTGTAGTGCCACTAGAGTCAGTCAGCAGCCAGCTCCTCCCAGCTCTTGATGTCAGCTTCCATAGTCTTCAGTGTGTTCTTGTAGCATTTTCTCTGGCCACTTTGATATCTCAAGGCATTACTAAGCTGGGAGTAGAGCACTTGGTTTGGAAGTCATGACTGGGCATCTGCATACAACGTCTGGTCCAACAAAGTTCTTGCTTGAGGATCTTTGAAAACTTGTAGCAACCAGGAGAGGTCCCAGATGATTGGAAAAGGGCAAATATCTAGTGCCTGTCTTTAAGAAAGGAAAAAAAGGAGGATCCAGGGAACTACAGATCAGTCAGCCTCACTTCAGTCCCCAGAAAAATCATGGAGATAGTCCTCAAATAATCTGTTTTGATTCTGGAGTTCCCCAGGGGTTGGTCCTGGGGCCAGTTTTGTTCAATATCTTCATTAATGATCTGGAAGATGGAATGGATTGCACCCTCAGCAAGTTCACGGATGACACCAAGCTGTCACCAAGCTGGCAGGTATAGTAGATACACTGAAGGGTAGGGCTGGGTTTCAGAGTGATCTAGACAAATTGGAGGATTGGGCAAAAAGAAATGCCATGAGGTTCAACAAGGACAAATGCAAAGTCCTGCATTTAGGATGGAAGAATCCCACGCACTGGTACAGGCTGAGGGCTGACTGGCTAAGCAGCAGCTCTGCAGAAAAGGTTGTGGGGGTTACAGTGGACAATAAGCTGGATGAGAGTCAGCAGAGTGCCCTTGTTGCCAAGAAGGCTAACAGCATACTGGGCTGCATTGGTAGGAGCATTGCCAGAAGATCAAGGGAAGTCATTAATTCACTCTATTCAGTACTGGTGAGGCCCCATCTAGACTACTGTGGCCAGGTGAGGGTGAATAACAGTCTCTTTCCCTGGGACTCATCTGCCATGCTTTGGAGTGATGGAAGAATAAGAAGTTAATTCTGCAAAGAGAGAGAGTCACCCTAGAAGCAGGATAAAAAAAAACTGGTTTATTAGTAACTTCCCCACATGTTGTGGAGCACCCTGGCTGTTCTCACAGCTCATGGTTCCCCCTTTCTCCACCACTGTGCAGCCACCTCCCACAAGTCAGTCAGCTCCACTCCAGTCCCACTGTCTTTTTTCTTCCCTGCGGTACCATCGAATCCTTTCTCTGTGGGACCTTCTCTCAATCAGTAAATTTTTCCTCTCTTCCTCACCTCCTTACTTCACTGGTCATTGTGGTTACCTACACCCAGTTGGCTGAACTTATCCGTAAGCTGTTCCAGCGCTGGGTCTGCTGCTCCTGGTGTCCCTGCTGAATCTCTCCACGCTGTGCCCCAGGGGGCAAAGGAAAACCCCTTGCTGTGGACATAAGTAGCTGCTGGCTCTTAATCAGTTAATGTTCACTCCAAGTGCCATCCCCTTCCCAGCTGTGTTTATTAAGTAATTAACTTTGCCCTGTCCCTGACCTGACTACTTGCAATTTAGTAACATCAAAGGAACAGGGCTGTCTTTGCCCTTTTGCAACTACCATGTTCAATTTTGGGCCCTCTGCTAAAGAAAGCATGTGGAGAAGTTGGAGAGAGTACAGAGGAAAGCAATGAAAATGATTTGGGGGCAGGGGTACATGGCTTATGAGGAGTGGTGAAGGCAACTGGGTTTATTTAATTTGGAGAAGAAAGAGGATTTGATAGCAATCTTTAACTACCTAAAGGGTGGTTCCAAAGAGGATGGAGCTAGACTGCTTTCAGTGGTGACAGATGACAAAACAAGGAGCAAAAGTCCAGAACCAAGGTGCCTGCTACTTTGAGAGTAGAGATAAGAACCCAGGTGCAGGTTGCCCGTCCAACCAGTTAATGAAGGTAAGGACTTAAATCTGCCTGGTCAGCTGACCAGAAGGGGCAGGGCCTGGTGACTATATAGAAATCACAAGTCTGAGGCTAGAGGGGAGTGGGCTGCTCGCTGCCAAGGGAGAGAGAACTCTGCCTATGTGAGTAAAGAGGAGAAGCTAGACTGCACAAGCAGGCTGATACTGGAGAAGAGATGGAGTACCTGTTGGGTGGCTTGAAGGATGTTACAGCTAAGTGGCTAGAATTTATGTTTTAGCCCAGGGGCTTATGATTTGTGTTTGTGTTGAGAGGAGTGGGTGAGGCTATTAGAGGTTGGAGGAGGCCTCAAAGGGGCTCCACAGTAGTGTGGGGACCCCGGTGCCAGAGAGGGTGCAGCATCTGGGGGTGCACTGACCCCAGCCCCAAGGCAAAGGGGAGAGGAGAATCGGAAGCCAGGTAAGGCTGAGGCCACCTGAGCCCAGCAGGTGGTGGAGACCCCAAGGAGGAGAGTTGGGGCCAGGCAAGGCAAGGCTACCTGAGCCCCAAGGCTGTGGTAACCCCAGAGCAGGGGGCAGCGTGATAAGCACCCCAGAGAAAAGGGATGCAACGAGATGCCCTGAGGCAAAAGAGGCAGCGGTTGACAAGCGACAGAGGGTGCAGTGGCGAGACGAGGGCCGTGGAGAGCCCGAGCACCAGAGAGGGCTCAGAGAGCGAGACTGACTGAAAAATGTCTGGTACATCTGTGAGGCTTGGGGCGTGGTAAAGGAGTGGTTGGAGCCACGCATAGCCCATAAGACTCGGGGAAAGTCTCTTCACCAGGGCCCCCCTTGGAATCACTCAGAACAATGGCCACACACTGAGGGAAGATAGGTTTAGGTTAGATATTAGGAAGAACTACTTCACTGTAAGGGTGGCCAGAGCCTGGAATAGGCTTCCCAGAGAGCTGGTTCTCTCATCTTCCCTGGAAATCTTCAAAAGGAGACTGGACAGGCACCTGGCTGGGGTCTTATGACCCTGCCACCCCCAGTGCTCATTCCTGCCCATGGCAGGGGGTCGGACTCGACGATCTGTCTAGGTACCTTCCCACTCATTGATTCTATGATTCTAAGGCTGGGGTGCCCAGGAACACCCATTAGCAGAGCCGGGCTAATGTACAGGAGGATAACCATGTCCAGGAGAACCGAAGAGGCAGCCTCCCTAATTACATAATTGACATTAAAGACATGGTGGGTGAGATTGAGGGTGCATTGTAGAATGACTGGACATGGTAAAGGGCGCTAGGGGAGAGCACGGCAACCCCTAGGGAGTTACTCCTGTTACACTGCTTATAAGGCTAATGGGGCTCCAGGAGCTCACCAGGTACCCTGGCATACAAGGCACTTAGTGCTGGGGGGAAGTCTGACTCTTTTAGAGGGACAGAGCACACCCTGAGCTGCTTGTATTATGTTATAGCTGAGGGGCTTATATTTTGGTTGCTGTTTATAAACTGGTGGACTGGACTGAGGCTACTGGGGGAGGAGGAGGCCTCATTAGGGGCCTACTACAGTGTTGGGACCCCAGCACCAGGGGTGCAGTGACAAAGGGGGGGTGAGCAGACCCAGTGCTGGGGGCATGGTGACAAATGGGGTGAGCAGACCCCAGCGCCAGTGTGTGGGTGCCAAGACAGGGCTGCGGAGAGCCCAACGCCAATGTGGGTACAGAGACAGGGCTGTGGAGAGCCTGGTGATGACAGGAGGCTGAGCTACAGCAAGGCCCCAAAGAGGCAAATTTTAAATACCATCTGCAAGGCTTGGGGTGTGGTAAAGGGGTGGATTTGGAGCCATGCATCTAGCCCATCAGGCTGAGGGTGTCCTGTGAGACAACATTTTGAGCAGGACCAAAAAGGGGTCCAAAAACCCACAGGGTTCAGTGGGGTCCATCAGGACTGTGTCCAAACACAAACTCAAGGGCAGCCTCCCTATTTATTATAATTACCAACAAGATGTGGCAGGAGAGGAAAGGGGTTCCTGGTGGGCAAGATTGGTATGGTCACAAAGCCCTAGGGGCGTCATGGTCATCCCTGGAGACCCCATCCCATGACAAGTTCCTACACACAGAAGCATCTCCTCTGTTTAAGAGAACCATGATTTTGTACTTCCTCAGGTTCCCAGGGATCTCTTTATTGTTTCAAATTCATAGAATAAATTGATAGTCTCTCAGTATCAGTTTCTTACTGCCAGCCTTGTAGATTCCTGTAGATATGCCATCCGGTCCAGTAGCCTTGTTGTTCTTGGCTTCCTTGATGACACACCAGAGTCCTTCTAGGATAGAAGGGTTGGTGAGGGATCCCCTTTCAGATTGTTGGAGGATGGACTCAGTGTTGATATCTGCCATAGTTGACTCATGGTTCAGGAGTGCTCAAAGTGCTCTTTATATCTAACTTGGATAGATTCATTGTCTTTGAGGAGCATTGAGCCCTCCTGCAATTGCTGGAAAGTAGGACCATGGGCAGTTGGACTGTAGATGGTTTTCATTGCCTTGAAAAAGCTACACATTCCTTGTCTGTCAGCATGCAGCTGGATGACTTTGGCTTTATCTTGCCACCACTGATCTTTGGTTTTCCAGATCTCCTTTTGATTTTCAGCTTCAGCTTTGAGGAGCTGATATGTCTCTTTCTTCTCCTGAGATGAGGTGTCATCTTGCCAAGCAAAATGATCCCTTTTGTGTGGTGACCAGAAGTGGACACAGTACTCCAGCTGGGGTCTCACCAACACTGAGTGCAGAGGATTTATCACTTCCTTAGCCCTGCTTGTGATGCATCAGCTAATATATCCCAATATGCTATTAATTCTGCTGACTACAGCATTGCACTGGCAGCTCATGTTCATCCTGTGATCAGCTATAACCCTGAGGTCCCTTTCAGCCATCATGCTGGCCAGGAGATAACTTCCTAACCTATATTCATGTCACTGGTTACTTTTCCCCAGGTGAAGCACTCTGCATTTATCCTTATTGAACTGCATCTGGTTTCGCTTTGCCTATCTTTCCAGGTCCCTTTGGATCTGCATCCTATCCCCTAGTGTGACTGCTTTTCCCTATAGGTTAGTATTATCCACAGATGTGGCAAGGATATTTTCCTTATCCTCATCTTAATCATTGATAAAGATCTTGAACAACACAGGGCCAAGAACTGAACCCTGTGGGACAGCACTGACCACCTCCAGCCAAGATGATACAGACCCATCCAATAACACTCTCTGGGTTTGACCCCTTAGCCAGTTCCCAACCCACTTGATTGTGGACTCTGCCAGCCCACAATCTTCCAGTTTTTTTTATAAGAGTTTCATGGGAGACCGTATTCAAGGCCTCTTTAAAATCCAAGTATATGATATCGACCGTGTCTTCCACATCTAAGTGGTTCATCACTTCTTCATAGAAGAAGGCAAAATTGGTCAGACCTGACTTGCCCACAACAAAACCATGTTGGCTATCCTTAAGTGTCATCGATTTTACCAGTCTCTCACAAATTGATTTCTTGATAATTTTTTCCAAAATTTTACTGGTATTGAGGTCAAACTGATCAGCCTACAGTTTTCCAGATCCTTCCTCCTTCCCTTCTTAAAGATTGGCACTACATTGGCCTTTTTCCAGTCTTCCAGGACCTCTCCTGAGCACCATAAGTCTTCAAATACCTTTGCCAAAGGTCCTGCAATGACTCTACCTAATTCCCTCAGCACTCTTGGGTGTAGTCTATCCAGTCCATGCCACCCCCCCACCCCCCCGGCCACATCTGTCCAGTATCCAACCAGGTGGGTGACCACCAGTTGCATGTTCTTCAGTGTTATTTCGTTTGTGGACAGGGCATGGAAATACTGTTGGATATTATGGTGGGGACAATGCCACAAAGAGAAACTTACCAGAGGAAGGAGAGAGGCAGAGCCGCAGGGACACCACCAGAGACTGGAAGTGCAGCCAGAATGGGGCTGCAGCAAAAAAAACCACTATGCCAAAGACAGAAGAAAAAAAGTTGCAACAGGCCAGGGGAGAGCTGGGGCCAGCACTGGCACCAGCATGGACCCACTTTATGGCAGCATGCCGATGCCAATTCACTGGCTGGCCCCCTGGAAGGAGGCATAAAAACTCCACTGGAACAGATTCTGGGAGGGCTGGTAGTGAGTCCTCCAGTGGGCCCAGAGCAGTTTGCAGCTGCACTGAGGGAATGTGGTGGCAGTCCCAAGAGGGGGCCAGCAGAGATAAGCTAAGCCCAGGAGGGCCTAGCTACTTACCTGAAACAGAGCACAGGAATGGGATACAGCTGCCCAGGAATGGGACAGCAACAAACCTGTGGGGGGAGAGGGAGAGAGAGAGAGAGAGAGATTTGGGTTGCTGTGGACCCAAGCCAGAGGTAGGCAGGGGAGCAAGGTAACCCAGGGCTGGTAAAATTACAGAGCAGTTAACGTACAGCCTAAAGCCAGGTGGCACAACATCAGGTGTTGGGGCATATGCACTGATCATGGTGGTGTACTGGTTATTGCTGAGCTGAAGATGAAAAGTCATAAGATATTCATCAATGCCCCCACGGAGCTCCATAATTTGACTGATGAGTTGTTTCTTAATGGTGAAGCCAAGACTTCGAATGCATATGTTCTGGGCTGG
The DNA here is from genome assembly GCF_052110815.1 of Crocodylus siamensis. Taxonomy (NCBI): domain Eukaryota; kingdom Metazoa; phylum Chordata; order Crocodylia; family Crocodylidae; genus Crocodylus; species Crocodylus siamensis. The sequence goes on from NC_143397.1 coordinate 152,969,223, forward strand.
TTTCCCGTTCTAGAGGCAGGTGTAACCCCCATCCTCTTCCTTCAGCTGACCCTAACCCAGTCATTTTGTCTCACTCACAGCTGCAGCATTGATGCTGTCTCTCACCAGTTCCTGGAGATGATGTCATCTGTTCTTTCCAGTTGTTCATTGTCTTGGTTAATTATCAAGGTGTAAACATTCCATGTTGCAAATATCATTGTTGTCTTATGTTGTTTGCGAATGCAGAGAGAGTGACCCTGATGACGTGGTTATCCAGCCAGGAACAGATAAGCTAGCCTAGGTTTAGGATGACTTTTCTAGCCCCTTCCCAAGTGGAGTGAGCAGAGGGGATCCTGAATAGAAGGGATACTACTCAGTCACAGTAACAGCTGCCAAATTGCACCCGTCTCTCAATGCAGATGCAAGATGACCATCAGGCTACGACCACCTGGATTCAGATTCATGGCTGGAGACTACTGGATTCACAAGATCTGTCTCCACCACCACTGGCCCATCACTGCATGGCTTTTGGAGGTCTGTGCAGGACGTCATGTTGTTTCCTGTGGTAGGAGCCTGCACGTGACTGCTTAATGTAAGGTAACTGGTAGGTGGAAACAGCAACCATGCAATCTGGAGATGGTGGATATCTGAGTTCAATGGCAAGGGAGAACCCTAGATGACAGGCAACCTCCATCTTGCTGCAGCCTTCTTTCATTTTTACAGCTGTTGAGATCCTGACATCTTTCACTTGATCCTCTGAGGACTTGAGGTTGGACCATGGTTTATCTTGGACCTCCCCTCAGGCCTGTTTGCCAGGAATGCAAGACTCTGGGCAACATAGCTCTGAGGGGTCATTGGGACATACAAGCCTCTTTAATACTACAAGATCTCAGTCAATGGAGAGGCTTTTAAGGCACTAGAGCAGTGGTCACCAACTAGTCAAGTCACTGTGGATCCTCTTTTGTTTGATCCTGGGCTGGGGGGGTGGCTGTGTGTGCATATGTGTGCATGTGCTCCCCTCCAGCCCAACAGGTCAGTCTGTGGGAGAGGAAAGGGGTGGGGGCCAGATTGAGGCCCCCACACTGAGGGATAGATAGAGTGTGGCACAACCAGGAGCCAGGGGAGGTGAGTGGGCCCCCAGCCCAGCTGGATTGGGGGGATTGGAGCCCAGGGAGCTCATCCAAGGGTGGGGGGGGGCTCTCACTGCTGAGTGCACCCCAGTGGAGGCCCTGGGGGCATGTGCCCCCCATCTCTGTGCGGAGTAGAGGCAGTGGAGGTGGCTGCCACTGCCCACTGCACCTTGAGCCCCTCTGCAAGCTGTCCATGTGCGGGCGTGGCTCAGCCCAGCAGCAGGACTAATGGGTGGTCAGGCCCAGGCCTGGCTGAGTCTTGGAAGATCTGCTCATCCAAGAGGGTGTGTGTGGGGGGGTGGCTTCTGCTGCTGGGTGTACCCCAGCAGAGGACCCAGGGGCCTGTGCCCCCCCACCTGTGCTTGGGGTGCAAAGGGCAGCCTGCAGCAGCAGCCGCCTCTGCCCCATGCAGAGATGGGGGGAGGAACTTGCCCCCTGGGCCTCTGCCAGGGTGTACCCAGCAGCTGGAGCCCCCCCACCAATGTACCCCTGGATGAGCAGATGTTCCAAAACCCAGTCAAGCCCCCACTTGAGTCCTGCTGCCTGGTGGTGGGACACATATGGCATACAGATCCCAGGCACATGGCCCCCCCTCACCCTCCTGGTGTGCATGGTACCCTGGCTGGGCTGGGTGGTGGGACAAGTGGAGGCCCAGGGTCCCACTCACTCCAGACCCTGCTGCTGTCTGTGCCCCACTCCATCTCATCGTTGGGGCCTTGATCTGCCCCCCTCCCGGCCCTTTCCCTTCCCCCTGCCTCTTCCCCCACAATCTTACCTGTTGGGGAGGGCACCCTCAAATAATTTTTCTTTTTCTGCCTCAATCTGCCCCCTAACCCTTCCATCCCCACAGACTGACCTGCTGGCAGCAGGAGTGGGGAGAGTGAGGTGTGCGGTAGATCTCGAGTTGCTTTTTAATTAAAAAAGTAACCTCCTACCTAAAAAGGTTGGAGACCACTGCACTAGAGGGTACTTAGCACAGTTTAACACCCTTTAATGCACTGATACTCCTGAATGGTTTAAAGGTAACCTTAACATCACCCTTAATTTCTGAGCTGGAGTAATCTTACCCTCTTCTGACTCAAGTGCTATTTTAGCAGGGTTAGACAATATGCTGCAGTCAGCTGTGTATGTAGACCCGATCTAGTAACATAAAGCAAATCCAGGAAGCATCTTCTTCCAGACTTTATTACTTCCCCTCTACTAGCCTGTCCCTAATGGGTAAGTGCACACTTCTTCCCATACCATTCCCATCCTCAAAATGCCTGAAAAACTCAATCAACATGCGAAACACGAGTGACTTTCCCTTTTTCTTTCCATCTTGTGTTGGACCATTCCTTGTTTTGAGATATCGAATCATCAGTTAGTTATTGAATTCTTAGTTGTATTTTGTGCAGTGTGGCCAGTCATTTAGTCTGCCTCTGCTGATTTAGTTTTGCTTCTGCTGCAGCTATGTCAGAAGGGCTAACTGGGCACTTGGTGGGGGGCCTCTGACTGCCTTTGAAAATCTTCAAGGAGTTGTCAGCCCCTTAACCATGCTCCTGATGCCTATCCTTTGGGACTCCTCATCCCCTGGAGTGCTCAAGGGATTTAGGTAAGCCACACTATATTTCTTCTGAAAAAAAATCCCCTGAGCTCCTAAATATGCCGTGCTTTCTTTGGAGGACACACCAGGCATAGTGCACCTGTGGAAGTTGCAAGTATTCTGGCAATAATTTAAAGTTTTTTTTTCTCTCCTCCTACACCATCCCTATCTTTTTCTTCCCCAAGTCCCTATTTTTCCCTTAGTTTCCTTTTTTTATTTAAAACCCTTATTGAAATTGTGCCCAAGCCATAACATGGAGCACTTAACTGAAACACTTTGCTCAGTATATTACTGTATATAACAGTGTTAAATTTGAAAAGTACACAGCTAAGGACTGCTGCCCTTTCTGTCCATGCTCAGTTAAGGTAGCTCACTGGTCTGTTTACACTCTCTGCTAAGAACTAGCAGGGACCCCTTTGCAGAAATCCAGGATCCTGTAAAAGGATTCCTAGGGCACTCTACTTCTAAAAAGGAAAAAATAGCCTATGCTAAGCTCAATGCTGCTGTGAGTAGAATGCTTTCAGTACTCAAATTAGTTAGCTTACAGCAGCGCCACAGCCCTCCCTGGGATTGCAGTAAAGACATACCCCCTATTCTGCAACATTTCGTCTTACTCTTATGCAGATAGGGTAAATGATTTCCACAAGATCACATAGGAAACAATTGGGAACAAGCCCGAGTTTTCTGCTATAACAGAACCATATGTAATTCACTTGATCATGGGACTTCTAAAACTTATTTACAGTCTACAGGCTTTAGCTACATACTAAAGACAAGGCTATTCTTGCTTACCCAATTTTGTTAAGCCTTTCAGATTTATGAATGTAAAAGTGCTAAGTAAGGATGAGTTAGGTCACTTTTAGTGAGATATGGAAGGGTTGGATGACTTTTTTTCCTTTATGGATTAGACCATAGCCTGAGTGCCAAAAGACCTAAATTCAACCCATGGATCTAGCCCAATCTGTTACTGTGAACTTGGACACATTTCTTAACCTTTCTGTTAGCCATCTATAAACCTATTCACTTGAAAGGACTGTGTGGTTTAGAGATGAATGTTGTTCAGTTCTTTGAAAAGATGCAGCTCTGAAGTTATTTATTACAACAGCTTGTTCCCTGGAGCTTGGAAGAGCAGAAAGTATTACACAGGGTGTGTATATACCTGTGCAATTAATGCACATGAATAAACTACAGACCTTATTGCTCCAGAGTTGCCTTTTTTTTACTCCCAGGTGTGCCATTTGAACATGCACCTGGGAGCAAAAAGCTCTGGAGTATATTCCTTTGGAGTTTATTCATATGCAGCACATTGAGTCTGGTCAGAGCAGCCCAATGCTGCCCTGACCAGGCCCAGCATGCTGCAGAGGGGCTGGTGGGGGATGAGGGTGCTTCAGTGCAGGGTTAACTGGCAGGCAGTCCCTGCACTGAAACATCCTCTGCCCGAGCCAGCTGGGAGGCATCTACACTTGCACTGCTATGCACAAAAAAAACTCTGGAGCAGGCTAGTACTTGCAGGTACAAGTACTAGCCTGCTCCAGAGTTTATTGGTTTCATGCGTGCTAATAGGGGTAGATGTATAGACATGGAGATGTTTACTGAGAAGCCAATTAAGCAGCTCTGCAGTAAACATGTCATGGGGAAGATAAAAACATCTGATTGTCTCTTATTTTACCTTCTACAGATTCCTGTTGAGAGACTCATGAAGAACATTAGTAAGGAAAGGATCTAGAATGCCATCCACTAATCTTTTCTATATAAACACCATATTACCGAAGTAGTGTTTTTGCTGTATAGTTTTTTGGTCTAAACATCATGTTTAAACTATTTACTATCTTTGGGGACCCCAGTTCAAATCTAGGCAGAGTTAGCTCAGACCTCCATGCTTTAAATAAAATATGTTCCTGGCGGGTTGTTCTTTTTTTCAGATCGGACCTTAAAATGTGAAACATTGTTGGCTGTGTGAGGGCTCATGTACTAACAATGAATTATATTAGACTGATTTTCAAATTCTGTTCTGTACCACCCTGGTTCCACGATAGGTCATCATGGATTCTGTGAAGAAACTGCAGTAATGGCAAAGTGAGCTGGGAGGTGGTGTGCCTCCATTGTTGGGTTGGGTAACCTGGTTTTCTGTCAGCTCATGTGGCCCTTAGACTCAGGGGTAGCAGAAATAGTGATATGAAAGGGTTTCATGACTTTATGAAGTTTTAAAACCATTGATATAAGAAATGGCCCCTCTATTCACTGTTGTATGCTGGTCTACATGCCAGTTGGTTGTTGGCCTCCACCATAGAAGTGGTGGGGTTCCTCTTGACACACTACAGAAAGTGTTTGGGATAGGAGGCTATTTAAGTGCAAAGTCTGGACATAGTGCCAATTTGAAAAACAGTAGTTTTAGCTTTTTTTTTAAAGGACAGAATCCCATACTGTACTCTTTCCTGTAGCCACTTAGCTCAGAATTCAAAATGAAGAGGGAGGACGGGGAAAAAATCTCTCCTGATTTGTCTTATTAAGATGAATGTAGTTGGCAGGACTATTTTAATTTCTCTCTCTATTCCAGCATCTTAAGATAAGATTCAAATTTTTGGCACAGGAATATCCACTTTTCTTGGTCTTGTTCCACTCTCCTTCCAATATTAGCCTGAGGACTCTATACCAGATTAAGGGGAGAGGGGAAAAAATGTTAACCAAAGCAATAAAAATAATTAATTTGTATTTGAAAGGGATATTGTCCCTTTTTTTGGCCATTCCTTCAGTATAAACACACAGCCTTTCTCTATGGTAGTGTCTGGGAGGTGATATTTGCCTTACTAGAATGTAGTTTCAGGCACTGCTGCCTCCTCTCCTCTCCATTTGCCCCAGTTTTAAGTACTGTAATTGAGGGCTGCCTTATATGTTACTGGAGCTCACTGTTGTTCCAAGCTAATCTCAGAGACCAGCTAAAGCCATCAAATCAACCATGTGCAGCTGTGCAGTGAGCCTGGAAGAACTACACTCTATACTAAGTTCTTCAGTCTTTTTCCCCCCTCTAATTTTATATATAATCATTTAAATATTTTGACTCATATTTATTTATGGACAGCAGGGTTGTGTAAGAAAAGCACAAAAAACCCACAGCTCTGCTTTATAATCTTTTATTCCAACATGCTCCCTACATCTAGCAAGAGCTCTGCTTAATTAGATATTTAAATGATTGGAGCAATGCTGTTTCTTTAACTTCTAACTGCGACAAACACACGCGAAACATACTGTTGGCGGCATTTAATCAACAGCAGTCAATTTATCATTTTCACAGTTTTAGTGAGTGGTTATGAATCACTAAAATCACAGGTATTGTAGATGCAGCGTTGTGGCACTATCATTAACAAATATACAGTGCACAGAGGGATGACTTGGTAATTGAGTGGGACTAATAAGAATACATCATTTAGCTGTGTGTGACAAACTGTGCCTCAAAACACAAGCATGGAAAATTCACGTTTTGCTTAATAAATAAATTACACAGCCGATGTATTATACATAATTTGTGTCCTCATGGATTTGAATGATATATAATGCATGGTCCAAGTCATTTATTTATTAAGACTAACTATATATATTGTAGGTAGGGAATTTTAAACTCCAGAGTAAGACCTGCCTAGGTAACTGTTACAACTACTGAGTTTGATTGGGCAGCAAATGAGGCTGTGCATTTGGGGAGTTGGAGACACATAAGCAAGTGTTTCTCATGTTACAAGCTCCAGCATGTTTATAAACTTCAGTTTCCTTATTTATTTGAGGCAGAAGGAGAAAATCTGAAGCCTGAGTATAAAGGCTGTTTTTGTGTAATGTATGTAGTAAAGAAAGATGAAGTAACTTCTCGCTTAAAAAAAAGATTGCAGGCAAAGAATATTGATGTGATGGGGGAATAATTGGTATCGCTCTTTAATGTCCCAGAAGGGGCAATTTTATACTGGTGATTCTTTTGTCCTTTGCAGGGGGCTGTCCTGAAATGACAATTACAGCTCTCTTAACTCTAAAGGCAAAAGTATATCAAACCATGTTTTGTTTTTGTATTTACTGAATAATGTGGAAATATGACATTAACACCTTCCAAATTGTTTCCCACTGGTGTCTCAAAGGTTTTTGGCCAAGATGCCCTGAAGCTGCTGTTCTTCATATCCAGTGAGGTTAAGCCCCTCAGGTTAAGCGGCAGAAGAAAATATTATTTGGGGGGTCTGAGTGCTGTGCTGCGGTGGCAGGGCACGGCGGTGGTGCTAGAGCAGTGGAGCCACATGGAGCTGAGCGCATGTGGGGTGCTGGCCTGGCTGCATGCCGAGCAGTGCCAGGTGCTATGGGATGGTGGCACTGTGGTGCTGCTGTTGTTGCCAGCTGCCACAAAATTAATTTGGGGGGGCTAAGCCCTATTACCCTGGCCTTCCACTGCCTATGCTCCTCAATTTCCTAGGCTGTTTTTGCTTTCTACTGTCTGGACTGGTCTAGTTTGGCTCCTTTCAGGAACATCCAGTAAGAGCTGGGTTTTTTTCTTCCTGGTTAATTGAAGCCTAGTGCCCATGTAAGTCCAGTTATGGTTGCTCCAGCATTGTCCAGCTTCTATTCACTGCAGTGAATTTCCTATAGAATCATATGTAAAAGGAGATAGCACATCTTCCTCATTAAGATATAACTTTATAAAGCCTCTTTAAAAATTAAACAGAATGACAATTAGAACCCAAACCAAAAATACAACTAACATGTAAATGCTTTGGATAGGCAAAGGAACAAATATTTGTTATGGTTTTCCTTTGGTCCTAGATGTGGCACCAACAATCCCCTTCTTGAATGCTCTCAAGAATGTTTCTTGTGATGTCTGCATTAGAGGATGGGGCATGAGGAAAGGAAATAAAAGCTCTGAGAACGAGGTTCCATATGGAGTGTCCGGGCATGTGTTTTTGCTTATAAGGTAAAACTAAGACTAGAAGAGGGAACATTATAAGGTTGGGAGACATTTGAAAGGGCTCAGTTCTTTCACTGATTTATAAACACGATAGAAGAAATAAAAAAATATTTCTCCTTACTATAAGCCAAATAAGCAGTAAAAATTGTAGTAGGTTTCACAGGCCTATTTGTAAGCTGGCTTTTTTTATTTGTAGTCTTATGAAGCTTTTGTAACCAATTCTGAAACTTAAAGATGAACTCCAAGCTGCAACGTTTGGCTCCAAAGTTCAGAGAATCTGAGGTTTTGGTTCAGGGTCATCGTGAACTTAGACTGAGTTTTGAGGAAATCTGCTTTCTAGTGACCAAAGAAACCTGGACCAATTTATGTTTGTGGGAGGTACCCAGGCAAACATCAGTGGGTTTTTGTGGTTTGGAACTTATTCATACATGAATTAAAAGTATAACTGTAGTAGCCCTAATTCATGGGAAGTGATATCAAAACATTTGTGAACTAGTCTGGCCTAAATGTACATAGATCCTTTAGGGCCCTTCAAAATAGCATGCTTTGTCAAATTTTGAGTTATTTTTGGTAGCCCATCTTAAGAAAAAACGTGCTCGTTGCGACGATGTTTCATGGCCTAATAACTTGTCAGTTATTTATTTCGGTGATGCTGTGAAACAAGGTTCTTCATGCAATGGTTCAATTAGGGAGATATGCTGGCCTCTTGACTCTTGTTTACATCTGTTCCTATCCCAGATGAATATTCAAGTTAAACAATTTATTTGTGTGTGTGCACGCACACATGTGCATACGTTATGTGTGGAGAAGAGTCAACAAACATATATTAAGTCTAATTCTACTGAAATTTCTAGTTGCAGAAATTTTGGTAGCATAGTGAAATCTTACTATGCACTTCCTCTGTGAGGGGAAAAATATATTAATACTTGTCCAAATGTATCTTTACATCCAAAATGGAAGCAGCAAGAACTCAGTGTTGGCCGAGTTTGATCAAATGTTGAGCACTCACAATGCCTATGGACTCGAGTTTGGTCAAATTCTGAGTTTGATCAAATGGGTTAAACAAACTTTAGTTCAAAAAGTACATACAGTCATTAGAAATCTCCGAGCTGTGTTTAGTTATTTTATTAACTCAGGCTGGCTTTGAACTGTTTTCTTGAATTGGGTGATGTCTTCCGTATGAGCGGGTAGGGTCATTTCTTTCTAACTTACCATATATCACAGCTTATCTTCTACTCATCTGCTTTAGTGATTTAAATTGAGACCAGGCTGTAATATAATATAAATCTTAGCTCCAAGGCTCATCTAAGGCTTTCTTTCTTTCTCTTGGCTTTCCAAGCCATCTAGCTAACATTTGCTCTCCACACAATGATAGTTGGGCCATACTTTAAACTCAGTAACTTTTAGTTAAGGTGGTTTGTTTTCTAAATATTTGTTTTAGTCTCTAACTTGAGAGGCAGGTTGAGGCCATAAGTGCTCTGAAGTACTGGTTGTTCACAGCCCCAGATCAAGTCCATAAGCATTGTGGGTGCTCAACATGCCTGCCAGGAGCTCTGTATTCAATGTAGTGCAACAGGGAATTGGCCATCCTGATCCTGTCTGTGGTATGGATTTTAGGTAGTGAGTCCAATAGCAATATTTTGGTGCTTTAAGGCACCTGAAATGACTCCCCCCAGCACTAGTCCCTACAGTTTGTAAAGGGGCCAAGTGAAAAGGCCCTTGCCTTGCTTCATGTACCCTTACAGCCCTTGAGGATAACTCTAGGTAGTCAGTTGAGCTGTGCTTCTCTGGTCTAGCCTAGCTCATCTCCACAGGACAGACTGATACAGGATAAGATGCTGCATTAATTACAATGTATTTTCCCTATTTTTAATGCTTGGAACAAGCCAATGAGCACTAAAAGGACCCTTGGTATACTACTGAAAAAAATAAAAACTGATTAAGGCTGCTGCATAAGATAATGTCCTTGATGTAATTTGCAGAGTTTTTTTCTTCTTCCTGCTATTCCCTTATTAACCCTAACAAGGCCAGGTCTTAGATTTTTGTGTTGTTATGGCTCAGGTGTATCCTTCTTGATTCCCACCCCACCCCACCCCATTAAAACTATTCCAGTAAGACTGAAGGATAAAAAAGCAGGCATGGGAATGTGTAGGCCCCTACAGTCATGAAGATAAATTAAATTATTTAAATTGACCTAGGGGCCTGTGTGTAGAATAATCCTCCACTTAGATGACCCAGTGATTCTTAACTCATTTCTAAGTCTGTATTCAGTCAGTGTGAAAGCGTTAATGTTCCTGTATCGCAGTACACTGATTACACTTATCTTTTTCATACCCAATAACCAGAGACAATGATTATATTATTCATAAGATATTTTTACCTGAAGTAATAAAGCATGCAGCTTTAGTATTATTTCCTAATCTTTTTTTTTAACTATACTTCTTTCTGTAGCCCCAGGGAGAACCCTACAATTTATATGAAAAACATTTCACACCTTTTTCCACCCCCTCTACCTATCCTAAGTTAGTGTAATATTATCTGCAATAGCCCGTTTATCATAGCATCTTTGTGCCCTTTCGGGAATGTCATCCCTGCAGGATTGGCCAAAATGCCAGTTTTTAAAAAAAATTGAAAAGAGGTTTAGTGTTGGTGAAAGAGCTTAGCTCAGCACCTCCTCTCTTACCCTAGTCAGGTACTATAGAAGACAAAAATAACCTGATATGTCCATAAACAGTTATTTTGCTGCCCTACCATATGCTGCCCTAGTGCTCCAGATGGAATGAGAATCTGTGAAAGTCATGTTTCATGAGTGTTTCCCAGGAAACTCCAGTACGCAGCTGGTGATATACACATACTTGGGGACTACATGGGGGCAGAGAAAACACTACTACATAGTTTCTGATATAGTGAATTGGAAAACACATCCTATTATTTAGCTGGGGCCACAAAATGTCCAGGTGGGATTCCTTTTGCTAACTATTCCCCTCTTCCCCCAGCTCCAAATTGTCAGAGTAGTTGCAATAAATCATATATAACTTGTATATGCAGTGACTCCGTGTAATATGTTGTGAAAACTTGGTGAAAATCTACTTGCAAATGATGCATGTGTTTGGAAACCCCTAAATAAAATCAGATAGTACAGGGGTTGGTTTTCTGCGTTCTTACTACACCGTATTTTCTCCAGCATTTTTGTGTAGTGAAATAATGTTGACCTAAAAGGTGAGGGGAAGAAATAGCTCTACAAATGAGCTCGGTTCCTTTCCTCTGCACTCCATAATGTCTGTGCATCTTCATTGCAATTCTTACTTCTATTTTTAACATATTAATTAAAACTAACAAACTTGACTGCAAATCCTTGTGTAGACACTTTTTAGTGTTTTCTGTGCGACACAGCTAGTTGTCCTTAGTCACATTAGTATGACTGGCAAAAAATATTTGTCCAGTCAGTGCTAGAACCGGCAGTTCTGTTGATTTCTTAACCACAAAATGTGAATCCAGGCTTGTATAAAGAGCTGTGGATCTGTTGTACTTCCTGCCCTGATACTTGATGCCGCTGGCCTCCAGGTGTTCCTTAGCTGCACCCTTGTACTGCTCCCAATGTGTTCTCTGTCCAATCTCCACACTAAAAAAAAATCTGCCCCTCTCCATGTGGTGTCTACTCTCCTCCTTCTCAGGTCTGCAGAAGTGACGCTTACTTCTCTTCCTCTGTGTGCTGCAAGTTGACTCTTTCACTTGGCTTCTGCTCGTGCCCTTTCTCTGCTGACTGTGAAACAGAGCCTTTCTCACATCCTGTGTTACGTGCCTCCCTGCTCCCCACCCCAAATCCTACCAGACTGGGGATTTCTTAGCTGTTGTTGATGTGACACAACTTTTAAATCTGGGGTAGACTTTCCTTCTACTGCAGATTCATAATTAGGGATGGTGGCTGGGAAGGAAAAAAACATGGGAAAGTCAGGAGTATGGTAGGGGCACATCTGCCTTCCCTCCTCATTATTAAGCCTATCACACTGTGGTTTTTGTCATGTTACAATGGCATGAGTGATGATTGTGACATTAATTAACAAATAAGATGATTTAGCTATATACAGCTAGGCCACACATACCTTGGAGCCTAGCCCTAGCCAGTAATCGGCTGACCAGTCTATTGCAAAGTTTCCCAGCAGACCTTTTCTGACAGAAAGGTTCTGTTTCTCTCTGGTGGCACCATGCAGATCCTCACTTCTTTCTTCTATGGATTATCCTTTAGCTACAGAATATAAATAGGACTTCTACAGCTGATACAAACCCAAGATAGCAAATACAGAATGCTACAGTATGTGTATACTCACAAATATTTCCAGTGCAAGGAGCCTAACTGACAACTATACCATGTTTACTTGATTCCAAAATAAGACCCCCTGCCCACTTAACATGGGTGGAAAAGCCCCTCATCTTCAAATTGAGTATGAGGAGGTGGGGGGGTGGCAGGTAGCTACTAGGGCTGTGCGAAGCTTTGGTCGCTGATTAGATTTGGTGGGGATTCAGCCCTGTTTGTTGGTGGAATCTCTGGAATCAGGAGACCCTTTAATCTATCCACATAGAATCCTAACCTTCCGAATCGATTCGGAGAGTTTTGGAAAGATTCAATAATTTGGACACAGACACAGCTTTAATTTTTTTTTCTACATACCTCAAGGTACCAGGTGGCTTGTGAATGCTGAGATGCTGGGGCAGATGGAGCATCCCACAGGAGTGGGGGGGCGGAAGGGGGGTGTCCCCAGCATACTTGGCAGAAGCACTTTCACTCCCCTTCTGGGCCCACCAGGGAGCACATGGGAGAACCCGCCCACCTATTAGCTTGACAACTGGTGCCTCCTGGATTGTGGGGGGGACACCCAGGGTCCCTCCACAGCCAATCGCTGAGCTGAGAGGGGGGGAGGTCCCCCACATGCTTGGCAGCAGACCTGGAAGTGGACTGGAAGCACGAAGCCCCCCCTGCCACTCCTGTGGGAATCAGCATAAAATCTTCAGATTCAGATTTGGCTAAATTGAATCGGGACTGTGCTCTGAATCAACGAATTGAATGACTGTCCCTGATTTGGGCTGAATCCAAATTGAATATGGCCCATTTTGCACACCCCTAATAGCTGCTGCATCTCTGGCTCTGGAACTTCTGTGGCTGCCTGCCTCCCTGCCACCTCTCCCCCTCCTCCTGCTTCTCCCCACCCTGCAGCCTTAGGCCTCCACCTCCCCTTCCCCCATCTGCCTCACCCCACACACTCTGTCTGTCTCCTGTCCCCCTCCCTCTTCCCCTCCCAACCACTTATACCTTTGCTCTGGCACCAGCAGGGTCTGTCCCCACTCTAGTCTGGGGCACTGAGCATGGCCTCAGCCTGGGTCCAGGAACATTCTTCTTTGCCTAGTGAGTAAAATTTTTTTTTTTTAAATTGATCTCTAGGATTGTGGGTCCAGAACTAGGCATGGAACTAGACTGTTTTCCTATGTGAATGATACAAACTAGCTGAGCTTTATTCTGGTTTTAGGTGCTAGGCAAACTTATTTTTAGTATCTCTTTCTGTCTCTCTTCCTTCAATAACTAGGAGGATGGGAGAAGACGTTGGAATATTCAGGGGTTTCTGAAGACTCCACCAGGAGAAACCGAACCAACAGTGAGAAGAGAAAACAGTTTTTCAAAGGTGTAGTGATGTGTTGTTTGGGGCTTTGGGAAAATAGAAAATGGTCCAGACTTTGATGATACGTTCTAGTCTCGCTTCTGCTTCCTTACTGAGAAACAAGCCGTGCCCACTTGCTTCTGCTCTGAGCCTGAGCCTGCCCATTATACAGAGTAGTTGGCTCAGAGGCAGAAATCCAGCGTGGCTCTGAAATGTGCATTCGGATTCATCTGAGCTGCCTACTCTGCCCGGTTGTTGCAGCAGGCTGAGTGGTCAGGGTTACTCAGTGGTGGTCATAGGCCCAGAAGGAAGGCAGCATGGAGATGACCCTATGTTTACTTCTGTTCTGGTTAAAAAAACAACAACAACAAACCAAAACCCCAGTAGAATCAATTCATTTTAACTAGGTACCCAGCACTCATGTACAAATATAGCTAGTGATTATAGGAACTGAAAGGTAATATCCTGGCCATTTATTTCTGTAACTTGATAATATAAAACAGGGATATTATTTTATAACTAAAAAAAAAAAATCAATGCAATTTTCCATTGATGCTCATCAGAGAGGAAAAAGGCCTCAGCCTCATCTACCACAAGCTTTGCCCCTTGTGAGGCATCATAGCCGTTGCTGCCTTCCCCTTCTTCCAGGGGTATAAATTAATATCTCATCATTGACCATAATATGCCCTGTAACTGTGTTTATTATTACTGCATATTTTAGACAGGTGGTAAGTATTGGCACTTTTTATTATGCTGATAAACAATGTTGGACTGCCAGGTAAAATGTGTTGTCAGGAGTGATTTCTCACCTCCCTGTAGCCCCCTGTGGATTTTTATCTAGGCTCATGTAGTGAAAACCTTGAGCACTGAGGTTTTTTGCAGAGCTTTTCCTCAGTAATTCCACAGTGACTATTACTTCCTTCTTTTTTGTAGAGCTTATGGTAAAAGGGTGGGGAACAAAGGGTTTAGGAACTGAATGTACCCTGCAAACATACACAGGCACACATGCACCCATACTCATTCAATTTAAGGCTTGAAAAGAAGAGATTAACTCTTTGAAGACTGAGAATAATCATATTGATGTCTTGTACCCCCCCAGCCCCCACTCCTCACATGAATTCTGACTTTTCTGACTATTCTTTTTCTCTTTATCGTCAAAAAACATGGCTAGGTTTTTAAAGATTCAAAAAGCCTGGTTGTCAAAGGTTATTGTGTTAAATAACCTCCTTTTAAAGGTTTCCCCCCCTAACCTGGCAGTATTTACAAATTATGCTTGCTCTAGGTCAGATTGTACTATTGTGATCCAGGTAAGAAGGATTTTCCCTGCCTGACTCCCTCAATGGAGGTGATTCCTTCCTCTTCTCTACACTCTCCAGAGCGCTTTCTGTGAGCCTGGGGTTTCACGAGAAGTGGATCAAGAAGAGGGAGGAGGCTGGGGTAGGCTGATGTGCAAATGGAAAAAGGCTCTGCACTACTGCATTATCCAAGGCGTAGTTCTCAACCTTTTTAGGCTCAAGGCACACCTTTATGAGTGTGCAGGATTTACTGGCACCCCATTTAAAATCTATATATCTGTAAATTTAGTATGAAGATTTTATTAATTATTGTGCTATTAATCATGTAAGTATAGTATAGTATGTAATATCAGTATAATAGTAATAAAATCAGTATAATAGCCCTTTTGGGCTGCTCCCCTTGACTCTGCCTGGCCCCATGCATGTTTGCTTCCAGTGAGGCACCTGGGCGAAGTACAGACAGTCAAAAAACCCAGTGCTGAATCGATTCAATTTTTGCAGGCAAGTCTAAGCTGCGTAGATTGAACCGATAAGCAAGTGACCAAACATTCATTCGTGGTTCTGGAAATGCAGCTACATGCCTTCAGTGGCCCAGGCCAGAAGCTGGTGTATGTGCGTGGGGGTGGTGCTAAAGCATGCCTCCCTGCTCAGCTGGAGCAGACAGCTTGGGCCAAGGTTAACTCACCCACTCTGGGAGGGGGTGCCTTGTGGGGAAGGTGCAAAGCATCCTGGGATGCTGGGAGACTGTGAGTTAACTTGAAGCTGGAGGAGATCTGGAATAGAAGTTCAATAAAGTGATTTAACCTAAATCAGTTAGGTCAGATACTGCATCCATCCAGCATTATCTTAAACTGGTTCCAGTCATTTTGAAACCAGTTTACATGCATTGAATTTCTGTTGGGTTACAGTTTTGAACCAGGTTCCAGTCACTTATACTTGATTTGTGTGTAATTTCTGTCCCTAGTCTTGGACTCTGCACACATGGGTGAAGGTCTGCATGATGACCAGCAATAGGCAAGCCAATTTATGGCTTCATTTATCCCAGGGCAATTTCTCCTGAGCCCCAGCCCTGGCTCAAAATGGACAGAATCCAGGGAAACCCAGTAGGCAGGGACTATGTGCTGGGTTGTACATATGTGGTACATGGGGGGCTATGAAAGGGGTTGTTGGGAGAGGGTGGGGAGATAACACCCATGAAGCTTGGAAGGAGGGAGGATACCCCCACCCCCAGCCTCCAGTCTGTACCTGAGAGGGCAAGTGCAGCTCCTGGTGCTGTAGCTGCTAATCCAGGGATTTGCATGCCAGGGCCTAGAGCCACCTGCCTATGCAGCTCCTTCCACCAGCCTTGGGAGTATGTGAGGAACTAGGGGACAAACTGAGCATCTGCATGACTGGCACCCCTTGGAAAATACCAGCTCTTGTCTTTTACTCATTTTGACTATGGAAAAATAATAGAACAATTCTTCTGTTGCAAAGAACTCAGAGCATAACTGCTCTGTGAAAAATATTTTTTAACACTGAATTCCTACTTGAAATCTCTGGCTGGGTCCACATGTGCAGGGGTGTGCCTTTACAACAGCACAGATACTAGCAGCACAAATTTGTGTTGCTACTTGTACCCCAGTGCACACCCCTGCCCTTGTGCTTTGCAGTGGGAGTCAATGCTGCAGAGTGGGGATTGGCTGGGGCACAGGGTGCCTCAGCAGGGACTAGCCAACCCCTATGCCCCAGCCAGCCAGAGAGTGACATGTGGAGATGGTGGAGCAGGCAGCCCTAGACTGGAAATCCCAGTGGCAAATTTTGCCCTGGTAAAGCAAATTAGCAGCGCCAAGCACTGATTAGTGTGCAACTTGTGCTGTCTGTGGTGCTGCGAGAGGTTTGCAGTGCCACAAACCACACATGCCTGAATGTCTGGATCCAGCCGCTGGGTTTATCTTGTGAATCACATTTGTTCACTTAACAGTGCTAACATGGTGTGGTACCTCACAGCACCTGAAATGATCTCCAGGCAGGTCAGAGTGCTGCAGCACCCTGGTTAAGAATTACTGCTTTTTTTTCCTGGCCCTGCTTAATTCAGTCTCTCCTTGGCTCCTCATCTAATACGTGTCCCTCACTCAACCAAAATAAAGATATGTTTTTAGTCCCTTTTAACTTTGTCCAACTTTAACCATTCCTACTGAACTGTCAGGTGACCTTAACCAAACTGTACTACCAGTCCATAATTCTTGAATGCCCTCTTTTGGTATTTTGCTTGTTAGTAAACTGTTTACGTATAGACAGACACCTCCTATGACAAGGAGAATTTCTGGCCATCTTTTCTATGGTCAACCTCACTCCTACAGTTAGGAAATGATGCCCATTTTTTCAATATTGCCATTGAAAGTAATAAGAAATATTGGGTAATTTTGTATGAGAAAATTCATGGAAATGAAGGCGGAATAGGTAGATCATGTGAACTTTAAAGAAAAAATGATATGGTGAGATTTATTAGAGCTGGCAATCGACCTTTTTCTCAGTTGAAATTATTATTTTTTTAAAAAGCTGGTAAAACAACTTAGATCCTGATGTTTATATACAAACTAGCAAATTAAGAAGTATCTTTTTATATAGGTTAAGACATCTTTCAGCTCTTTTATGATCTGTTATATGCCAAATCCTCAGGGTAGAATCTTTTTAGTGATGTTTTTGAAAAGAAGATAAGGATATATGGTTTATATGGAACCTCACAATGGTTCCCCCCCCCACTCCCTTGTTTGTAATCCTAATTTTATCTGACTGCATGAATAAACGTATTCTAAAGAGTTAATAAAAACATTATGGAAGTCATGAGGAAATAATCAAACAACTTTAATCAGCATTATTTTATTGTAGATGGGATCTGCATTAATTTTAAATATTTCATGTATTCTTTTATTATATTTGGGACTTTATTATTTTAGGTGTTCCACTGCCTATTGTCATGCACAGCTGAGGCAGACGAGTGGGGTGAGGAAGACGGTAGGACTTAGATTGTGAGTAAGCTAAGGCCAAAAGCTCCTTTCATTTCCCTGCAGGATATTGTGGAGCTTGGAGGGTGTTACAGGACTACCCTTTCAACAGAGTTGTATAGAAGATTTAGTTCCCAAGTTCGTTCTTATTTTTATGAGATTTTGGCTTGGAAAACTGGTTTGAAATGGAAACTCTGGAGACTTCCTTTAGTACTCATCCTTACACACCTTTAGAAGAAAAACTGCAGTCTTATTAAACAGAAATGTGAAACTGCTGTGCATTTTTTCACTACATGCTTTGGTTTCAGCTACTATGATTGTGGTGGCTATAAAGTTTAAAAGAAACACACTATTTGGGGGAATAAATGTTCTTGGTTTATGAAAACTTTTGGCAAGTAGAATACCTGGCAGGGGGTAATTCAGCACAGTGGTTCATACATGTTCCATGTGAAATTATCAACAGAGCTCCAAATTCAAATCTTATTTTATAACAATTACGCAAAATGAAAAAAGGAATGAAAGTTTCATGCAATCTGTAGGGTTAACTGTAGATTGAGGTATATTTATATTTTGCTTTGTGTTACGGGGAGATTTGTAGGACTTTTGAAAAACTGAGTCCAACTCTAATTGTGCAGGCCATTTTCCATAGGTAGTGTGCCCATTTTTTTCCTGGCACTAAGGATATGAGCCTTTCTATCTTATCACTGGTCCTGAAAGTACCTGTTGTTCATCTGTATCATGTATGTACTGTGGTAAATTAAAGCAGGACTCTTCTATTGATTCTTTCTCTATAATGAACAAAGCAGGACCCTAAATGTATGAGCATTTTTGACCACTGGGACATTTAAAATCTTGATCAGAATGTTGACATTCAGAGCCATTTCTTGTTAAAATGCAAGAAAAATTAATTTTTTTTTCTAACATTATCAAAATTCTGCAGATGGTGTTAGTATAAATAAGCAGTTAGCTCTAGGAGAAATATCTATTGTCATCTGTAGTGCAGATCTTTTTAAATGTTTATAGCCTCCAGCTGGGTGCATGTAGCAAGTAAAAAGCATTCTGTATATCTACTTCTCTGCTGGCGTTTACCATCCCTTTTTATTCGCTTATTCATGAATATGCAGTTGAGTGACTCTTTCACTGAAGTCCCTGGAAAGTAAAAGCATCTTTAATAATCATATAAAAATTGTCATACTTTTTGGGGACCTGGAATGTTTCCACAGCTATATTCTTTTTTTGTAGGTTCATGGCTGAAAGTGGAGCGAAATAGTGGGGTCATGGTAGAGGACCAGGAAGAATGAACCTGTAACTGTAAAGATAAAACAGCTAGTAGTTGGGTGAACATGGTATTTTTAGTGCAAAAAACCTATTGAAGAGAAACCTCAGCTATAAAAGATCAACTGGTCAGGGAATGCAAACACCACCATTTAGCTTGATGACAAGTCACACTGAGGCAAAAATGATTCATTAATATTTGTAGCCATAAGTTTATGAACAATCAAAAAAAGGCTAGACCTTGTCTACATATATTATTCGTTGAACAATTACATTGAATTGAAACAATCATGACTAAGCAGGTAACTTCTGAAAAAAGAACTAAAATTGCTGATTATCTTCTTCACTGAGGCTACTATGCTTCGCTCTGTGGGTAATGTCACACTCAGTCTCCCTGCTCTGGTGTGCTAATTGATGGGCCTTTTCTCAGTACAAAAGGTCCTAGCTATTCATTTTAAATGCACAGGCTTCTTCAAGTTCTCGTTTCCATTAACTGTTAAGTTACCTAATCCATATAGTTGCTACTTCTAGAATGTTTCCTTCAGTATATTCTCCAGTGTTGTGTTTAGACTTATTTCAAAGAACATAAATTGATGATTGGCCTTCTAGTTCTCTTATGATATGTGTGTGCCTTTGCTATACTCACTTTACAATCAGGTAGCTTACTTTAAGCCTCATGATCGTAGATCAGATGTGGCATGTACATACTCTTGCTGGTGGTGGGAACCCACTGTAAGTAAATAAGGGAGGGGTGGGTGTGGGATTGAGGGAATCTAGCAGGTCCATGGGGGGGAAGGGGCTGGTGGGTCTGCAGGAGGAGGGAGTTGGCAGGTCCATGGGGGGTGGGGGGTTGTCCATTCAGGGGTAGGTAGGTTCAGGGACCTAAAAATAGCCTGATTAGGTGTGGGTGGGGGTAGGGAAAAATTCATCTTTGAGTGCTGTGCTCCAATTGTGTACAGTTGTTCAATTAGATCAGCAGTTCCCAAACTCTGACAGACTGAGTACCACCAATTTAAAATGATACAGCCTTAAGTACCACCAGCAAATTTTTCACACACATAGGTAACAGACTATGTATGAAAACAACATCAAGACCTTTAGTAATTATAAAACACTGTCTTATCAGTTATGGTAGCCATATAAAAGAATTGTAAATTGGAAAAAAGACAGTGTAAACCTGGGGTAGGCAACATGTTTGGCTGGAGTACCAAAAAAACCGCCATGTGTACCCTGTAAGGTGCCAGAGTGCTGGCACACCAGGAAAACAAAAAGGGGGTAAGGAGGTGTATATATAATTAGTAATCATAAATGCTGCTTCTAAACCTGGTGACAATAAGTAAAACTCTATATACTACCTTTGTTCTTGTGTATTCTTTTTTGTTAAGCATGTTGTGATGAGAGAGAGGCAGAGAAAAGAGAGAGGGAGAGACGCTTGGGGAGAGCAGGCACAGGGGGAGGCACTGTGGGCAGGCTGGCCCAGCTGGGCCCTTGGGAAGGCTGCAGCCAGAGGGGAGCAGGGGCTGCCCTGGGACTCTGTAGACTCGGGCTGCAGTGAGGGTGCTCAGCAGCACTGGACTTGGGGCTTGGCCTGAGCCACGCAGCTCTGTGGGGATGGGGTGCAGCTGCCTTTCCCAGAAGGGAACTCTGCCTGGCGAGGGCAAGACACTGGACTCCTAGGGCTCCCCTGGGCCTCTGTGTGCACCAGGTGCAGCACGAGTGGGGCACAGCCTTTTGGGCTGCAGCAAGGACACCCTGAGCTGTGGGAATAGCTGCTGTAGATGGTACTTAGAGCCAAGCCATCTGAGAGCCTACAGCACAGTGGCCCTGCGCTGTGCCTACCCCAGCCCCTGCCCCTTGAGGAGAGCTGTGGGTGGCCAAGGCCAGGGCCTGGACAGGGTGGGGCAGCTGCGGTGGCTGTTCCTGGGAGATCCAGTGGCCAAGCCCTTGCCGTGGAGGCAACTCCGCCCTGCTCGCACTGTGCCTGGTGTGCAGTAAGGCTGAGCCCAGAGCTGAAAGCCCGCCCAGGCCCGGCATCCTGCCTTGGCTGGGCAGTGTACCCTCATGGAGCCAGAACAGAAGAACACAACCCCTCCTGCTGCTCAGGCCCATCCTGGGGTGACCTGTGCCTTTCCAGAGGCCCAGGTCACCACTGTATGCACCCTTGGGTAGGCATGGGGGCTACCTGCCCCACGATTTATGTACGGCGTGGAGACAGCTGCCACTGCATGGTGGGTTCTCCACCTTGGGAGCTGCATGCAACACCGTGTGCTTCCTGCTATCTGCTGCTGGGCAGTCAGTGTACAGAAAGCACATAGTATCGCATGTGGCTCCTGAGGCAATGGCAGCCCACCTCTTCTCCATGCACAAACCTGGGTGGCAGGTGGCCCCCATGCCTACCGCAAGGTACACACAGTGGCAGGAGCCCCATGCCCCTGGATGAGACACCCAGGGCTCCCACATTCCCATCACCCCCTTCCTTCCCCTGAGTCCCCATTCACCCTTGCCTCTGCCTCTGCCCCATTCCCTTCCTCACCATGGGAGTCTCAATCTGTACCCCCTAACTCCTTCCTTCCCCCACGTCACCTCCCCACAACACACTTACTGGTTCCACATGTAGCCAGGCTATGTTCCTGGTCACCTGCAGCAGGCTGCAGCTGGGCGTCTGTGTGTGTATGCACCCCTCCCCACAGCCTTCCACGTACCACTCTCAAGTTGTCTGCATATCAGTGGTGGTACACATACCACAGTTTGGAAACTGCTGAATTAGATCATTCCAACCATTTTTTGCCCAATCTAATGTTCCTGAATGGATGTATAGATTGGTAATTAGATTGATCTAACCCTAGTTAAGCCAATCTAAGTGCAGAACTTCGCATGTATCTTTACAGTATACTTTGATATCCTTTGGATAAAAGGTAATATATACATTCAGAGTGTTTCCAATAATTTATTAAGTCCCATCAACACCATCTAAAATAAGCCTGTGAGTATTTTTATTAAGTCCCATCAACACCATCTAAAATAAGCCTGTGAGTATTATTATACCTACCTCTGAGAATGAGGAACTGGACATCCCAAAAGTTGACACCAAAATTAAAAGCAACTGTAGATAACTTTTCTGGTTCTTTGCCACTAGAGAACTAAGCTGTTTCTAAATTAACTTGTTTTACTAAATGAACTTGAATACCAAATATTCAGTATGTCTATGTTCCCCACATGGAACAGGTTACTGGGGTGGGCAAATGAGAATAGGGTGGGATTCAATACTGACAAGTGCAGGGTACTGCACTTGGGCAGTAAGAGCCAGCAGCATACCTATAGGCTGGGGAATTACCTTCTCGAAAGCACAGTGGCAGAAAGAGATCTTGGAGTCATTGCTGATTCCAAAATGAACATGGGTTGCCAATGTGAGGATGCGGTAAGTAAGGCCAACCACACCTTGTCATGCATCCACAGATGCATTATGAGCAGGTCCAAGGAGGTGATCCTCTTCCTCTATGAGACACTGGTTAGACCGTTGTTGGAGTACTGTGTTCAGTTCTGGGTGCCATACTTCAGGAGGGATGTGGACAGTAGTGAGAGGGTCCAGAGGAGGGCCACCCGCATGATCCGGGGACAGCAGGGCAGACCCTAGGAGGAGAGGCTACAGGACCTGAACCTGTTCAGCCTCCACAAGAGAAGGCTGAGAGGGGACCTGGTGGCCATTTACAAACTTACCAGGGGGGACCAGTGGGGAATGGGAGAGACCCTGTTCACCCGAGCATCTCCTGGAGTAACAAAGAATAATGGCCATAACTTGTTTGAGAGTAGGTTCAGGATGGACATTAAAAGACACTATTTCACAGTCAGGGCGGCTAGGATCTGGAACCAACTTCCAAGGGAAGTGGTGCTGGCTCCATCCTTGAGGGTCTTTAAGAGGAGGCTTGACAATTACCTGGCTGGGATCATATGAGCCCAGTATTCTCTCCTGCCCAGGGCAGGGGGTCGGACTTGGTGATCTACTTAGGTCCCTTCTGACCCTACATCTATGAATCTATGACTCTTAGGAAATTTTTCAAAGGAGTTGACCTAAATTCTTTGTTTTGAAATGTAATACAGAACTCTCTATGTGATATGTTATCTTCATCCCATCCTCTTTATTACAGTTCCTTCTACCACCATTAAGGATAACTCCTCTGTGTTGATATACTTCGATCCACCAGATGTCAGCTGTTAAGAACTTCTGTAAAGTGAGACCATGTTATTCCAGTTCTGTAATGCCCAGAGTCCACAATGTTTTCAAGGAGAGGGAGTACACTATTTAAAAAAAATATTTTGGAACATGAGTTGTTTTTTTTTAATTAAGAGCTAGAGCAGGAAATTTTACCTTGTAATATTTTCTTTCTCACAAGGTATACAGGGGAGAGAGGTGCCTAAAACTCTTTATATGCAACATATTGAGTCTGAGTCAACAACTAAATGAAAAATTAAGTGTCTCTCTTTAAACGTGTTTTTGTTTTCTTTATTTTCTGTTCAAACTGTAGAAGCTGAGGAAAGAAGGTAGGACATTAATTTATTATTTAAGGGCTTTCATCAGCATTAACACAAATGGTTTCTATCACTAGCTTTAATTTTGTCTTGTAGAAACAAAGTAGCCTGAAACTTCAGGTAGCATTGCTATCATTTTAAAACATAGATACTTTACTAGATCAGCATTTGAAAAATAACTGAAACAAAAAGTTCCAAAATCCACCCTGCCTTCATTATGCCTCTGTAACTTTCTGAGTGAAAGCCAGAAAAAACAGTTAGGCTTTGTAGGATGACTGGAAGACCAATAAATCTTGACCCTGGCCTATCAGAGGGAAGTGAAATTCCAGAATTGAGAACCCATTACTTGAAACGTCTTACTGTCAAGAATTCGCCCATTTAAACAAGGAATGCATTAGTCTAATGTAATCCACCGCTCAGATCCTCATGAGAAGTGATTTTTAAGGTTTCCAGGATCCAAGCTCTTTGGGGTTTAAAAATCAAAGTCAGCATTTAAAATAGTACTGAAAAACTAATCAGAAGCCTGTACACATTGCAAACCCAAGTGTATGACATGTGCTGAATGAAATACCCATGGATGTGTTGACATTTGTGTTTTGCATTAGCAAAACATTCTGAATGATCTTCATGTATATTCCTACATGGCATGTAGAACTCAGCGGTAGTCTTCCAGGCCTCAGTGCAGTGACATCAGAAGCAAAAAGTATTTTGACTAGTACAGTGTTTGGACCTCTGACTCCTTTAAAACCCCAGATTACAATACTGACTGATAATATCTGTCTCTATAAAACTAGGGCACTCAATTGCTGTACAACAAAATCAAGACTGAGAATTGTGTGTCTCTTGCGTGAAGAAGTCACCTTAGCCCAAACCTCCTACAAATCTGCCACAGATGGAAAGAAGAATAGAATGGGGTGAATAGATATTGTGGATTACAAGAATTTGGAAGTCCTCAGGACAAATGAGTATTGGCTCGTACTACCTAATCTTTTGGGATATTCCCAGAATAGGTTTCCCATGGAACCTACTTAAGCCACGGCATTAAAGGTCTCTACTTACCACCTTCAGTGTTGCTCTCACCAGTGACCCTTATAGTGCTGCTTGGATCCACACACAACATTTTTTCCCAGATCAGTAATAAAAAAACGCAAAAGGATTGACTAGTATATTAACTCATATGCAATCAGTTTCCTCCAAACTATTAGGAGAGTGTGTGTTTAGTGCAGCTGCAAACGAGCTCAATGTTAGCTGGAAATGGCTAGGCAGCGGTCCAAGCCAGCACTGGGACTATGGAGATGCTTGTTTTTGTTGAATCAATAACTTTATCCAGGTTAAATTCAAGGTGTTGTTTATTTCATTGTTGGGCATCATATAATTAATTTCCCCTACTTTCAGTGATCCAATTTATATAGCAGGCTTCCCATCAAGGCTTCACCCAGGTTTTAGTTTAATTCAGCTAGTGCATTTTTCCCTCTTCTAAATGTAACTTCTAATCGGCAAAACCAGGAAGCATTGCGGTTAAAAGCCTAATGGAGAAGCTGGCTCTGATATGCAGTATTCTCACCCCACGAGAAATCTTGGAAATGGTGCATGCTGTAACTAATGCAGCTAGTGCAATGATAAATTTATTCCTTCATTTGGGAGCAAAATTGATGCACATTACTGGATCTTGATGACCTCTGCTTTTTTTTGTCGCTTTTCTGTCCTGTTTGAGTAACACAGTGTAAGTTTGGAAAGAATTTATGGCTTTTATGGACTCAGGATTCAAGCAGCTGGATCTCAAGCTTTTCTGTAGTTGGAGTAATATTTTGAAACACACAAGAAAAAGAAGTGTATTATACATTTCTCTGTATGGGAATGATACAGGTGGTGGTGGACGGGTTATATTTGACCTGGGGGGAAGTGAGCAACGGAGTCCCCCAGGGCTTGGTCCTTGGGCCTGCACTGTTCAATTTCTTTATCAGCGATTTGGACAATGGGGTGAAAAGCAACCTGTTTAGATTTGCTGATGATACCAAAATTTGGAGTGAGGTGAGCATGCTAGTAGGGAGGGAAAGACTGCAGCAAGACCTGGATAGGTTGCAGGGGTGGGCTAACAAAAACAGGATGCGTTTCAATACGGACAAGTGCAGGGTGCTACACTTGGGCAGTAGTAACCAGCAGCACACTTATAAGATGGGCAACTTCCTTCTTGAGAGCACGGAGGCAGAAAGGGATCTTGGAGTCATTATTGACTTCAAGGTGAACATGGGCCGACAATGCGAGGTCATGGTTGGCAGGGCTAACCGGACCTTGTCGTGCATCCACAGGTGCATATCATGTAGGGCCAAGGAGGTGATCCTCCCCCTCTACACGACACTGGTCAGGCCACAGCTGGAGTACTGTGTCCAGTACTGCGCCCCACTTCAGGAGGAATGTGGACGACATTGAAAGGGTCCAGCGGAGGGCCACCCACATGATCCGGGGACAACAGGGCAGACCCTACTATGAGAGACTGTGGGACCTGAACCTGTTCAGACTTCACAAGAGAAGGCTGAGGGGGGACCTGATGACTGTCTATAAACTCACTAGGGGGGACCTGAAGGGTTTGGGAGAGACCTTGTTTCCCCTAGCGCCCCCTGGCATAACAAGGAATAATGGCCACAAGTTGTTGGACAGTAGGTTTAGATTAGACATCCGTAAGAACTACTTCACAGTTAGGGCAGCTAGGATCTAGAACCAACTTCCAAGGGAAGTGGTGCTGGCTTCTACCCTGGGGGTCTTTAAGAAGAAGCTTGATGCCTATCTGGATGGAGTCATTTGAGCCCAGTTTTTCTCCTGCCCAGGCAGGGGGTCAGACTTGAAGATCTACAAGGTCCCTTCTGACCCTACTTCTATGATTCTATGATTTGAGCTAGTCAGCAGTCTTGCTTCAAACTCTTTCCTTAAAAAGGTAAATAACTAGTGTTATGCTTAGTTTTATATTTCCAGAATAAAGGATAGATTAAGAAGCCAAGGCATAGGCAATAAGGCAAGTAGATAAGGGCAATACATTAAACTGGGAAAAAAAAGCCTTTCTGTTAGCTATCATGCTGTTGTATATAATTATTAGCTGCAAAATAGCACAGCTTGAACATTATTATTGTACATTAAAGAACATTTCACTTATAATTATGGAATAAAAAGGAATGCTTACAACTCACCTACTAAGCATTCACTTTTTGCATGTGAGACTTAAACCATCTCCCCAAAACCTCTCATTAAAAATCTGTAAATATGTGGCTTTCTTTTCCAATTTCCAGATACTTTGCCATTTCAATGTGGCAGTAAAAAAAAGACAGAAGTTAAAGTTTTCTTTTAATTAAAAAACATCACACAACTTGGAGGAAGAAAACTGTAAGTGAGAAACAGTGGCCAAAATATTTTTTAGCAAAAGTACTAACTTCATGGTTGAGGAACTGAGTGGTGCTCCCAGGCTAGGGACAAAAATTACATATAAATCAGTATAAGTGACTGGAAACTTGTTCAAATCTGTAACACAACAGAAGTTTAGTGTATATAAACTGCTTTCAAAACTGCCAAAACAAGTTTAAGATAAACCTGGATGGATGTAGTATCAGACTTAACTGATTTAGGTCTAATTGGTTTATTAAACTTCTGTCCCAGATCCCCTACAGATTGAAGTTAACTCATATTTCCCCAGCATCCCAGATTGCCTTGCACCTCCCCTGCAAATCCCTCCTTACAGGTGGGTGGGATAGACTTGGCTCAAGCTGACTGCTCCAGTCAAGCAGGAAGGCATGATCTTGCACCCCCAAGCTTCTGGCTTGGGCTACTGCAGGCATGTGGCTGCATTTCCAGAATCAAAAGTGAATGTTTGTTCACTTGAGTATCAGTTCAACTTGCTTATCTATGCAGCTTAGACTAACCTGCAAAGATTGAATTGATTCAGCTTCAGGCTTTTTGACTGTCTGTACATAGCCCCAGGGACCTTATTACTAGGTTTAGGAGAGTTTCATTTATAAACATAGGACTGGAAGAGATCTCCTGGTCCACATAGCCCTGTTTCCTGGTATTACAGGCAACCAAGTTGTTGATTTTATTAAAATCCATTTAATAAAGTTATCAAGGAGTACTTTAAAACTAGTAAAGCTTTCCCGCCCCTACTAGCCCTGTTGGGAAGCTGTCCTGGAACCTCACTGCTGTATCGATTGAAATCTTCTTCTAATTTCCAGTTGAATTTATTCATGGCTTATTTAAAGACATTTATTCTTTCTCCAGCATTGTTATTTTGCTTAAATAGTTATTTCTCCCTGTCATTTTCTCTCCAATGCATTTATGGGTATCGCCTCTCAACCTTCCTGTTCTCTGCATCTGTTCTCACTATTTTGAAGTCATCTTCTCCCTTAATTGCAATAGTGAAGTTTATGACAGTTCTGAAACGTGACTTACCCAAGTATCAAGTTTTTTTGGCTCAGAGGCTATTACACAGGTAATTAGAACTGCTGTAATAATACTGCCAACCTTTTACCTAGGGCCTTTCATTAGTAGCTCTTGAAGTGCTTCACAGAAGAGGCCATGTTTTTTAAGCCCATTTTACCACTGGGCTAGGGCCAGACATTCAAAAAGCCAGAGCCTGAATTTATTCAATCTTTGCAGGTTAGTCTAACCTGCAGAGCTTGGACTGATTTGGAGGTGGATAGACATTCTCTTTTCATTCCAGAAATGCCAACACATGCCTGTAGTGGCTCAGGCTAGAAGCTCGGGGGGAGTGAAAGCAGCCCTCCCTTCCCTTTCCTTCCAAAGTGCTGAGCTGAGAGGGGGTATGGCCAGGCCCCAGCAGGACACTTTGATTAGGGAGGGGTTTAAACCCCTTCCCTTTCTGCATGGCCTGGGAGGGTGGGGGCAACAGGCTTTTTCCCCCTCCCCTGCCACTCAAGGGGTGGGGAGTGTTGCCACCTAACATGAGAAGAGGGTCTGGGCAGATCAGCTTTAGCAGGATCAGCCATCAGTTGTATCATCAGGCCCTGCTGGCTGCCCACTTGGGCTGTCCTACTTAGAGACCAGGCAGGTCAGGTCAGCTAGCAGTGCCTTAAGAATCAATTGAAAGCTGAAATACTTGGCCTTTTTTCTCTTCTCAAGCTGGGTGCCTGCTTTATCCCATAGCTAGGAGGTTAACAAAGAAGCTGCAGGTTTTTACTTCTCCTGCTACTGCAGCTGCCTTTGCTTTCCTTGTAAAAATGTTGTACTTGCCAGTATCTTCAAGGAAAGATCTTTTTTACCTCATTCTGCTGTTCAAAAACAATGTGCATGTCTTACTTGGAGGCATGTGATAGGTGAAAAAAATACAGCATCCTAAAGAAAAATGTTATTGAGATTTTCTCAGATAATTACATTCTTAGGAGATTCAGATTGTTCAGAAATGGTTCAGATGAGAATTTAAACTCTTAAAGCTGCTGGAAGTTGATACCTGAATCTTAAGCAGATTTTTGGCAGTACCTTTTTCATTTACAATATTGTGCACCCAAACACTCATTTTGAATGCCTTTTGATTTTGATGCATTTGAAACCTAGTTCTGGGCCCAGCATTATTTTCATGCTCATCAATAACTAAAACATCACTGTGAACAAAGTACTGTAGTTATAACAATCCTACATACTAGAATCTGAGGCAAACCACTTATAAAATTACTGAATGCAAATCTCTCTGAATTTCTGGATTAAAATTTTTAGCTGATGGTAAAGTATTGGTCAATCTGAGCAAATAATTTTAAAGTGAATTTTATTAAAACTTTTTCAGATCACAGAACAATTATGAACAAGCAATACTATACTCAAATCTAATAATTTATTTGATGCCTATTATATATATATATATATATATATATATTTAATTCTGTGGATTGATCATTTTTGAACAAAAGCTTAAACTGTGATTTAGCTGTGATTGGTCAGGTAAGTCAGATGATATTGTTTCCATTTCCTAATCACATGAATGTGTGATCGTTACTGGTAGAAATACTTAAACATGCTAATTTCAAATTCAGTTTTCAGTACTAGTGCATGGTACTTTAAAATTTGCTGTCTATTAACATTTTTGAAAGCTATTCTCGTTTAATTGGTATATAACATCAACAGGACAAGAGTTGTAACATGGCAGAAGCCACATCTGTTCGAAGTTTTAAAAAATTAGAGTTGTCTTTCTTGCGTTATTCACCTACTTCTAGATATTGGCAATGTGTTCATCAATGGTATAGTGAGTGACAGAAATGCTATAATTAATATGCATTGCTTAAAATTAAAAATAAATCCAGATTATCTATGTGACAATGAATAACTCTTAATGTCATTTTCTAAGAAATATGTGATAGGAGAATTTATGGAAGAAAGTCCACTCTGTTCTGTAGTGAAAACAGATGTTCATTAATAAACAGGCTGACCATAGAGCATTGGAACTACCATCTGGAGGGAGTGCTGCACAGGAGTTTTTCCCTCTAACAATTTATCCAATGAAATTCTAGTGGAGATCAGGTAATTTATATATATTATAAATGGAAATATGTTAATCCATTTTTTCCTTTCTTTCAATTAGTTGATGCCTCCTATTTTCAAACAATTTCATAAAAGCCACCAGGTCTAAGGCACTCAAATTTTTGGAGAATGTCAAACAATTTGGTTAATTGTTAATTATAATAGCATCACTCATTTCCTTTTGTGAAGTTGACAGTGGGCACGTCTACACGAGACGCTTACTGTGCAGTAGCCTAGTAACACTACTTAGTAGTATGCCAGTCAAAAACTGTGCTAATATGCTATTGCACAGTGTTATTAGGCTACCGCACCAGCGCTACACTTAGTACTTCATTAAGCAAGCACTAAAGTAAATGCACAGTAACTGCTGCACATTAATGAATGTGTAGACACACCTAGTGTGTGTAATAGGGTCATCTCTCTCCATAATCTTTTCTACCCAGTCTGTTACTCTATTATAGAGGCAGTGATTTAGGAGTGAGGGTGAATCCTTTTTCTTTTTTACTTGGACTGCAATAGGACCTGAGGTCCCAATCAAGACCAGAACCTCATTGTGCTAAGTGCCTTATATACTTTATAAAAGAGTCCCAATCTCTGAAGATCTTACAGTCTAAGGCCTCAATCCTGAACATACTTATATAGGTGATTGATTTTAACCATGAAAGCGGTGTCCTTGGCCTGGTAAAATGAAACCTAACTAAACAGAGTAAAGGAAGGAATAGTGGTCTTATTTTATAAATAGGGAAGTGAGGCCTAAGATCACAAAGGAGGAATTTGGTGGAGCCTGGAACGCCTCTCTCCTGACCCATTTTCAGATGCCTTATCATAGAGCCCTCCTATCCTTTTGTCTTAGTATACTTTTTTCCCAATCCCGTAACCACCTTCTGCTTCCCATAGCCCATTTGTAAAATGGATATGAAAATGATCACCTACCTCAAAGGTATATTGTGAGGCTTACTTCCTCTTAGAACATTCTCTGAGATTCTGGGTTGTGGTAAAAAATGTATTCCAGTAGAACAAAATATATATATTATTTTATTAAACTGTGTAAATGCTTCCCCTAGCATTCCCCTTAGCTAGCAGGTTAAACCAAGCAATGACCTATCTGCTATAGATGTCAGATAATTATAGGCATTTACCAAGTAATTAACATGCTTGGACTTCACTTAATATTTTTATACCTTCTTCACTCTGTTTTAATATATACTATCAAGACTTTAAATCCCTACTTAGCAACCAAAGCAAGAGATGACCTGATATCAAGTGTTACCTATTCAGTAGTCACTACTGACTGCTAACAATTCATCAGTATACTGCTTATTAATTTTCTGCAATGCACTGTTTATTGATATTGCTTTTATTGTGGTACCTCACCTCAGCCATGAAGGGAGGACATGCACCTTCATCTAGAGCTAATGGCATTGCTGCCAGTGCTGCAGGGAGACTGAAGAGCAATGTGACTAATAAAACACAACCAATAAAAATATGAAGGAAAAAATGTCCCTACTAGTAAGGAATGAATATTCGAGTGCTTGCAGAGTGCCTAGAGCTGTTAATCATCACTCCATGGGCACCCCTAAACAATTCTAAACAACAGTTAGAAAAGGATCAGACGGCTGTTTAGGAGACTCAGTAGCCTGGTATTTGTTTGATTGGCAGGTAGCCATGCTTGCAAGGTGCACTATGAATAACAGCAGTTGCTACTGAAATGTGAGGATCCTGGTTTTAACTCGTATGGTGTTTTAACATCGTTGTTTTCCGTATGAGAGTGAAATAAAAAAAGGCTGAATGTTTTGGGGATGCAGACTAATTATAAACATAGCCCTGGGCACTCTCCTCATAAAGAAAAGGCTGAGGGTGATAAAATCATCATTATTATTGTTTATTATTAAGACTTCAAACAAAGATCATCTGTCTGTACAAGAAATTAGGATTCTTCCACACAGACATCCCCTTTACCTGACTTTCCCCATTTATCTTCAGCATCTCTAAGGGAAGAAGCATTATAAATACTCTTTCTCCTGCCTGATTGCATGTATTAACTTTCCTTTTCATCTTTGATCCATAATAGTTTTTTGTTATGTGTTTTTCCCATTTAAATTAGTTGCTTTCTGAGACATTCCTTTCATTTGATTGCTCCTGTCAGGGGACCCCACTGCCAACTGAGATGGCGCCAAGAGTTGTCTAATATAAGGCGCTACTGTGAGTGACTGGGGCAGCTAACCTTCTGTATCTGGATGCTATGCTTGTCCACCTGCCTTGAGATTATAAGCTGTAGGTCTGCTGTCAAACCTGCTTTCCAGCACTGCAGCACAATGCTCTGTCAGTGTGATGCTGACTTGGCTCATATCTATCATTTTGCAGGAAGTTAAACATTCCATGTAATCATCATCAGTCATTTATTATCAGCCACTTTCAGCCTGCTGCTGGGCAAAGCTTCTTACAGTATTCTGGTCCCTCATGCTGAAGGATTTTTTTGCCAGAACTTTACCATGCTTGGCAAACAGGACCAGTTGGTGAGATTGCAATAGTCATTGCCAAGTCATTGTCCCCGCTGATTTTAATGAAAAAAGGGAATCTAGTAAGGATGGTCAACACTTACGAAACAGATCAGAGCATCTAAGGCCCCGTCTACACATGCAGATAAAGGTGCAATTGAATCTAATGTGTGATCCACTTCTGCCCTGTCACATGTGCCTGGCAGGTGATGCAATTATGGGATCATGCATTATATCCCATTGTGCCTTATTGCCAGTGCAGGGAGAGCCCAAGACTGGGCTCTCCCTGCCTGGGCAGGAAGCAAGCTTCCATGGCTGGGAGCCCCCTCAGTTGAGGGGCTGCCAGCAGTAGGGGTGCCCCATGCACCTCTGCAACTGGGAGATGTAGCTGAGGGGGCTTCCACCCACAGGAGCACAGAGCGGCAGGGTGCTGCTAGGACCCAGAGTCAGCAGCAGCTGGGGCTGAGAGTCTCTTCAGTTGCATGACTCCGAGCCCTGGCTAGGCATGGTGCACCCCTGCAGATGGTGGGGCTCTCAACTGCAGGGGAGACCCTGCTACACATGCAAATTACAGTTTAGTAGCAATCAGCTATAACATTGGTACACATTTTCAAGGTCTAACTTTATAGCTGGTTAGAGCTTTCTATGGTGTTAGGTAGTTTGCATGTGTAGCTGGATCTGAAGGTAATTGCACAATTAACCAGTTAATTGCATAATACCTGTAATGTGTAGAGTGGGCCATATGATACATCTATGGTGCTATCTTGAGTAGGAGAGAAGGATATGTAGGTTCACCTGGAATAACTTTAATTCAGATTGCTTTAGTAATGAATGAAAAATGCACTTCATCATAGACTTGTAAACTTGGTACTTGGGTTCCCTGGCAGGCTTATACACTAAGGAAAATAACTTCTGAATCCTCTGAATGACAAATAAACTTCAAAGGGATCTACATTTCCAATTCACACCAGCATCCAGAGGTCTGGAGACTAACTCAAACTTCTCTGGAAATATTGCGAGATTAAGCTTCTCTGAGATATATGGCTTACACTTCCTTTATTTAGCATATGTGGTTTTGGCATACTGTTTCAGCCATCTTAAGGCAATGTCATCTCCAGGGTGATGAGCTTGAAGGCCATCAGATAGCACTGTAAATTGGCACAAGTTGTCAATGTGGGATATGATTTGAAGTAGTCCACATGGACATTTGTTGTCATTTTGAAGGCCCCATTGGTATAGACTTGAGGTACAGTGACCTTGTCCAGTCTGAAAATGGTTGAGAAGTGCCCAATAATGGAGTGGCCAGTCAAATCCTGGTTGACTGACTGTAAGGTCAGAGATGATGTGGTGCTTATGCTGACCATTCTTTGTGCGGTTGAGTAAGCAAGGAAAAGTCAGCAGGATTTCAAAGGGTGGACTGTGTTGGGCATCTTGAAGGGAGCTGAGCTATTGGTGAGTGAAATATGTCCCAGTGCATTGATAGCATAGGATTATCTGAGAATCTGTCTAGTAAGTTTACTTTAACATTTGTGCAGCAGAGATGAGGGGAAGCCATGTTACTGAGTACTGGTGACCATGGCAGTGGAGTGGGGTGCAATGTACCTGCCACAAGATGCATTGTAGCATGCAGCTGGGTGTCCACCAGTTAACTGTGCAATGAATGAGCCTATAAGAGGCACAGTATTCTGCACTGAATAACATAGTGAGAGAAGATGAATGTAGCATGGAGGCATTGGCATGCCACGTGGAACCTGAAAGTTTGGCAAGTAGGTTATTCCTTAGATCATTGATAAAGATGTTGTTTTGATTTTTAAAG
Organism: Crocodylus siamensis; assembly: GCF_052110815.1. Lineage (NCBI taxonomy): Eukaryota > Metazoa > Chordata > Crocodylia > Crocodylidae > Crocodylus > Crocodylus siamensis. The sequence goes on from NC_143397.1 coordinate 153,003,406, forward strand.
CACTTTTCTGGAGATGTGATTTATAAGTTAAAGTCCAGTCAAGAGTGACTCCAAGATAAACCGGGTGGGTTTTGAATTGGAGAAGCTGACCGTTTAAAACTGGCTGTTAATGCTTCCTGATTTGAGGCAAAACCAGCAGGCTTCCTGGCAAACATTTTCTACCACTGCTTTCTGGGTAGAAACGCTGTAGTTGAGCTCTAGTACAGAGTGATGTGCTAATTGGAATCATCAAAATGCTAGCAAATAAAGCAACCTCTCTAGCTGAAGGCTCCCAATGTTGCTCACTCTGTCAGCTCATTAGGCGTAGCTCATTAGATGCTTAACCCTGCATACACCTATATTCCCAACAATACCTATATTCCCTTACAATACCATCCGGTAATCCCTCAGCCCCCTAGATTTCTGCCATGGGCATGCACAAAAGTGCCTGAGGGCTCTTGTTTCCCCACAACTTTTGAGCTTCTTGGAGTTCTGGCCCCCAAATAGCATTTGCAGAATAAGTACTGCCTGCCTGACTTGCTTGCGGGAGCTTATCTTTCAGATGCAAGGAACATTTAAGGCTGGGTGCATGTTCATGCATGCTTTCCATCCCAGAACAGCCTAGGGCATGGGTGTCAAAGATACAGCCTGTGGAGCTATCTCTTTCAGCCCCCTGACGCTGCCCGTGGGTCTCAGGGAGTACTGGATGCCCCCATGCGTCACTTGCAGTGCCAGCTCCAGTTCACATTGTGGAGCAGCTACCATGTACAGCCCAGCCCTTACCACCCTGGGGCCTTGCTGCACAAAGCAAGGGCTCTGGGGCTGGTGGCGGTGACAGCTCCAGGGATGAGCAGCTCCAGGACACATGCTGGAGTGTGGGGCTGCTCTGGGCATCTGGTCTGGCCTGTGGACAGGACTCATGCCACTCATCCAGCCTGTGGAGCCAGATGAGTTTGACACTCTTCGCTTAGGGCTCTCAGCCTAGTGGTTTTTCACATAGCAAGTGCTGGGTGTTCCAGATTTGTGCAGATGGCCTGTTTAGACAAACAGGTGTTTATTCCTGACCAGACAGGTACATAACTGGATGACCCTATGCCATGCACTTGATATGAAGTCTGGGCACCTACTTAGGGCTGAAGGTTTCATGAAGTGGCAGGGTACTTAAGAGATAGGCCTAATTGCCTTGAGGAACTGTTCTCCACTATTGACTCACCCCTAACATTACGGGTAATATAACCGTTCTTTATTATAAATTTAATGATGCTCAATTCATAGGCCAGATATTCAAAAGTCACCAGGTTTTTAAAAGGTCCAGTGAGTTTTAGGTATCTCAGGGTGCCTTTACTCTTGAAAATCTTGTTCCATGTAAATGCCATTGCACTCAAACTTTGTCCCTGTATAACTACAGGTTTCCCTTGCTTTATGCAGGTTCTGTACATGCAAATTTGCTTTTTTATACCAAAAATTCATTACATGCGAGGTAAATTCATTCTTATGCAATTGGTGTGGTGGAAGCCTGCAGTCAGCTGCTTTGTGTGGTGGGAGTGAAGCACACCAAAATATAGTCTCCTGTGTGGATCTGTGCTCCTCGCTCATTGTCTATGTGTTTCTGTAGTTGCCATCCCCATTATGGTAACATTCACCACTGCCCTGTGCTTGTGTGTACTGTCTGCTGTTTGTGAGTACCAAACTCGTCCTGTAAAAGAGGTAGAAATGAGTCTGGGTGTCAGTATAGTTGAGGTCTTGGAACATATCCCTATTTGTTACATTGTAAAGTGGGTTCTTTTTATGCAAATTTGAGTTATGAGCTGTTTTCCAGGAATGCATGTACAGCATAAAGCAAGGGAAACCTGTACTGCTCATTCTGCTGCTTTAAAAGCAGCAGCAGGAGTTGCAGTTATTCTAAAAGACCTACCTCTTAGGCATACTAAATTGGCTATGTGGAGCAAGAACTATCACTTCCTATATTTTTGGCTTAGTACATAGCACAATGGGGTCCCAACCTGGCTTTTCTCTGGGTGCCACCCCAATATAAATATTGATGAGGACAATAAGAGTAGTGTTACATGAATGTATCAGAGGTGTATGTAGCTTTGAGTAATGAAACCAAATTGGTACAGGTGGCAGAGAAACATGAAGACAGGTTACTTTGGGGAACCCTATGTAGCTGTCAAGGGTGATGTCGGCCAACACCTTTACAGACGTGGTGGTGAAAATTGGAAATAAAACATTTCTTGGAGAATTGTCTTTTTTTTCCTTAAAAAAATAAACTTATGTAACAAATTAGGCCCTTCTGTCAAAACTCACTTTAAAAATAAATCTGCCCCTCTGACAGTACAAGGGGCAGGATTTAGCCAATTAAATACCTGTCTGGTCAAAAATGAACACCTTTCTGTCTAACCAGACTGTCTGCACAAATACAGAGTGAGGAAATCTAGAACACCCAGCACCAGCTAAGTGAAAAACCAGTAGGCTGAGAGTCCTAAACCAAGGGTGTCAAACTCATCTGGCTCCACAGGCTGGATGAGTGGCATGAGTCCAGTCCACAGGCCAGACCAGACGCCCAGAGCAGCCCCACACTCCAGCATGTGTCCTGGAGCTGCACAGCCCTGGAGCTGCCACCGCCACCAGCCTGAGTTGTATGGCCCCAGAGCCCTTGCTTTGTGCAGCAAGGCCCCAGGATGGCAAGTGGCTGCTCCAGGGCTGGGCTGCACATGGCAGCTGCTCCACAACGTGAGCTGGAGTTGGCACTGCAAGTGGTGCATGGGGTCGTCCAGTACTCCCTGAGACCCACGGGCAGCATCCGTGAATGAGATAGCTCCACAGGCTGTATCTTTGACACCCATGCCCTAGGCTGTTCTGGGATGGAAAGCACACATGCACATGCACCCACTCTTAAATGTTCTCTGCATGCATCTGAAGGATCAGCTCCCGCAAGCAAGTCAGGCAGGGAGTACTTATTCTGCAAATGCTATTTGGGGGCCAGAACTCCAAGAAGCTCACAAGTTGTGGGGAAACAAGAGCCCTCAGGCACCGAGGAGGCTGAGGGGTTACTGGATGGTATTGTAACCATTTAGGGACTGTCCCTGCTCCTGTTCTTGAGATTTCCAGCTCCGGTGTGCTTGAGCACTGTAGTGGCAGCCCTACCAAGCTGGTTTCATTGCTTCAGTTCTGGCTTTGGTGCGTGCAGAACCATAGGAAGTGAGCAGCTATACCTTTTGGCGTCTTGGGAATATAGGTATATGCAGGATTAAGCATCTAATGAGCTACACCTAGGTCTCTGACAGTGTGGGCAACATTGGGAGCCCTCAGCTAGAGAGGTTGCTTTATTTGCTAGCATTCTGATGATTCCAATGAGCACATAGCCCTGTACTAGAGCTCAACTAAAGCGTTTCTACCCAGAAAGCAGTGGTAGAAAATGTCTGCCAGAATATTAAAGTGTGCTGGTTTTGCCTCAAATCAGGAAGCCTTAACAGACAGCTTTAAATGGTCAGCCTCTCCAATTCAAAATGCACCCCGTTAATCTTGGAGTCACCCTCAAGTGGACTTTAACTTTTAAATGACATCTACAAAAAACTGCTTTAAAAATCAAAACAACATCTTTATCAATGATTTAGATGAAGATGTGGAAAGCACGCTGGCCAAGTTTGTGAACTATACTAAGTTATGGGGAAAAGTGGTCACACTAGGAGATAGAACGTGGATCAAAGTAGACCTGGACAAGCTGGAAAGGTGGGCAGAGTGAAACCAGATGTAGTTCAATAAGGATAAATGCAGAGTGCTTCATGTGGGAAGAAGTAACTAGTAACAGAAAAATAGGTTCGGTGGGCATGTCCTGACCTGCACAATGGCTCAAAGGGACCTCAGATTTATGGTTGGTCACAGGATGAACATGAGCCGCCAGTGCAATGCTGTAGTCAACAGAGCTAGTAGCATATTGGCTAAGGAAGTGACACTTCCTCTCTACTCGGTGTTGGTGATACCCCAGCTGGAGTACTGTGTTCAGTTCTGGGCACCACGCTTCAAAAAGATGTGGAGAATTTTGAAAGGGTCCAGAGAAGGACCACAAGAATGATTAAGAGCCTGGAGGATGAACCTTCTGAGGAAAAACTAAGGGATATGGGACAGTTCAGCCTGGGGAAGAGAAGACTGAGGGATGACTTGGTGGCCATCTATAAGTATGTAAGAGGTGAATATTGGGAGATGGGATAATAACTGCTCACTAAGACACCCCAGGGGAGTACAAGGATCAATGGCCATAAACTGTTAGAGGATGGTTTCAGTTGGATGTAAGGAAGTAAGGTAGGCCAGAATCAGAAATAGACTTTCTGAGGAGATGGTGCAGCCCCCAGCCTTGGAAGTCTTCAAGAGGGACTGGGATCATTTGATCTCAGCAGTACTCCTGCCTAGAGCAGGGGGGTTGACTCAATGGTCTTTCAAGGTCCTTTCCAGCCCTTAATTTCTATGATTCTAAGTTTATTTTCAGTAAAAGCATTCATGTTTTCCATGCAACTATTGCCATTTTCCTGACTTTTGAGAAATAGTTAACATTCATAACAGTCATACCTATATTATTTATCCAACTATGAACCTGCAACTGTGGGATCTGGACATCAAGTTTACATGATCACATATGAACCCTGGGCTTATATTCTTGATAGTTTGAGTGATTTCTTGCTTACAGTGTACAAGCTTGATTTGCATTAGTATTCCCTAGCACTGTGGAAAATAAAAATGCATAAACCTAAGCTGAAAATATTAACTTGTCTCTATCCCAGCCTCACACGTGAGTTTTTTTGCTTCTGATTCCCTCTCAAATTCACAAAAAAACCTACTCTGTATGTGTGTGTTTCTCCACATACACTGTGGATGTGTGGTAAGAGTGAACAAAACTTGCCTGGTTGCAGATTTTCTTACTGATAGGAGAACCAGCCCTGTATTCTTTAAAATGCAGCCTGGGTCCTTTAGGCCATTTTGCATGGCCTAAATGTTATTTCAGCTGAAATACAGCTTGAAGTTTTCTACCTCATTTGACCCCTAATTTTAAAGCCAAATTCAGAGCTTTGCAAAGCCAGGCAAATGAAAACTAAAGACAAAATTCTCCCACAACTGAATTTGTAAACTTCTTACCTTACACTAAATTGAGCGGGAAATTGAGAAAATCTTAATATATTGCTTGGGGTCAAGGTGAGAAAAAAGGAAAGAAAGAGAAAGTGGGAGAGGGAGAGGTAGAAGGAGAGAGAAATAGAAGAGATACAGGCATCTCTTTGTAATGTTTTCACCACATTCCTATAAGAGTTTGAATGGATAGACCCCAAGTAGCCTTTTCTTTTAGTCTAATTTAGGTGGTGCTTGTATGTTGTGTAACATGCTAAGCTTTCAGATTACTCTTCTAAAAACATGGTATTTCATACTGCTTTTTAATAAATCCAGAATGACACCAGCAAGACTGAAAATGAAATCTGAGTACACACTGGACGGTAAGTAATTCAGGAGTTTTAGAAATGGCATTGCCGCCCCCCTTCTTTCCCCACCCCCCCGAGAAATGGCTAGCCAGAATGATTATAAGGCCAGAATGGACCATTGTGACCTGTCCTCATAACACAGGCTTCAGGACTTTCCTGAATTAATTCTTGTCTGAACTAGAGCATATATTTTTAGGCGTTAACTTTTCATTTCCAGTGAGATGAAGGGGTTCCTGTGACACTGTCAGACTGCTCAAAATGGACAGATTCTTCCAATGACATAGCCAAATTGACTTTTCTGGGATGGTGCTGCCCCACTCCGAGTTGATAACAGAAGCCCCTAGAACTATGGGCATTGCTGTGATTACTTCTTTTGCACTCTGTGATGTTCCAGGAACTTGTGCGTCTTCTGCTTTATGAGATATACTTGGCCTAGGGGAGCTAAGTGGAAGGATGAGGGAGAAGAGGAGGTGCATAATGGTATGGCCTCCAGCACTATTATTTATGACAGTATCCTTCCAGCAATCTGTGCCTGCATAGGGTGAAAGCATGGTTTCAATTCTGCCCTTGAAACATGGATTAAGCAATGTTGCTAATACATATTTGTCCCTGCGGCTGTCAAACATTTCACTGATACTAGACTCTGTAGACAGCTTAATAGCTAGGTCTTCTGTCAATGTTACTGCAGCAGTGTCTCCTTTGCTTTAAGATGCTGTTCAGATTTATTCAAGCAATAGGTGTAGCAAGATACTTGGTAAATAGCAGCACCTGGCTATATACTTGTATCATCTCTCCTCACTGATGTTCCAAGTGACCAGATGAAATGGATAGACTATGGAAAGCAAGTGCTGAGGAAAATCCAGTGAATGGAGGTTGGAAAGATCATCTGTCTCTCTTTGATTTTATGCCTCCTAACAGTTACATGCACAACGTATTATTATTCCAGAAGTCTCTGAACAATAGGTACCATCCCAAGGAGTTGAAAACATGTAAATTTGACAGTATTTGGACAAATGGTTTCATCACTGCTGTTGGCACTGTGTTTAACTAGCATTAATTTAATAGCATTCCTGGATTTTACATACCGCTGCTAACTGAATTTCATTTCTGAGGTAGTTATGTGCTAAACTCATTTGTGCAAAGGTAAGTAACGGGAAGTATCATGGTTTGTGTCTGTACATGACCACAATCCTCTGATGGCTACTACATCCCTGGGTATCATTATGCAAGGCTGCAATATTTCAATCCATCTATTCATGAGAGGATTGAGGATAGGTTGTTCAGTGTTATTGTTTCCAGAATTACTGCATATTATTAATGGATATATAACTTAGTTAATTGAGAGATGAAAGTACCACTGTCTACTGTCGGCTTCACTTCCTTTTCATTAGTTTCAGCTTCCTGACCATCCAACTCTTTCTTGGTTACATCTAATTGAGCTGAAGTAATCTTTTTAAACTAGTGATAGGAGAATCATCCTGAATACATCTCAAATCCCGTCCTAAAAAAAAAAAAAAGGGCAGGTAACAAACCCCACAGATATTTCTCTGTTCTATAACATTAATTTAATTCCTTCCCAACTTTAGCAGTTACTCAATATGCAGTCAGGCACCTTAGTATATCTACTTGTCTCTGATAGGCTGTATACGACCTTTAAAACTTTAGTACTTTGGATTTCCCTGGGATCAGAGATGCATGGTACATTTTGGAATGCCTTCCATCTGGGAAAGCTCTAGGGTATTTTAGCAATCAACCTGGCCAATACTTAAATAAATGTAGGAGCATCTAAACTTTTTGAAGCCTTTTGGAACTAAACAAAATATCCATACCTTTTCTGTACTCCTTCCTTCTGGCTCTGGATTTCTCTTCTCTGATAATGTTTGTAAGGCTGAATACTTTAATTTATTCACCATGAAATGTTTCTGGACCACTCTCCATATCATACACTATTCCTTGCTTTGTACTGAATTCTCCAAAGTGTTTTGGTATATAGTCCCATACTGCACAAATTAAAGTTACACTGGGCATATCTACGTATGAATTTAAGTACGCTGAAATTTAATGTGCATTAATGCTTTTTGGCAGGTGTCTGCATGTGGTGGGAACTGGGAATAACTTTAGTCTGAAGTCACTCCAGCCCTGCCACGTGCCCCTGTGGCCACCGGGGGAGCTCCAGCCTCTGGACAAATGGCTGCCAGTACTTGGCAGCCATACTGAAGGCAGAGCCAGCTGCTGGCACTTGGCAGCCATCTTGAAAGCACACCCTTCACACTGTGACCTCTGGGCTGACGCTTCCTATGTCAGAGCACTAGTGTGGCAAAGACACAGGCAGCATGTGGCTGCCCTGCTCCTGCTGCAGCTGCACTTCCCAGCCCCGGCTGCCCCAGCTCCTGGCCCTGGCACCCAGGAGCAGCGTCTCCCACTCCTCAGTACTGCCACAGCTGTCCTGCTCACCTGCTGCTATTCCAAGTGCCTGGTGCTCAGCCACCTTATGCCACCCGATTCCCCCACCTACTCTGGCTGCCTGCAGGATAACTGCTCCATGGTCTTCCAGGGCTCCCGCTGCCATGCAGTTGCTGCCATCAGTCATGTCAACCATGGGCTCCAGGGCACGGCCTCTAGGACTGCCGTTGCACTAGCCAGAACCAGTGGTAGTGCATTGTACTGCAGGAATGGGACAACGACCAAGACATATGATTTACTTGGCCAATCACAAAGACCATGTAATTTGAATTACACATGTCAAATCTTAGAAGTAGAATTTTCAGCAAACAATTCACAGCCTGAAACTGATTTATGAAAAATACCATATTTACTCAATTACAAGATGATTTTTTTCCCCTCTCCATCAGTATAGGGAGTGAGAGGGGATCAGGGGGAGAAGCCTCATCTTACATTCACATACAAGGAAACCTCATTAAATACATTATCTAGCATTAAACTGCTGCCAAAAGCAGCATGTGCTCAGTAATGGAAACCAACTGTGAAGTTCATTAAATGCACCCAACACTGAATATGACTATAAAACGCATGGCACATCTTGGCCAAACATGCTGATGGGAACTTTTTTTAAAATTACAAAACAACTAAATGACAACTTCTACAACAATGCCTTATTCTTCTTACACCCCTTTGCACCATTTATACATTAACCTCTCACAAACCACCTCCACCCCAGGAAGAAGCAACAACTTTCACTCTATCCCTTTGTCCCTTTGAAATAAACACCAATATTCTTCTTTCCTCTTTTTCTTTTTTGCCTTCTCCTTTCCCATTTCATCTGCCTCTTGATCCACATATTATTTCAATTCAGAAATTGCCAACTTTGAACATTCTTTTCTGGTGAATGGCATAGGTTTCGCACCTTCCATATTACTACTGTCATAAAAAGTAGTATGATTCTCAGTCTCTGTGTCTCAAGTCCTTTGGGCATTAACCCATACAACACCATTTTATATGTTAAATCACTGTTCATATTGATCACCCTCAAAAATTGATACATTCCCTCCCATACTTCTTGCATAAAAGGGCAGTCCCAAAATATGTTCAGTGCAGATTCTTCAGCCCCACATGCCTCTTCTGGGCATACCACCAATCTTACCAAGTTCCATTTATGATAACTACCCCTCACAGGATAAAATTCCATATCATCATTCATATGATATCCATATGTTCTCTGGTCACTCTATTATCTGTCATTTCTTTCCACACATTTGCTATCTATTTTTCCATCAGATTCCCAAGTATTTTTATCTTATCTTTCTTATCACGCTAATCACCTTCTTAGCATCTTTCAAACACTCTAATTCCACACCTTCAAGTTTATATACCCTTACAAAGCACTCCACCTTGGCATAATAGGCTCATGGTTGCCACACCAATGGCTTTTTCCATTCTCTCCCATATGTGCCCCATCTTCTTAACATTCTTCCTGCCTGGTAACGACAGAAACATGCTGTCTTCCCCACCCCATATATTATTTGTTTACAGAACATACTTAAAGTAAATATACACAGAGTTTTCCAAATCTGGCATTGTATAGCTCTGTTCTGGTTACCTTTTCTCTTTTACTTCCCTCCCCAAAAATGTGTATCTCCCTCTGTACCCTCTTTATCTGTTACCATGATGATGGATACACCACTCCCATGTAAAGGACTAGAATTTTCAACAAGCTATTCACAAATGATTCATAGCCTGAAACTGATTTACGGAAAGAGTACTGATTGGCAAGAGTACTGTTTTTAATGCAGCCACTTTACCCTTGAAAGATAATATTCTAACACTCCATGATCCGATCCCAGTATCTGCTTCACTTTTATCTTTAACTTCTTCTTCGGTGTCCATTAGGATTCCCAAGATCCTGATTACACTCTCTATCACCCACAACCCAAACTTCTGTAAATTCTCCCAATTCCTGACACCCATTTATAGATACACTACACAGAGTCATGCTTGTCCATTTAAATTTCACCTCTCTGCTACTTTAGAAGTCTTTTATGCTACTGCTTGATGTTGTTGGCTCTAATCCTCCTCCTCACATTCCTGTAGTCTTTGCCAGTTATTTTATTGATTTAACAGGAAAGCCAAGGCTGCAATGGAGCTCCAGCTAGCTACAAATATCAAGGACAATAAAAAGTCCTTTTTTTAGATATGTAGGGAGCCAGAGGAAAAGCAAGGGCAACATTGGACCCCTGCTAAACCGGGTGGCAGAACTGACAACTGACGCCCAGGAAAAAGCCAGCTTACTAAATGGGTTCTTTGTGTTGGTCTTTCACAAGTCCCAAGGGACGCCCCTGCCCATTACAGGACAAGGACGCCTGAGTGAGGCTAGTTCTGTGCCCTCCATCAATGCTGACCTCATGAAGGAACACTTTGGAAGGCTGGACACTTTCAAATCAGCCAGCCCTGACAATTTACACCCCAGAGTACTCAAGGAGCTGGCCTTCATCATAGCTCAGCCCCTGGCAAGGATCTTTGAGCCCCTGGTGCTCTGGTGAAGCACCCAATGATTGGAAGAAGGCCGATGTGGTGCCTATCTTCAAGAAAGGGAGGCAAGTGGATCCGACAAGCTACAGGCCCATCAGCCTGACCACTATCCCGGGGAAGGTCTTAGAAAAGATTATTAAAGAGGCCATTCTTAATGGACTGGCTGATGGCAACACCCTGAGGGATAGCCAGCACAGGTTTGTTGCAGGTAGGTTGTGCTTGACCAATCTCATTTCTTTTTATGACTAGGTGACCTATCACTTGGACAAGGGGGAAGACATTGATGTCATATATCTTGACTTTAAAAAAGCCTTCGATCATATATCCCATGATCACCTCTTGGCAAAACTGTCCGACTGTGGCCTTGGGTCCACCATGTTCCACTGGCTGGGAAATTGGCTCTGTGTTTGGACCCAGAGGGTGGTGGTTGATGGAAGTCAATCGTCATGGTGCCTTGTGACAAGTGGGGTCCCATAAGGCTCTGTTCTTAAACCTCTTTAATGATGTGGACATTGGAGTCAGAAGTGGACTGGCCAAGTTCACCGATGATACCAAACTTTGGTGTAAAGCATCCACACCTGAGGACAGGGGGGTAATCCAGGCTGACCTTGACAGGCTCAGCAAATGGGTGGATGAGAACCTGATGGCTATTAACACTGAAAAATGCAAGGTTCTCCACCTTGGGAGGAAAAACCTGCAGCATGCTTATAGGCTTGGCAGTGCTACACTGACTAGCACTACAGATGAGAGGGACTTGGGGGTCAGGATTGACCACAACATGAATATTAGCCTTCAGTGTGATGCTGCAGCTAGTAAAGTGAGCAAAACACTGGCTTGCATCCATAGATGCTTCTCAAGCAAATCCCAGGACGTCGTTCTCCCCTTGTACTCGGCCTTGGTGAGGCCAGAGCTGGAGTACTGTGTCCAGTTTTGGGCTCCAGAATTCAAAAAGGATGTGGAGAAGCTTGAGAGAGTTGAGAGGAGAGCCACGCGCATAATCAGAGTTCAGAAAAACAGACCTTATGACTGAGACAGAGGCTGAGAGCTATGGGACTCTTCAGCCTGGAAAAGCACAGGCTCAGGGGTGATCTGATGGCCACCTATAAGTTTATAAGGGGTGTTCACCAGTATCTGGGGGAATGTTTGTTCACCAGAGCACCCCAAGCGATGACAAGGTTGAATGGTTATAAACTCCTGCAAGACTGTTTCAGACTGGACATAAGGAAGGACTTCTTTACTGTCTGAGCCCCCAACGTCTGGAATATCCTGCTGCTGGAGGTGGTTCATGCACCTACTTTGAACACCTTCAGGAGAAACCTGGATGTTTTTCTCACTGGGATCCTATGACCCCAGCTGACTTCTTGCCACTGGTGCAGGGGGCTGGACTCAATGATCTTCCAAGGTCCCTTCCAGCCCTAATGTCTATGAAATCTATGAAACATTTAAGAAAGGTTCCTCTTCCCCTCTCCTCCACCTTTCTGCTTCCCCCCACTTCCCTTTTCTCTCTCCATTAGATACAGACCACATTAGCTCTGATGAAGTCTCTTTGTATGCCTTTTTCCCCTAAGCTTAATAGCAAGTGATTGCTTTTTTCCCCCAATTTGGTTCTCTCCTTTCTCTAGCTCTATCCTCACTTGTCCTTCTTCTTCCTGTTTTATTCTCTCCTCTTCTCCTTCTCTCTCCTCAGTCTCAAAGTCACTTGTTCCATGTATCTTTTCTTCTCTTTCCCTCCTCTGTTCATAGATTCATAGATTGTAAAGCTGGAAGGGACCTCGGAAGATCATCGTGGCCAGACCCCTACACAAAGCAAGGTGACAGTCTAGTCTCCTGTTGAAGATTTCCGGGGTAGGTGATTGCACCACCTCTGGAGGGAGCTTATTCCACAGTCTGGACACCCTGACAGTGCAGAAGTTTTTCTAAAGTTGAGCCTGAATTGATCTTCCAGAAGTTTGTGGTCATTACTCCTGGTTTTCCCTTCAGATGCTGTGGTGAACAGTTGCTCACCGAGTCCTTGATGTATTCCCCTAGTGTAGCAGTAAGCTGCTACCAGGTCCCCTTTTCCTCAGGCTGAAGAGTCCCAAATCCCTCAGCCTTTCCTTGTATGTCTTGCCTTTTAAGACTCTGATCATATGGGTGGCTCTTCTTTGGACTCTCTCAAGCTTGTCCACATCCTTGTTGAAGTGTGGTGCCCAGAACTGGATGCAGTACTCCAACTGCAGTCTCACCAGTGCTGAATAGAGCACAAGAATCACCTCCTTGGTTTTGCTGGAGATGCATCGCTTGATGCATACCAGAGTATTATTTGCCCTACTGCCTACAGCATTGCATTGGCTGCTCCTATTCATACTGTGGTCTATTATTAACCCCAAGTTCCTTTCATTCATGGTGCTAGTCAGCTTGGTGCTGCCAAGCCTGTAAATGTGTTGGGGGTTGCTCGTCCCAAGATGGAGAACTTTACATTTCTCGACCTTAAACTTCATCAGGATCCAATCTGTCCAACTTGCTAGCCTGTCTAGGTCCACCCATATCTGTAGCCTATCCTCAAGCTTGACCACACTCCCCTATAACTTCGTGTCATCTGTGAACTTGGTTAGTGAGCTCTTCACCCCCACAGCCAAATCATTAATAAAGATGTTGAAAAGTACTGGAAGGAGCACCAACCCCTGGAGGACACTGCTGCCCACTCTCACCAGAATGACACAGATCCATTCGCTATCACTCTCTGGGTTCTATTCTGCAGCCAGTTTCTCATCCACCTGACTGTCTTGGAGTTAAGCCCACAATCCTCCAATTTTCTTGCAAGGACATCGTGGGATACTAGATCAAAGGCCTTTTGGAAGTCAAGGTATACAATGTCAACCTGCTCTCTCATGTCCAGGTGGTGAGTTACGTGGTTATAGAAGGAGATGAGGTTTGTAAGGCAAGACCTGCCTGTGATGAAGCCATGCTGGCTGTCATTCAGAATCTTACCTTCTGTAAACCTATTGAACATAGACTCCTTGATGCACTTTTCTAGGATTTTCCCAAGGATAGAAGTTAGGCTGATTGGCCTATAGTTATCTGGGTCCTCCCTCCTGCCCTTCTTGTGGACTGGCCTTCTTCCAGTCCTCAGGGACTTCTCCAGAATGCCAGGAGTTGTGGAAGTTTAGTCAGGGGTTCCACAATGACTTTGGTCAACTCCTTCAACACTCTTTGATGAGGATCATCCAGTGCCACTGACTTTGTCTAATTTTTTAAATTGGTCATACACCAATTCTACAGCAATAGTAGGAAGGTGATTATTCCTACCATGCTCATCCTCTACTCTACCTGGCATGGTTTTCCCCTTGGTCCAGTGAAAGACCAAGGCAAAGTAGTCATTCAGGGGTTCAGCTTTCTCCCAGGTACTGGTAACCAGCTTTCCTGAGTTGTTGAGAAATGGCCCCACATTCCCATTTGTTTTCCTCTTGTCCTCTATGTACCTAAAGAAGGACTTGTTGTCCTTGATTCCCATTGCTAATCTAAGTTTGGTCACTGCTTTAGCCTGTCTTATCTGTTCCCTGCAAATACGGGCCATCGTGGAATAGTCCTCCTTGGGGCCCACCCCAAGCTTCCATTGTTTATAAGCCTCTTTATTCTTTCTTAAGAGGACCGTGATTTCTCTGCCTGGCCAAGAGGGCTTCCCAGCCCTTCTCTTACCTTCTGTTGACAGTTGTGCCACTCTGCCTACTGAAATTACACTCTCTTCCTTCCTGGCTCTTCTTTGTTGTGCTGTCTCCTCCACTGTCAGGCATTCTGACTCAACATATTCTTCTTCCCCACTTTCCTTTTCCAGTCTCTGCTGCTTCTTTGTAGAGCTAGCTTTATTTGAGAAGGATTGCGAGCATTGGCATTGTAAATGTCCCTCGTCCCTGGAAATAACACTCTTCGGTATTTCTAGGCACTCTGTTGCCCTGTTTTCTTTCCCTTTACATCTGTAGCATATTGTATACCAGCAGTCTGAAATTTGGTTCAGAGTTTAAGCTGTCCAAAATACTTTGTAAGCCCTTGCTGTGGACCTACTTGGATTACTGGCGATAAGTACATTATCCTGCCAGGACTCCTCTCATCTGTCCTCATTACCACCTGAGCTTTTCACGATCCTGTCCATATACCATATTTATCATGTATCTTCTCAACATACCTAAGTTTCTGCATGTAATTCTGCAGCCGTTCCTCTATTTCCACCCTCTCAAGCATGCCCATGTACATTTAAATAGTTATTATCCTTTCTCTTGTCTTTTCTCCTGCAATAAAAACTTATTCCCTTAAGTTCTTTTCTCTCACCTACTGTAGCATTAGTTTTCCAAAAATTCCTCATAACCTTCTTGGCTCCAATATGAAATTTCCCAAGAATTCCAGTTAGAAAAAGCAACCAGGCTATTCAAATGTTCTGCTTTAACATCCAAAACGTAACAATATTTTTTCTATAACTTCATATATATTCATTGTCCAGCTTCTCTGTTCTCTTCCCCCTGTTACTACTGCTCTTATCCTGTGGCATAAATGACCTGCTGCTCTGTCTCTTCCTTCCTCCCATCTTCTTTCCTTTTGCAGATCTTGTTTATTCCCTTCACCAGGGTTCCTTTTCCTTTCAATCACTGTTTCATTTCTCATTTATCCTTCTTGACCTCCTTTCCTCCTCTTCTTCTGCTTTTCCTGCTGACTGGACACTTCATCTCATTGCTTTCTTCAATAAAAGATCATTCAACACTGCCGATCCCACCTTTCTTCCCTACCTTCTTTCATCTCTTCTTCCCTACCTTTGTTTAACCTCTATCAGACTCTGGATCTTCACTTCCACTCTCCA
Source organism: Crocodylus siamensis (assembly GCF_052110815.1). Lineage (NCBI taxonomy): Eukaryota > Metazoa > Chordata > Crocodylia > Crocodylidae > Crocodylus > Crocodylus siamensis. The sequence continues at coordinate 153,018,664 of NC_143397.1, forward strand.
ATTCACTCCTTATCTCTTGGTCTGCTTTCCTTTCCATAGCTATCACTCTCCTCTCCAAGACTGCCACTGATACTGTTCCCTCCAAGAGCTCCCCTTTATCCCAGTGCTCCATTGCTATCCCCCTGACACTTCTGGCATCAATCCAGGCAGTATACTAGGCCTCTATGCAGCCACTACACTCGATTTTAGCCAAAGGCAGCTGAGAAGCTACCACAAAGATGATTTAGTGCAACCCATCTGAATAGGATATATGGTAGTGCCCACTGTATGCAGTCCTCCTCAGCACCAACTGTTATGCAAGTCATGGTGAGCCACTACATTGCCACATTTCCTCTTTACTCCCACAGCTGATCTGTGCCTTTCTTTCCCACTTCCAATGATTCCTGCTTCTTTACCAGCCTTAAATATCTAGCAAACATCAGAAAACAGTTCACTCCAAATCCCTCTGTCACTCCCTTTCTCAGCCTGTTGCATATGATTAGTGTGGCCCTGCACTCCATGAGGTGAGGCCAAACCAGATTGGCCTGTGCCTTATCTGCATATAACTTTTTGGAGCATCCCAGGACTCATGACAGGAACACCCAATTCCAGTCATGAATCCTTTTCAGGGGGAAGGTATCTGGAGTATACACACATACTGAGCAGTGCTGAGCTGTGGGATCACCAGGGCTTGACATGCTGTTGACTCTGATGAGGGCCAGCCCAATGAGCCATGTAGTAAATCATGAGCCTTTTGGTTTGGATTAATATCATGCATAGCTTGTATTATATATAAGCAGATGCCAAAATGCTGTTGAAAAGTGTATTTCTGGAGAATCTGTGCTAAAAGCTGCAGCAGTTTCAAGGAAGGTAAAATGCCCCAATTCTGAATTAACTAAATATATAGGTATTGTGTACAAATTACTACAGCTGTGTTCATTTTGAGATCAATGTTTTAAAATTTGCTTATCACTTCTACATGCTTAGGGAGATCAGGGGCTGATGGGAAGGAGCTACAGGAGAGGCAGAGGGTATTGGGGCTACCTGATTTATTTTTTGCTGTTGTAGCAGTGGGAGGGGGGACAAATTCAAGGCAGTCCTCCAATAATTAGATTCTATACCTGTAAAATTATAACAAATTTATAAAATTTACATCTATAGAATCTAACTATTGAGGGGGCAGTCTTATAATCAGGGTCATCTTATATTGGAGTAAATATGGTATTAAATGGATGGCTTCAAATAAAAATGTTCTTGTAATACAGTTTATTCATGGGCTATGTTCACAAGTAACATAAAGTGTATATTATCTGTTCATTGATTATTGCTACAAGGGAGACTCTTAAGATGTTGGTGATGCAAGGGGAGAGAACTCAGAGCCCCATCACCCCTACTGTACTTAAATCTTGTTTAAAGGAAACAACTCATGTGGAATGAACCAAATGATGGAATAAGCATTGTATATGCAGTTGAAGATGCATGCCAACTTATTTGATTTAGAAATGAATTTTAATGGAGAGAAATGACCAGTTTGTACCAAAACCCCACATAACTTCAAAATTTTAGAAATATGATTTTGACATCTGAATTTGCAGTTGCTTTTTTCCACCCAAAGGGTTTAACATCCCCCTCCAAAATTGTGTCCCATTGACATGGCATCTCTGTGACAGTCATGCTCTATAGATCTTTCATTTATGCAAATCCAGATCCTCAAAGCAGGAATTCTGATGTGTCAGCTGTATATAATGTTAGCTCTTTGTAGCCTAAATGACATTTGTACTCTGCTTTTACAATTGTCTTGCACTCTGTAATGCCCAGAAAGCTGTTGAACCAAATTCTGTTTTCCCAGGCTAACAGGGTAAGGAGCCTAAGCATTGAATGGACAGTTCTTGGTTGAAGTGTTTGGTACTGAGTCAATAGGCAATTTTTTTGTTGAATTATTATTGTCTGGTACAAGTGCAAAGGCACTTTGAACAGGCCATTAAAAATATTAATAATTAATTTCTGTCCAGTAATTACTTTCTGTTTTCAGATGTACAAATGTAACTGTTACTACTGTCTAAAGGAGTTACTTTCTGCATGTGAGGGCAAAATTTTGTTCACAGATTGTAACTTAAACATATTTTTATCTGAAGTACAATGTTGCAAAGGCTGATGTGAGATTTATTGTGATGTATTAAACCATCTGTTCTCAAGGACTATGCTTCACATTCACAGTAGCCAGTGTATATGGTACTGAGTTTGTGATTTTCAGCATTTCAACATGGAAAGAACAGCGTTTTCATTCGCTTCAAAGTATACTGATAAAGTCATGAATAAATTGGAGTGGAGTTCAGCAGGAGGAATGTGCAGAATGTATACAGTTGATTTTCTTTTTTGTTTTGTTTTGTTAATTACTGGCTAGAGTCCTAATCAGCAATGATTAGGACGACAGAGTTAGGATGTGGAAAATCATCTAAGATACAGCTGAAGGGGGCAAAGAATGTGCCTGTGGCTGTGTGAAACTACAACAATCCCTTCCGTGCTGCAGGATTTTTGTAGTTTGTTTTACCAGAATAAATTGGGCCAGATGCTGGGGTCCATTATGCCAGTCAGCTAAACAAAAAAGGAGGTTACCTCCACTTTATGGAAAAGGGTAGCTTTCGGGAATCCATGCACTTCTTCATAAGAACCCAGGTAGGTTTTCAGAGACTGAAATGTCAGCATTGCCTGGCTTCTTCGGGTACAAGCAGACCTTATAGTTAGATAGACCAAACTAGATTGTAGTTACGTAGATGCAGTATGTAAGTTGGTCTAACCAGTGCCCAAACTAACTGAACATGTGTACACATTCAGAGGGCAGCCTCAGGACTCAGAAAACCCTACCACTCACCGCAGCCCTGGGTCTATGCTTTTCCTATCCCTCCCACCCTGACTGGACTATTTTTAGCCTCTGTCCCCACCTAGTCCAGGATGGACAGCCCCCACCATGTGCTCACCAGTTCCCATTTCCCTCCTCTACACACCTGCCCTGATACCTCCAAAATCCCTCCAGATCCACCAACCCATGCAGACCCATTAGTGCCTGATCCCACCTGCCCCTTTTTTCACCCCGATTTACTTAGATCACATTCCCAACATGGCTCCCACCATGACAGCACCAGTGAATGTGTGCACAAGTGGGGACTAAATTTGGAATACATTTTTTATATTAAAAATATCCTGAAAAAAAATCAGAAAATGTCAAAAAGTTCCCTTTGACATTTTTTAAAAAACATTTTGATTTTTCTATCAAAATTATTTAAACCAATTAGCCAAATGTAATTAAAAACGTTGAATTCCTTCCTGGTACCATCTCCTTTCTCTGTGGCATAAATGAAACCCAATACACCTACTTTGTTTCTTATCAAAAATAATTCCCAAACAGTAACTAACTGTTCTTTTTTTCTTTTCTCATTACTTTTTATTTCTCTATCTTGTTTCCTTCCCACTGTTGCAAGCTACCCTCTACTCCTGTCTTTTACCGTTTTTTTAAAATCAGTGTCTTGGTGCTGACCCTCTTATTTCACACCCCGCTGTGCCTCGCAGGTCTCTGTGGGGTGTTGCACCAGGCTTGAACTCCACTGGGGTCAGATGCATTTTGGAACAGTCATTTAAGAGATTATCTCTGTTCTTTTATGCACATTGCCTCTATAATATTGAATACGAGACATACATATATACTCAAGAAACATGAGTTGAAGCTCTTTTTTTTTCTTAAAAGAGTGGTGTGTAATAAGAAAGCACCTGGCTACAGAGAATTGAGCATGGTTAGGAGTTTGTTCAGAATGGACTCTCAACCCTTGGAATCACACTCATACAACCCTTGGCTGAATCCAAACATTATGGGTCAGGTCCTTAGTTGGTACAAATTGGCACAGATAAACAGATATAATAAAACCTTTTCATAATTAATCACAGCACTTGAAATGTATAAAGGTTTAGAAAAAAAATGCATGACTTTGGAAAATAGGGAGAAGTGCAAGAAATGGTATGCTGTTTTGTAAGGCTCCAGAATAGTCACATGCAAAGAGGTTAAACTCCTATAGCTGCATGAGTCCTATTTCACTCTTAAGCCTCAACAGTTAGGTACTTCAGTGGTATAAAGCGAACAAGAGTTTATTTTACCTACACTGACTTTCAGGCACCGTTTGTCCAGGCCCTTGTGCGTAAGAGTCATAATTCTGAGTGACATGAAGCCAAGAGAAGCTTATTTTATAGAGAAATGAAGACTTTTATAGTCTTCAAACTTATGTCTTTTATTTTAAAAAGAATCTCATGATTGTTATGTTAATCTCATGATTTGCCAGGTAGAGAGAAGGTGAGGGGCTGCTGACTACTGATTTATTTTTCCTTCTTTTTTTATGACTGCTTGAGCTGGACTTGCTACACCTAAGAGAGTCCAGAATTTGGCCAACAGCAGAAGTATGTATAGTAACTAATTATCATTGTTATAAGTGGTTTTGGATGAGGATTGAGCTAGGGTAAAAATATTTGTTGATCTGGGTCTGGAAAGAAAAGTGGTGAAGCAGTGACTATGGTAGGTCTAGTTCTGCTGACCAGAGGGATGTGTTACGTGTCCATACAGTGCTTAGCAAATGGAGTGCTGGTCCCTGATCGTGACTCCTAAGTAACACTCTTATGCCAGGATCTATGTCTAGACAATGAGGTTGGTTTCTTATTCAGGAAATAAAAAAAAAACATGGAAACTTGTATTAATTTCTTTGACTGCAAAATTATTTTATCCTGCCAGCTGTCTGTTGTGTGAGTGGATAAACACACACGATCCAGATGCAAAAGGAGTTCCTTCTAATGGCTACCCAAAGCTGTTTCTCTTCCCTCTTGGAATTGGGTCTTTGATTGCACAGAAAAAAAAATGGCAGGCAGGACTGTCCTAGAAATGAGTGAGAGATCTTGAGAGCATCTCCAAGATTTCCCAGGGTATTTCACTGACAAGTATATTGTCTGCATAGCTGAATTGGGTCTGTTTGTGCTGCTTAAGAAATAATGTCCTCTGATGTAGTCTTTGTTATCTCCAAACTCTTGGAAGTAAAGAATCTTACAAAAATAATGTGAAATGTTTTAGATATTACCATGACTACCAACTATAAAATTCTAGAGAAAATAGACTGTTTACCTTTATTTCCCTCATTGCATACAAAACAAATATTATACATGCAATTATTAGATAATTTCTGGAAAATGGACTTCAAACATACAATCAAAGCAAAAATCAGAGCTATTCATAAACAGATGTTCAGTGTAAGTTTAGCTTTATTCAGAGTTTTTCCTTCGTTTTGGAATTGGTGCCACTTTGTTAATCTTTCTAGCAGCATGGCATTAAAGTGCCTGCATAAATGCTTAGTACAATCAAGATTGATATTTTTCATTAGCACAAGTTAAGATTTCCACCTTCCAAGCACAGGAGACTGCAGTGAATCAGGGTTACATTACACCAGTCTTAAGGTTAGTTTGGCTGTATAAAATATTTCATTTACATGCTCTAGTTTAAAAGGTAGCAATTCTGAGTGATGGAAACCTGTGCAGTACAGTCTTGGTATAATATCCAGTATATTGTACTTTTGGGAATGAACCAGGAGCCATGAGTGCTGATAAAATGCTTGAACACATGATCCTATATTTACAGTACAGTATCTCATTTTTAATAGAATTTATCTAGGAAGATATTCCATACAAGGTGCTCATATCTGGTCTGATCTTTGTAGCTGTGGGGATTAGTATTCTGAGCAGGTCTGTAATTTTAGATTTCTGTTTTAGCTTGATTCCCAACATGTAATTTTGTTAACTTTACTTCTTAAATTTCTCCCCTCTCTCCCCCTTTTCATATATTATTTCTGGTCTCTTGAATGATTATTATTCAGTATATATGACATTGTAATTCTGAGGAGTGATCATGTAATAGCTGTCTTGGTAATCTTGTTTTACCACTTTGATTACGAATGCACAACAATTCTGCTTGCACTCGCTCTCTCTCTCTCTCTCTCTCTCTCAAGTTACTCTCCTGCCTTTGTATTTTTAAGCATTGGTTTTAGCAGGGTTTTCCTCCTTACCCCAGCCATCCCCAAAAGGGCCCCCACCCAAGAAGTTCTCAAGACTACAACAATTCCCAGTTTACAGCTGTTAAAGCTCTTGGTTGCTTCAAAGGGAAGGAAACGAGTGGTTTTTACAAATTGGAAATACATGAAAATAGAGATAAGCAAGACTAGGAGACAAAACCACACTGGATTTCAGGGTGAGGTACTTGAGAACTCCCTGATAAAATGAAGCAATTTACAAAACATTTATGGGTGCTTTTAAGAACCAAGAATTTGTCAAGTGTTATGAAGCAGCAAGCAGTCATCAATAGACAGAAAATGTCTTTAGACAAAAGTACAGATGCTAGCCAAAAATCTGTGCAGGAGTTATTCCTAATGCTATATGCATTTCTTCCTAGTGATTTGGATGTAGATTTGTAAGGTCTATTTTATATACTTGAGGAAAATGGTGCTTTTAAAACTGTACTCTGAATACTTATGCATTAAAATGTCCAAATGTTTTGGTGACTAACAACTGCACAAAAATCACTCAGCTCTTGCTTTTGTGCCACTGGCACTGCCATTGTGGAGATCCTACTGTGCTTTTATCTGGGCTATGATTTATATCTGTGCTAGTTTGAATCACCCTGGGGACGACAGTTGCACTGGTAGGACCCTAGTCAGACCACCTTATTCTGAGATAATAAGAAAATACACGTGTGTTCAGCCAGATTTTGGGATGCCACATATTGCATTTCATACTGCACTGACAAAGGATTTTGGCCATAAGACCAGAGTATCCAGAAAATGAAGAACTGCCTCAGTGCAAGGGAGATTCTTTAGTGGCACAGAACCAGCCTCGAATTTCCTACAGCACCATCTTAATTGTTGTGAGTAGAGTGATGTGGCTGATACAGGTTTAAGCTGTGTTGATTTTCAGGCTGTTTTCACCTTACGAAGGCAACCAACTTGGAGTACAGCAGTTTCCAGAAAGCAAGTGTGAGCTGAGCACATTGACCAGCACTTCTTGCAGTCAGGCCTGTTATTTTGGATGAAATGAAACAGAATTAAAACCAGCTGTGTAAACTGGTTTGGATAGTATATGAATTTACTTGTGCGTTCTTCAGAAACCCAAAGTAAACCAGATCTGACTTTGAAGCTCAGTCAAGTTTGGGTAATTGTTTTCATTCTTTGTCATGTGCCTGTGTATGTCAAAAACCATGAAGTACTGAAAATATCAAACCAAGATCTGAATTCCTCCCCCAAAGTGGTCAGGGATGTCATCTGGGTAAGTCTAGCCATTTGTGTTTAATCCCATGCCAGTGATTATGGAAAGTCAAATGGCAACATAGTTACCCATTTAGGAGGACAACTGTTTGCACATCTTGTGGGAGAAGACAAATAATTGGCCATGTTTAATGATTCCAAGAAGTGATGATGATGATCAAGTACCTAACTGGAAGGCTCAGTACGTAATTATCTTCTATAAAATGCACTATTATCATGTAACTTTAACCCATTTCAATTTGGATACCCATTTGCTCTATCTATATCTTAAATGGATATTGAGAAGGGTACACATGATTTGCAAGTGAAACTAGCTGAAATATTTTTATTGAAAAATGGCCATATTTGGTTAATAAACTCTTAGTGAAGAAAAATCTTTTCTCATTTTTGTTTGTCTGAACAAAAAGTAGTGATTTTGATAAAAATATGACAAAAATGAACTTTAAAATGGTTCTATTTCAAACTTTGCAAAATAGAAATAGCTTTAATGTTGATTTTTTTCATAAAATCATTGTTCTGCCTTGCATTCAAAACTGCTAGTAATTGGTTGTACAGTAATTTGTGTAGGTATATGTTAGTGAAAAAGCAGGCTATGGGTAGAACTGTATTTTCAATTGAAAAATGATTTCATCAAAATGTTTCTGACCAACTATAATGTGAATTCTCTTTTCAACTCTGACCGGCAAGTTTTTGGAACTGATAACTGGGGAAACAGATAAATGATGTTCAGAATATATATTAGTAATTACTATTAGTAGTGGTATTTTTGTAGCACTGGACACAACCAAAGCAATGTACCAATGTTAATTTTGGCAAACTCTAGGGAACATCTTGTGAATGAGGGAAGTAAGGCAAAACAGTCCACTGACAGTCTTAATACCCAATGAGTTAGTATAATAGCCTAAAATTATCACCCATGAATTCTTCAGCCTCATCCCAAAGTTGTTCCTTTAAACCTGTGTCACAGCTGTGCCCACTTTCTATGTGAAAAGCCATCAAAGTCCTTTTTGACAGCTGTGATAAGAAATAGCTGAGAAAATGCAGAAAGATAGTCTCACAGCTAATAATCTTGGACTGACGCAAGAACAGAAACAGCTCATTAGAGTGATTTAATGCGCTATTTAAAAAAAAACCTAAATCAAAATAATATATGGAGTGTAGCTTAGATTCACTCAAACTTGAGAGAGACAAAACATTTTAAGGGCAACCAAATGGAATTGAATATCTGAAGTGCTGTAACAACTAATTACATTAAAACCAACATCTTTGGATTTTATATCTATTTGAAAAATACTTTAATTTTTTATTTTTTATTTATTTTTTTCTCCCAGGAGCTTGAAATTAACCACAAGTAGACTGATGTACAGGTTGCAGAATGAAAAAAAATCACTTCAAAATGTGCTAGAAATAGATTTCAGGGAATATCTATGCTAGATCCAGAAGATATACCCCCTTTTCTTTTTTTCTAGTTGGGAGTAGACCATATCTGGTGCTAATTTTTTTTCTTTTATCCTTGTCTTTTTTTTTTTCTCTTCAACTATTCTTAAATCAGAAAGGGGAAAACCCACAAGCTGCATATTCAAGTTGACAATGATGAAACCTTTGTTCTTTACCCTTTGTGACATTATATAAAGACACGTAAAGGATGGATTCTATGTTTTATGAAGTTTAATTTGTTCTGAGAAATGAAACAATATAAAAATTATGTCTTTGCCTTTTCCTTTTGAATGAGCTCTGAGATCACCTTTGAAATTTTTCTCAAGATATACATAAACCTTTCCATATTATTCCTTTCTGAACTCTTCTTGTCTTTCTTATGGACATATATACCAGTATAATCCATACTTACTGTAGCCATCAGATGAGGTATTTAAATATATAGGGCTGCAGCTTTTTGAAAATTTTCCATCTAAACTGGTTTTCAATGAAATATTATGTTTTTACTAAAACAATTTTTTTCCATGAAGTGTCGGCTTTCCACAGAAAACTTGGTTTTTCCTTCATAAAAGATGCCAAAAAATGAAATATTTGGGTTAAAAGCAAAAATATTTTGATTTAAAAAATAGCGGAATGTCTCATAGGAGCTGTAATTCAGTTGCCTCATGTCCTCATTCTCCTCTGTGGGCCAAGCTTCATACATTTCTCATGATGCATTATAGCCAAGAACTTATTTGCTGCACTACTTCCAGGGAGAATATTATACATCATATGATGCCAAGGAGGTTGGCTTATAGACAGTAGCATAACTTGGGGTGGGCAAATATGGGCAACAGCCCCAGGGCAGGGGTTTTCAACCTTTTAAAATAAGTGTACCCCTTCTGGCTCGAAGTTTCAGCTCCTGTACTCCCTTGTTTTTTTCTTGTTTTTAGGGGGGCAGATTGAGGCTCCTGCAGTGCGGGAGGAAGTGGGACTGAGGCAGGCACTGCACAGCTGGGGTGGGGTGGGGTGTGGGGTGGAGCCACAAACAGCTCATCCGGGGAAAGCAGGTGGCTCCCACCACTGTGTGCACCACAGGAGTGCATTTGGGGGGGGATATGCCCTGGATCTGCACGAGCTGGGCAGGGTGGACTAGGCTTCCCGAGCCCTGGTGGAGGGAGTGGGGCTGGGGCAGGGGCAGGGGCAGGGGCAGGGTCTGCTCAGCTGGGGCAGGGGCGGGACTGAGCCATGCTCATCAGGTACAGTCTGGTGCAGCCTCAGCCTCAGCTTGCCCCATGGTACCTCACCCTGTGCACAGATTTTGGGGTGGTGTGCCCCCCATGCCCTCCTGAAGTGTGCATAGCAGCCGTGCTGGGAAGAGACGGCCAAATGGAGGGAGGGAGAGCTTGCATGTGGCAGCCACCACCACCATCTGTCACTGGATATTGACTGAGGGTAGCAGCCCAGCAGCCATTCAGGAGAGTGAGCTGGAGTTTTGGTTCAAAAGTTCACCGCTGCCATTTTCTTCATGCTGATGTGCCTTTCACCACCTATACAACTGCAGGCGTCACCATGTTTCAAAGTGCCCAGTGCTGCGGCACTTACCTGTGTAAAAAAGGCCCCAGATACTAATTTAGGAGCCCACAATGTGGCAGCAGCATCCTGTGTGTGAGGAGACAGTATCATGGCAACAGTAGTTAGGGTTGCGTAAGACTCCTCTTCCCTACCCTCTGCTCCCGTCCTCCTCTCCCATCTTCCCCCTGAGCTCTCCAGCATCTCAGCCCGGGGCTATAGAATCAAATGGATTACACATCCGATGCAACATGGCATTATTGCCTATCAATATACCCATATATTTTCTTGAATATTGCAAACCCCTCCCCCCATAATGAGATATGCACATTTTGGTTTTGGAAATAAATAATATAGCAAAAAATTTTTTTTGGAATCATTGCCTAGAACTGACTTTTTCAGGAAGAGGCTGTGTACAAAATGGCTGCTGGCTTCTCTCTCAGCCATCAATGTGAGAGTGGCCATACGACGGTTAACATTGGACTCTTCCCCTACCCCCACCATTGCTTGCTTACTAAGAGCAAAGAGGGCAGCCATTTTTGCAACACAACATCTTCATGCTTCTACTTTTATTCTGGCAGAGAAAATTACCTTCACTGCTTAAAACAGACCCCCAAATCTTGGAATGTCTGTTCACTTGTTTCTCGGTTCAGTCTATGCAGGTTAGACTCACCTGTGACAATTGAATCAATTTAGTTTTAGGCTTTTTGACTTTCTACTTGGCCCAGATGAGGCTGGAATAGTAGACAAAGATAAAAAGGTTGGTCTGTCTTTTGTCCCAAAAAAGAAAGGTCAACTGACTGATAATAGTTCAGATGAAATTTTGGTCCACCTGCTAGACAGGCAAAAGATATATCCAACATTCCTGATTTTTTAAAGTGCTGGTGGGTGATAGGTAATTAAACAAACAAAGACATCCATGTCCTGATTCATAGTGATACCGTCCAACAGATGGTATTGATGGGAAATCCATTCATTTTTATTTTATTGGCCATCCTAGAATGGAAAAAAGGGGGGAAACACGGGAAAAAGTTTTTTTCAGTAAAACAAAGTACAGAACTGCAGGCTTGTAGCAGAACTGGGTGTGCGGGGCTACTGCTGACTGTTTCATCCTCAGGAGAGATGTTGACATAGGTATGAATGATTATTTTTTAAAATGTAAGTCCTTCTCATGACATTCAGAAAATTATGAATCAAAACTGATTAACATGCTTGAATAAACTGCCAGCTGAGATCAGTCCAAGAAGTTCATGTTTTAGGATTTTAAACTAGTCTGTGTAACATTGTGCAATGCAAATGAAGGAATTGATCATGAAGAAAGAAACATGTCATCAGTGATGTTTTTCCCTCTATTTGTCCTGTTGCTTATTTTAGTACTAAGGTTTAGTCAGTCATGACATTGACCAGTCTATTACGCTACTTTCTTTCCCAGTTCCCTGCCATTTAGTAGCTTTGTTTGCTACATTTACTGCCATTTTCCCCCTTAACCACAATTTAACTGATTGATTTAGCTGTACGTTTGATGTTATGTGACTGTGTAATTTTTTTTTAAAAAGCTTCAATTTTTGTGTGTTTCATTTTTCTTTTCTTTTCTTTTCAAGTAAAAGGAAATAAAGGCAAAAAAAAAGGTCAAGGAAAAGTTTTTTATTTCTTTTAGTGTATAACATCTCAAATTTGATGCATGTTCCTACTTAGTGTAAAGACAAATTTGTGCTCTGTTTAATTATTTTGATTTGTCCGTTGTTTATGATTCCGGTGTGAAAATTGTCTCAGTGGTATAATCTTTGTAAGCGGCCAGCCTTTAGATGTTGTTTCTCTGTGAGTGCCTCTCTTTCGGGTGCCTACAGCAGTGTTCATGGGCCTGTGGAATTTAATTTGAGTAATGGCTGCTTTGTAATTCTGAAAATAAAATCTCAGAACTCAGATTGGAAACCCTAAATTAATGGCCATCCTTAAAAAGGTTGGCATTAGTTTCTGTAGGTTTAATTACAAAGTTGGTTCTTCCCAGTTTTTAAAATAACACTATTTACTTACAACTAGTTTGTCAAGGACTGAACTGTGTTACAATAGCTTCAGATTAACCCCTCCATGATATTTGTCAACAAATCAACTCATGTTCTTTCCCGCCCCAACGCTTCTCAGACAATGGGTCTTCAAATTATCTTAATGCATTACAGTGGAGCCATGTACTTTGGGGGCAATCAAATAACTGCCTAACTGTTGTCCTGTTATTTTACCGGTCAGGTGAGATGCAATCACTTTTTGGTACTTAATACTTCGTGGCAGAGACTAAAATAAAACAATCATTTAGCCAGGTCAAACTCCTTCTAGTCACGTATGTTTTGGCAAAGATCTAGCATAGCAATTCTCAGCAGGGTGACCTGAGATCCTTTTAAGAGCACTGTGGGGTGCTGTGCAATATTAGCACTGTTAGGTATTCAAATACCTATTCATGATTCATAAAATAAACCTAGAGAATTCAAATTGGAATAAATGGCCATATCCGCATGAGTGTGGGTATTTGTTTTCCTGGGGACAAGATCTTGTGCCATGTGCCCTCTGGTATAAAGCAGGTTACCCCGGTGACAGAAAGGAGGCTGGGGCCAGCATTGGGCTGGCCCCGTGCGCCTTACTTGGGATCCTGGGTGCCTCCTGGGGCTATAGTAGTGGCAATCCTGCAGCTTGGAGCGTGGCTAGCAATCATAGTGTGGCTCTGGCCAGCTAGGCTCCAGTTTTGGGTGATGCGTGCTGTTTCTGTGTACGCTGCCCTGCTTTTTTTGCTTTTTTTTTTTTACCCTGGGATCTCCTAGGGTCAAAAACTTGCCGCACAGAGAACACCTGAAAGTGCAGTATGTAGTCTGTGGTGCCACATACTGCACAGCTGCGCTTGATTGGATGTGGCCAATAGTGTCAAAAACATTTCTGACCTTTTGTGATCTTTCTGAATTTATTTCAACAAAAGAGATCCATAATCAAAGAATGAATGAGAACCAAGAGCTGGTATTTTCCAAGGAGTGCCTTGAGTTTCATGATGGGAGCCTTGAGTTTAAAAAAGTTAAGAACCACTTGTCTAGCACAGTGAAATCCCAGTCCTTTGAATACCTTAGAGCACTGTGGTGCACATAGGGTGTGTTTACATGAGACGCTACATAGCATCAGTGGGCATGAACCGTGATGGTGATGCTACTGTGCAGTAGCATGGGACAAAACCCAGGTGGTGTTGGGACTGCGCAGTAATGCAGGTTACTTAAGAAAGTACTCAATGACTGCGTGGTAACAAATGTACAGTCTAGCACGTGTAGGCATGTCTACTAGACACTTAATGTAAGTACTAAGTGATAATTATGCTTGTCCTGGTGTTTCCTGGGTTTGTTTACCCCTGAAATACAACATGGAAACTGAATATGATCCAGTAAAACAATTTATTAAGTTCATTGTGATCCAGCACTGATTTCCAAGTACAATGTGGCCATAGACTATGCCACATTTACTACATTTGATAGCTTAAGGCTGTGACTTTTTTTCTTTTGTAAATGTGTGTCAGTGTTTGGATTGTGTTCAGATTGGGAGATATAATGTGACATTATTTTCCTGTCTTTCTTTTGTTGTTGGTGGTGTAAAAATGGAAAGATTCTATGTACTGTTACAAACAGTACATGACTATGCAGTGTCTCCTTGTCAGCTTGTTTTTGAATTGCGTATCAGGATTTGAGTCTTTGAAATTATACTACATGTTTAGCTTTTTTAAGACCCTTCTGGACAGAGTGGATGCTTAGTAGAATTTCTATGCATATCTGTCAATTGTATAAAATATCTATATTGGAAAAAAGCTCCTGTCCCATGCAAGCTCTACTTTTCCAGTTTGTCATCAAGGCTCCTGTTCTTCTGTTCATATGAAATCAGTCTTGGAATCAAAACAAAGAAACACAACACTTGGGCACTAATAATATACCTTTTACATGGACAATATACCTATAGGCCATTATGGAAAGAGCCATTTGGCATCTTCTGTTTAGACAACTGCTACAGGAACATTTCTAAACGAGGATATTATTCCCACTGATGTCGTTTTCTAAATGCCTATTTGCAATTATTTTAAAACAATACAGTCAAAAGCTTTGTAACAGAAATTATCAACTTGCCTGTATTTTTCACATTTGGTTACTGATTACTCTGGGAACCCAGATTCCTACATTAGACGTAAGTAGATAAGAACAGGACACTTGAACAGGATCTTGTCTCTATGTCTAAACACCATAGTTCACTCACACCTCATTCCAAGAAGAAATGTAACTAAAATCTTCATCAAATCATAACCGTAAGCCTTCAGCTAATTTTTTTCTCTTTAATATCCTTCCCAAAGAACAACCATTTGTTGAGATGTTCTCTCTGATTTAAATGTTTATAAGAATGTGCATGAAAAATAAGATGTAGATGCTATCCTGTACTAATTCTTCATCTAACCTATTTCTAGTGCTTCCTTGTGCATTGGTGTTCACAGGTTGTTACATCTCATGGTTGCCACCTAGAATTTGTAAACAGCATTTCAGTATGTACTTAGGTTACAACTCTATCCTTATGCAGTTTATGTATGGCAGTGTCTACTGGCACTTTTTTGTACTGACTTAGGGATTCTGTGGGCCTTCTCTCTTTGCTCTTGTTTCACATTTGGATTTTGGTCATTGGAATATGATAACCAATTTAAAGATTTCTTTGTCTTAAACCCTCTTCAATATTTCATATGATGAGAAATGGGTATCTCAATTTTTTAATGCATTGCTCATTTCTCAATGTGGAGTTGTAATGTACAGTATTTGGACAGTTAACACATGAGATCTTATGAGATTTATTACAATATTCACAAGATCTTGGGATAATTCCCATGATAACTATGCAATTACTACTGCACGTGTCACCTCTGTAGCAAACAATGCATCACCATTTCTCGTTGCTCACAATAACTGTTATGCATAACAAAGCTGCTGTCCTACTTTTCCTCCTTTCATATCCTCCTGGAAAATATTCTTTGTGTAAGACCACCAGGTAGGAAATGCCTCCTCCCCTCCCCTCCCCATCTTTTTCTTGCATCTTTTACAGGACCAAACACATAATCAGAACTTAATAAAAAAGAACTGAAAAAAAGAAGTTTAAGAAGATCATATCATTTTAGTTTGGTCATCTGTAAAGAAATGGAGTTATTTTAAACATTTTTTATGTTAATATTGTAGCAGAAGACTTAAAGTTTGAAATAATTTTACATTACAACTAGTCTAGGAAAAATGGAAAGCTATGGCTCTTAAAGCTTCCCAGACTCTGGCTAGGGAGAGAAATTACACATCAACTGGTAAAAGCAATTGGAAACCAGTTCAAATCTGCAACACAACAAAAGTTCAGCGGACATAAACTCATTACAAAATGGCCAAAACCAATTGTAAGATGAACCTGGATGGATGTAGTATCAGACTTAACTGGTTAGGTTAAATTGGTTATTGAACTTCCCAGATCCCCTCCAGATTCAAGTTAACTCATAGTTCCCCAGCATCCCAGGATCCTTTGCACCTCCCCAACAACCCACCCCCTGCTCCTCAGGGTGGGTAGGCCAGCTTTGATCCAAGCTGTCTTCTCCAGCTGAGCATGGAAGTGTGTCCAAGCATCCTTTCCCCACTCCCCCCCCCCACCTCTCCAGGCTTCTGGCTTGAGCCACTACAGGATATGGCTGCATTTTCAGAATAAAAAGTGAATGTCTGTTCACTTGCTTATCAGTTAAATCTCCACAGCCTAAACAAACCTGTGAAGATTGAATTGATTCAGCCTTGGGCTTTTTGACTGTCTGTACTTAGCCTCTCTGCCATCTATCATCAGTTCAACAGGTTTGTGAAACATGAATGCTTAAGATACCCAACCTTCTATTCCTTATCAAAATTATGGAGAAGACAGTAGATAGGATAATTCTAGATGTCTTCCAGGATCTTAAGCTTTTTATAATCAGGTTTCAGGCTGGTATGTGGCAGGAGACTACTGAAGTGATATTAGTGGGTGAAGTCCTTGTGACCACTGGAAGACAGAAAATATGCAGGATTTACTTGCTCCAAGCAGCCTTTGATACCACTAGTTCCAAGATACTGCTGATTCACTTACAAGGCCTGCATACAGCACTAAACTCACTTTGGTAATTAGTCTTGGCCAGATAACAGTGGCCTTTATTACAGGATGTCCTTTCTTGTCTTTTTCAACATATGTATGAGATCTGTCACCAACAGTTCAAATGCATAGCTGTGTGCAGGGGCATTGGTTGTAGCTGTGTTAGTCTAAAGACATAGGCAGGTAAGGTTCTTTGGTAAATCTGATATCTTTTAGTTGGTCTAATAAAATATATCAGCTGTGTGCATGGTTTTGCAGATTCAGGCAGAGTTACTGGCCAGTGGTCCCTGGACCTGAGAGAAGAAAGTATGTTGAGAAAAAGGAATACTTCAAAGAATTTTCATCTTTAATTCAAGACTTTCCGCCATTGGTTATCAATGCAATGCACAGACTCAAGGTTCTATTGGATGCATTGTTTTTCTTAGGCTTGTAGATAAGTATGGCAAAAGTGCCTGGAAAAATAATTCTCCAGTCTTTAGTTACCTTGACCTCTTGCATGATGGCTTAGTTGCTGTGACTCATGTGTTAATTCCCTCTTGGTTACATTATTTCAGCATATACTGTCTGGAATTGGTTGTGAGTGACATGTAGAAACAGACAATATGCAAAGAGAAAAGAGAACAAAATGAGCACACCAATGCCCCATATACTCTTTTTTTTTTAAAAAAAGCCAAATCTTTCAAAGTCCTGTGCCTGAAGCTGTTTAAGATGGGGGGCATGCCCATTTTTTCCCATAATGTCAGCTGATGTAGCTCAGAATTAACATTCTGTGAGCTGGAGGTATGGCATCCTCAGCAGGTCTTTATCATCAAAGATCAGGATAACTGCCACAGTCTTTAACCATCCTAAAGGCATTTTACTTGGTAACAGTAGCAGAACATTAGTGTACTGACCGTTCTTATGAGCAAATCAAAGCACCCTCTAAGTAACAGCTGAAAAGATGATTGTAGCTCTTTTGCAAACAATTTAGAAAATTTTAATTTGATGCAAGGTTCCTCAATATCAAAGTAATGGTACAATAGCAGCATTGAAAGGCACAATTAACAGGTACATAATTTCCTCTGAGGTAGGCCTCAAAATGGGAATTTTCCATTAGTATTATAAATTTAGAAAAATTGTTTTCATTTGAAAAGTCAATATATATTAATCCCTGTAGCAGAATTTGCAACAAAATTACTGGACAAAAATCAAACAAGCTACCAGTCACCATTGTTAAAATAAACTTTTCATTTAAAGCAAAATAGAAAAGATGCAAATGAAATTTCTAGTGTACATTCTATGTGAAGATTCTTCTATGTTTATTTATCACAAGATTATTTGATAATTCTGAATTTGTTCCTAGAATTGACTTGGGAAAACCTTTCTATTAGAATGGAAATACTTATTGACTGTTTTTAACTTCTCTGCTCCTCCCAGCAGCTTTGGAAAGAGCTTCATAAAAGCTGGATTAAAATAAAGTGTAATATCCTTTCCAGGTTTGTGCATACTACCACTTTAAACTTGCCCTTTTTAAAATGACGCTGAAAACTAGACATATCTGTCTGTTAGTTTCTCTTCTTTTTTGCAATTTGTAATGGAACATTTAGCCTCATTTTTCAGCAACCACAAGTTGCTTCAAGGAATAGAGGAATAAAAACCCTATAAATGTAATTTCATTGTGTGTGGGTGATATAATGATTTGCTTTGTAATCCCAATCATAATCTGCCCATAATCTTGCAAACAGTGAATCTATTTTGCAGTATAAATCTTCCTTCCCATAGTGGGAGGACTTTGGTCAAAATGAGTTCTTGGATCAGGTATAGTACAACTCTAATTGAGAGCATATAATACAAAATATATTGCTCAGTGTCACAGGTTATGGCATATAGTGAGTGTGACAAGTACTTTACTTCAGTTTAGAGGATCTAGCAAGTATATTGTTGGATCAGTTTAGGAAGTCCATTACTGGATGTGGTATCAGTTTAGGAGATACTGGTTAAGTCCATTCTATTTAGGTTCTTCAGACACCTCAAGTTCATCCTGAAACCAGATGCATTATGTAATATATTTACTTGATTATAAGATGACCCCCTCGATAATTAGATTCTATATATGGAAAATTTGTAAATTTGATCTAATTTTCCAGGTAAAAAAATCTTATTATTGATGGTTTGTCTTAAATTTGCCCCCCTCCCACTGCTACAACAGGGGAAATAAATCTTCCCCTGCTGAAACCTCTTCCTCCACCTCCTTACTGTAAGACCCTGTACTGTCTGAGCAATGGAAATGAGGGGCAAATTTGAAAAAAACTGACATTGAAATAAACATAGATGTATTAATTTGAATCTAGTACCCATAGACCCATGGAAGTGGGAAAGAAAAGCACAGTTCAGCTGTGGGAGTGAATAAAAAGTCAGAATGTAAGCAATGCAGTGGCTCACCATGACTTGAAAAAGAGTCAATCCTGAGAGGGACTGCGCTCAGTGGGCACTACTGTATATCTTGTTCGTATGGGTTGTATTAATTTCCCCTTCTGATAGATTCCCATCAGCATATGTGCTTAGCATGGGCCATGTACTTTATAGTTATGTTCAGTGTTGGCTGGATTTAATCAACTTCATAGTTGGTTTCCATTACTGAGAACATGCTGCTTTTAGCAGCAGTTCACAGATAGACATTGTATTTAACATCGTTTCCATGTATACAAACATAAGACAAGGGGCTTTTTTCCTGAAGCTTACTTGTGGGGGAAAAAACCTCTTCTTGTATTCAAGTAAATATGGTAACTTACTTGCAATAGGCCCTATTGATAGGCACTTTTACCTGGGAACATCTTTTTTTGGGGTTCCATATGCTTTTCTGCCCTGAAACATTAACTTTAGTAATATTTTAACAACCAAGAACAATTTTTTGTAACTAACAAAAGCAATGACTAAACATGCCTTCCCCATGTGCTACTAATTTCCTCTTAGCTACCTATAGAAGGATGCTTCACCCTGGTGTTACTGGACCATTTATCTGATGCAGCATCCTTCTGGCCCTTTGGCCCTGTGTCAGTTGCCTTGGACTACTCAATTAGTAGGGATTGAAATGAGTAAAAATTTAATGCACATTGCTGATCCTATATAGACATGGTTATAATTATATCAGATAGGTTTCTGCTAGATACTTAGAAAGAACTCTGCATATAGTTAAGGAAAAAACAACCATAACTCTTTAAGTTATAGTATACCTATCCTTTAACTTGACCAGAAGTATAAATGAAATTAGTGTCTCAATCTTGTAGTCACTGCCAGAAAAAGCTGGTTTGACTTCCAAATGTTTATACTTCTTACTTAATTGCAAGGCTTCAGGTTATTATACCTTGGATCATGGAACACAAAAGTATAATATCTAAAATGGCAGATGCAGAACTGACAAAATAGATTCTTATCCTTGATATTTTTCGCTGTAGGAGACACAGTCTCTTATAACCAGAAAAGTCTATATGTTAAAACAGGGCTGTCCAGCTCCTTGCCCCTTGGACCCCATGCACAGGGGCCACACTAGCTGGGGCTACACAAGCAAGAGCCATGGGCCCCAGGGGATGTATGCCTGCCTGCTATACTGCATGCTCGTGTGCTGCCTCCCTGCTGTTCCATTCACCCCCTCCACTATACCATGCATCCAATAGTCCTACTGCTCCAGAATATGCCCAGGTATCCCCACTGCTACACTGTGCACTCCCTCACTGCTGCTCCCTGCACTCCACTGCACCCTGACTCCCCTTTAGCTCCTCGGCTGTAAGCCCCCTGCTGCACTGTGCCACTTACCAGGGGCTGCAGGCAGGGGCAGGGGGAAGCTAGGGGGAGGGGAAAACTTGAGTCCCTGCTTGCTGCTGCAGTTAGAGCAATGGGGAGAGTGGCAGTGGTGTGGGAACTGTTTTAACTCAATTTAACCCCTCTCAGGTAGCATGCAGCAGGTGGGCCACCAATTAGACAGCCCTATGTTAAAATAACTATCTGGGGGGAAGCCTCATTTTGTATAAGTCTGGCAAAGGTTTTCTCTTTCTCCTTATAATTATTCTGTGAGGACAATGAGCTTAGTTTAATTCTTTGTCAGATTTGCAAATAAGAATGGGTCCCTAATCCTGGCTGATACAAATGTCATATATTACATCATTGGTTATCCAAACTCTCAGTTATCCAAACAGAAACTGTGTTTTACATTGGCATTGAATTACAAACTACCATATTTCATTGCATACCACATGCCCTCAAATAAGACACACACCTTGTTTTTGGGAAGGCAGAATGAGAAAAAATATTTTTCCAGAGTTATGGCTGCATAGAGCAGGGACAGAACCTCATCTTCACCTAGTCACTCTCCCTTTCCTGCTAAAAGAAAAATGTAACTATAGCTGCAGCTAAAGACTGGTCTTCATGGCTAGAACAACAAATTAAAAAAGAGCTAAATGCAGTCTGTAGGAGAAATAGAAGAATAAAGATCAGAAGTAGCTAATAGATAGCAAAATTTCCAGAAGAAAGGTTAACTTGATTAGGCGAATCATCAAGACCATTAAAAAGGAGAGATGATTGTTAACACTTGTGGAGTAAAAAACAATGAGCTATGAAGTGAACTGACTCTCTCAGCTACCTGAATAGAAATGGTACTTACTTCTGCATGGTGGAACAGGAGTCAAAGTGGGATGCTTCTGTTCTAGGCAGAAAATCAGCTCTGCTGTTTACGATATGCATCCTAATTTTAGAGGGCTGATTTTTGAGGAAAGGGTGCATACAGTATGTGAGTAAATATGGTATTCTCTTTTAAAGCTTTATTTAATACACTACTGTATCCCTACAATTAAGTTTGATACAGTAACTTGTAATGGTATTGTATAACAAACAGTTCTCTTCTAAGCTTTACTGTATTTAATGTCGATACTGCTAAGAATAGTATGTATAATTCCTCACAAGATGCTGTGGTTTCACCTACTCAAACAATTTCAGCTATCCAAATGGCTTTTAGACAGTTGCTTTCCAAAGGGACGCAGATAAATGAAGATGTTCTGCATATGTCCTTTGTGTTCAGCGATTTTTTGCCATCAGTGAAGATCATCCCTTTTCAGTTCTTTCACATATGGCAGTAGCAAAAGAAATACCTAAACATCAAGCAAACAGGTATACTACATTACCGAAAGACTACTGTAAAGATACTTTTTAAAAGGAGTTCAGCATCCCTTTTATTTATATTCAATGAGATTTTTTTTTTTAGAATAATTCAAGTTAAAATTGACTATATATTAAAGCTTTAATTTGGGAATGGGACTACTCTATTTGCAATGAGACTTCAGCTCAAATATCCAGGATAATGACTTCTTCTAAATATATATTGATTTTCTTTAATATACTATATGGATTATAATTAACATCTTAAAGAATTACTTCATTCTAGACAAATCTGTCATGAAATACATACATACACACACACACACACACACACACACGCGCATATCTCTCACTCACATATGATGGAATTACCCATTTTTAAAATAAAATATCAAAAATGGATAACTGAAACATATTTCCTTTTCTGTAGACTTTTTTGACATTACTTTGTAAAGGTATATATAGTGAAAATAAATACCTTAATGGTTAAAAATAATACAGCTAACTTAATATTGGAACAGCCACTGTCCCACAGAGACTGGATGAACAAGCTATACTGTTATTGGAATTAAAATCATCATTGAATAAAGGTAGTTTAGGGATTTCAATGGAGGCTTATTGAAAGAGTCTGAAACCTTCAAATTTAAAATTTTACATGTAGTCTTTCAAGTATTAGGCTATTGTTGGAAATCCCTACCTTGAACCAGTGATCTATCCTATATAAACAAAGTATATGTACTCAGTGGCTGCATCTACATGTGCATTAAGGTGCTTTTCCTAATTCATATTAAATTTAGTACCTCCAATGTGAGGGTGCCTGTACATGAGCCTGGGGCTTGTCCCAACATGCTATAATTACATGCTGTAATTACAGTGTGCTCCAACATGGTAATTACTGCGCTCCAGCCGCCCCCTGCATCTTATGTATCCACGTTTCTGCATTTCAAAATGGTGGTAGGGGTGCTTTAACTAAAGCTCATCTGATAAAGTGCCCCCACCACCATTTTGAAGTGCAGATACACAAGATGCTCTGGGCACTTTAATTAGAGTGGCTCCTTCCCTCCCACCCTGGAACACACGTAAAAGCTCCCTGAGGTACTAAACAAATGGACATTAGGCTGCCTTAATGTGCAGTAATGAATGCACATGATTTTTAAGTGATGCTTGATGTACAGTAGCCTTTTTTACTACACATTAGCGTAATAGCACAGTAAGATAGGTTACTGTGTGTTAAGGCATACATGTGGGCGAGTCCACTGTTTACCTGACTGGATCTGAGCAGTAATATCAATGGTGAATTTTAGAAATTTCCTCCCCCTCTCCCCAACAAAACAGTAGTTTACATAATTTTGTACTTTGCTAGAGTTTCACTATATTTATTTAAGAATTGTGAATAAGGAATTCCTTATATTTTTGTTCTTTGGGTACTTTGAAGAAGACACAGCTAGGGTTCTAAATTTTGAAACGATTGCATAGTTAATGTGTGTAACTCTGTGTATCATCTCTGAGGTATAATTGCAAAGTGCTATTTTGTCTTTAAACATTCCATAAAGGATTTTTTTTTTTAAAGATATATTAAATAGGTAGATGTCTTTGAAAAGATCTCTTGAAAAGTATAGATTCTGAAAAGCTTTTCTATGAGAAGGAATATTAACCACTGTGCATTTGAAGCTTACCTGAAACCAAGACAGAAGAATTTAGAACACCATAAGAATTTTGATTGGCTGCCATAAATTGTCAAAATTAGAGCATAAGAGTCTCCCATGTTCACTATTTCCTAGGAAACCAATAGAAAAATATAGGGTGAGGGATGAGATAAAAAAAAAAAACTCTTAAAAAAAAGCAGGGAGGGGGATTATAATTTATTGTAAATAAAGCACTGATGATGGTAGTAGATCTCCTGGGGTCAAACACCCCCCCCCCCATGCTGCAAATTAGCTGCATGGGGAATCCCTGCATGTGCAAAATGATTTTGCGTGAACCAGTTGATAACTGATATAGGATTTTCTTTATGGTATTTAGATCTTTTTAGATTTAAAAATGTTCTTTGAGATTTATGATCAATTATAGCCTTATTAATGTTTGGAAGGTCAAGGTCACCTGGGCTGGAGTAGCTCGAGCCAGAACTGAAAGATATGTAGCATGATGCGCTATGCATGGAACTCTCCCATAGAATTCTGTACTCATAAGAGAAGCATCACTTCAAGGGTCATGAGACTTTACATTCATTTTAACAGCAAGAGCTCTGCAGAAGAGCTGTATAACAGCTTTAAGAATTTGAGGATTGCTACTACCTAGTTTATAGGGCCAACAAGGATGTATATATTCAAAGTGTTAGAGCCTCAGTAAGCCTCAGTGTTAGCCTCAGTGATCCTCAGTTAGTTGAGCCTCAGTATTAGAAATGTATAGATTACTTGGTGAGCTCTGAACCCAGGAGAATTGAGTGCAGCAGCAGATAGAAGTGGACATTTTTTACCTCTATGGATATTTAATGGTCCAAGCACAATCCCTAGTCTTATTGGAAGCGAACTCATCCAAGTCTCATTAAATATGACATCTACTCCAGGTTTAAGATGATGCAACTTTTCATTAGTTCCTCTGATCTCTAGAAAACTTGAGACAAGGACAAAGGACCAAATAGCTCAAGCTAAGATGAGGGTTATTGAGCATTACCACTACCCACAACCAGTTTGATATAGGCTCAGAGTTTGAACTGCCCAGTGGATGTTGGCATCCTGTGTGAGAAGGGTTGCTGATCTCAATTCTGTTTCTACTATACAGGCATGAAGGAGAAATGGGCTCTTAGCTTGAGCCTTTACCAGTTAAAGCTACAGTCCATGGGTAAATGAAAGTACTATTAACATTCTGCTCCTGCTACCTATTCATGAACATAAAATTAATATAATTGGAAGACTTCCATCAGCAGGGCTGTTACCCAGCATCTTTCATAAACATTGTATTTACTTTTGCTTATATAGCTGTATACAAAGAGAACTGATGTGACATATTGGGTTAATTTATTAGTATTTCTCCTCCCTTGAATTTAGTTCAAATATTGAATTAAGATTCTGGCTGGGTTGATTCAGTCTGGATTCTCTGCTCAATGGATAGCCAATGCAGACGATCAGAATTCAGGATGACGTATTCCTGGTGGACTTGCGTTGCTAAGCATGGGAGGTGCTGCATCCTGAACTGGCTGGAGGGTTTTTTTCCAAGGCCTGTGATTTTCTTGATATAGAAAGTCACAGTAGTTGAGCCTCAGTGTTAGAAATGCATAGATTACTTGGTGAGCTCTGAACCCAGGAGAATTGAGCACAGCAGCAGATAGAAGTGGACATTTTTTACCTCTATGGATATTTAACGGTCCAAACACAGTCCATAGTCTTATTGGAAGCGAACTCATCCAAGTCTCATTAAATATGACATCTACTCCAGGTTTAAGATGATGCAGCAATTAAACAGCCGCTCCTGAGTTATGATTTACTGTATGTATGGAACACATGCAGAACTTTAGGCACAATACTCATTGGTAAATCATTTTACCTTTCTCTGTTTTGCTCATTATGTCTACTCCTGCCTCTATTGGTTAAATTAACTTGCTATATAATCATGAGCATGCTGTGGCAGTTTAGAATTAATTTCAAGCAAGCTCTTTTTGACAGTTGAAATAATTTTGCAGGCCATATTATCAAAATTTTTCTTGCAAGGATAGTATTTTATGTCTCTCTTGAGTGTCCTATAAACTCCCACTATTAATGGTGTGTTAGCAGTGATATTGATGCGTGATAGCATGATACTGTATGCACTATTATAATGTTTTAGGGTTGTAAACCATTTTTAGTGGCATGCTTTGTAAGGCTAAGTCTAGATAGCGTAATATAGCTGTACTAATTATATTGATCTAATTAATCTAATTAAATTGCAGGTAGATATGTTGTACATGTCATTTGTCTATATTAACATTATGTAAACCTATTCTGCTTGTCCATGCATTTTATATACAGTCCAGTATTTTCTTTAACACCTCCTCAGAATTCAACCGCTGTAGCTATAATGTGCACTCAGGCCCTATCACAAATAGAAATGGGGTTATACAATGTTTTAAATGTTGGGGAAAGTCTGTTTTTTTTTTTTTTTTAATGCATGGCAAAGAGTTTCAGGAGATCAAAAGACTTTTGTCTTAATTGGAGCTTAGAAAATGTTTTCTTCTCTGATCGCTTTCTACTTTACATCCTCTGTTACAGAAGCGCCACTGCATCATTAAATATTCATTTTAGGTGCTTCATCTTAGGTGTATAAGTAGCAATACAATGGTCCAATTAGTACAGGGTGATCAAAATTACACCTTTATACAGGGATGTGTGGAGGGCTTGGGTGAATCTACCCCTGGAGAACATAAATACCCTCTTTACTGCTGCAGTTTTGTAACTATGGTATACTGTGGCTAGGGCAGCTTTATGTTCCACTGCATAAGGGCTCTGTAGAAGAGTTTTGGAAGTGGTCTAGGAATACAGTGTGTTCCCGGCCTCCCTGACCATGGACCCTACATTGGCAGTAAAGCCCACTTTTTATAGTTGTGCTTATCCCCTGCAGTTCCAACAGCACCAGGGAGTGTAAACAGATGGTAAGTCTACTCTCCCTTTTATGTAGGACACACACACACTTGAATGTCATCCAAACTTACCCTTCTCTTGGGTTTTCTTTTATTGTCAAACTAAATTATAGAAAATATAAACTTCAGAATGATCTGGCTAGTTTTCCAGCTTGGCAGCTACAGATTTTGTTTCCTTCTGTCTCTAATAGGTATACACACTAACTTCTTTTATGATTCCAGTTTGAAGCTAATTTAGACTCACCTTGTTTGGTTGCTAATCTGAGTCATTTGCATTGCTATGCAGAAAGAATCACAGCAACTGACACTGTCACAGGGAGAACATGGATACTTTCCTGCATGGGTACTTCTCCCAGAAGTCTGTGATGCTCTTAGTTTATTAAGCTGATGAGGGCACTTATATTGCAGAAAATTACATTAGGGTGGCAATGAGACCAGAGACCAGAAATATGGATGGCCAATATACCTTAACTACTTGGGGGGTTATTAAATAATCCAAAAGTATTTTTAAACAATTACTAAATTGTTGACTGTGCCTTAAGATTTAGGTTGATTAACATTTTGGATGTGAAAAATCTTCTTAAATCTACCGGTGGGTGATATTTTGTGTAATGTCTTATAGCTGCTGAAATGAAACAAGAGTGCTGGCTCTCTGAGGAGTCAGTGAAACCACCTTGGAGTTTCTGAAGCCAAAACTGAAAGTGGAAGGATAAAGTAAGGAAATGTGGTCTTTTTAAACTCCTTACTTAGTATAATTGATTCAGTGAAATTCAGATTCATATTTCTATGTCAATAAAAGAAAAACTTGAGGCATCACTTAAAGAAGCTGATGGTCATTGTGACCAGTTCCCATTTTTATTTTCCTGAAATAGACAGTAGCTTAATGAAGCGTTAAATAAAACAAAACAGTTCTAAGCCCAACTTTCAAGTAATGGACCTAATCGTTTTCCAAAGAGCCTGAGTCATTAGTCTAGCAAGTCCTGTGTCTTTAGATGCTTTCACTTCTATGCTTAGGTAACAGCTGATGACCTCACTAACATCCATGTTTGACTTCATCCTCTGTCTCGCTTTTGCATGAGGTTTGTCTCTCTACCTTCCTGATTTGGCGGATCTATGTCAGCGTACTGAAAAGCTCCAGAATTCTGGTTACTTAGATGCAAAACATTTAAATGTGCCTTAAGTTAAGAGGGTAGAAATATCAGCTGTTTATGCTTGGAGGTCACTCAAAGACTACTCTTTTTGGGATTGAATTAAGAACAGAGACCATCCTTTTCTCTGAGTTTCAAGCCCTACTTCTAGGCAAGTGCCACAGAGAATGGTGTTCGTTAAGTGGAAGGTCCACCCTTTCCCTCCTTTCTACATTTAGCAGAGAGTGCATCTAAGGTGAGGACAGAAGAGAAGAAAGGCCTCACTAAATTACCCAGGTAAGTCCCCACTCATAGAGGTGTTGTTAGGAGTTAGATCAGGCCCTAAAAGAGAGAGAGATGGAATTTGTGCTCCTGAGAAGGCAAAATATCCAGACTGCTGCAGAGAACAACAACAACAACAACAACAAAAGCCTGCAGGGGGTTTGGAGTAAAGCCAGAAAGAAGTTGCTGTCATCCTTACCCTTCTGTCCTTTCTTGAACTTGGCACAATCAGCTGATCGGCATGAATATGATGTTTTTATGGAACCAGTTATAACTGGTGGTGATAGCTGCATGACAAGGAGAGACGGCATATTGTACAAAAACAAGTTGATGAGAGTGTAGACGTGCAATAGAATCTTAAAACTCATTTAATCAAAGTATTTTTTTTTCCTAATCACTATATTTTCTGCAAATCTTGGAAGTTGTAGACTGATCATAAACCAGAGAGTATGAAAGGGTCTCATTCATAAGTGCTTTATCTTTTCAGGAACAAGTCGATAAGCCTTTATTGTTTAATTTTTCTTTCTGGGGAACTGGGCAGCTGACATTTTTTCAAAGCCCCTTAATTTGTAGGGGACTTTGTGGGAGTCACACAACCCCATTAGCAGTATTTTTCATTTGGCTTTAGGAGAAGTATATTTTAAAATGCTAAAAGAAAACGACTTTGAACAGCTTCTGATAACTCAAAGTTTAAATATGTCTATAAAATGAAAATGAAAAGCAATTAAAAATGGGATATTTCCTTCTCCCCACCCTCCCTTAATTTTTCACTGTTTCTTGTAGGCAGGTGGCAGGCTAAGGCTGAGGAACCTGCCTACTACTACAAAGCTTGCTGCCATTAAGCACTGTAAGACACTGGAGTGGTACTAGTGAGCTAATTTTGTTTACTGTCTGTCAGCCCCCTTATAACTCTTGAGCAGATTTTATAAATCACAAGTAAACAAATAAAAATCCTGTAACCCTTTCAACACTAGAGTAATAGCTGTGTATAAGAATTAGTGACTGTAATAATATTGCACCTTCCTTGGGATTCCATTTTCCATGATCTGTATTGGGAAATGCCCTTGCTTTGTATTAGGTTAGAACAATCATCTGTGTGTTTCTAAAGATTAGCTAAGAGTGTACTTTAAATATACAATCTCTGAATATGTATGTGCAAGCAGAATCTTGTGCGCCTGAACATCCACTGGTGGGTGAGTAAATGAATGAGTTTTCCAGGGTTGCCTTGGTGCCTGATCTGCAAAGAATGAGAAACCAATAGAACCGTCTTATCTTTGAAGATCCCTGATCCAATCCTGAATAGCTCAGCCAAGTTACTGGTCATTGCACAAAGGGTGATTTATTCAGGATCCAGTCTGTGGTGGATCCCACAACATGTCACTCATTGGTCAGTTGGCTTGTCCACATGAGATGTTTACAGTGAAGCTGCCCAATTAGCTCTTCAGTAAACTTCTCAGCATAGACATGCGTGGCCCTATTAGGCCACAGAAAACTAATGAACTGCCACAGATTAGTACTTGTAAATAAAGATACTATCCTGCTGTGGAGTTTTTTAGTGTGAAGTGATGCACATGTAGATGCTGACAGAGATGGCGGGGGCATAAGGGTGCCTGCTGGCTAGCCCCAAACTGGATCACCCTTGTGCCCCAGCCAGCTCCTTTGCAGCATGTTGAGTTGGGTCATAGCAGCCCCAGGCTGGCAGGCTTACCCCCACACCACATCCAGCTGCGGCTGCTCTGACCTGCAGTCCTGGGCTCACATGAAGACACAGCACCCAAGAGCAATAAATTCAGGTGTGATATGCATTTGAATTTATTGCTTTGAATTAATTGCATATGTAGACACACCCAGTGTATTTTAATAGGTCCCATGTCTAATTTGTCAAGGACACAAGTCTGTGTACCAGTTTATGCTTTGCTTTCTGGAGGTCCCTGTTTCAGTGACTGGTGTATTAGCCAAGATGATGGCTCTCAAACATGCAGTCCCCTCCTCCTGCCCCCCAGTGATGCATGCCAAAAGGATTTGAAACCAGATGACTGCCTGTAAACCTCACTTTCCTTATTTTAGGAGATTTTTTTTACTTTTTTTTTTTTTTACGTTGGGCCCATTAAATTGAATGCTGTACTTACTCCAACCCTCAAGTATAGATTTCTGTCTACTTAAAATAGTAATTTGTTGTTGCAAAAGTTGCTCTTCACATCTCTTCCTATAAAGAAGCTATGGTATGCAGTGACATCATTTTAGTGGTGGTTGGGTATTTCTCATATTTATTATTACCAATATTATGGTTATTTTGAGATAAGAAAGGAAGCAATGCGGTATGGTATCTTCAAGAAGGTCTGAAAGTCAAGACTCCTTGGTTTTATTTCCAGTTTTTCTGCTGACTTCCTGTCAGTCCTTGAGGCCTCATAAGTTCGGGGTTGGAATAAGACATATACACTCTAATTCTGTGTCCAGGTGCCCAGCTACTGAACTCAAATGGTACGGACAGAATATTAGCTTATTAGCTTTCATTTAAATTTTGTCTTAGCCTCATGGTTTGGGGACGGGGGTGGTATGGGCACTAAGACACGGCTGACAGCTTAGAGTTTGCAAGTTTGAGGCTATTACAGAAGCACTCACAGTGTGGCCCTGTTAGATTCTAGTGAATCTGTGAATTTTGCTAAATGGTTGCAAAGATAAGCTCAAAAATAGGACAGGAGAAGAAATGGCACTACTTGTCCTTCTGAATGTACTGGCAGCTTGAATTGGTAAATATAAAAGGGTGGAACTGCCCCTTGCATCTCAGGGTGGTATTAAATCCAAGACGCTGTTCTAGGGGCTCCTCTCAACACCACACTAAGGTGAGGCTCAAGTGCAGCATGAGATGAGTCAGTGTGCCAGACAAACCTCATTGCTGGGTGTTTGGTGCAGGAGGAGGGGACGTTCACAGTTGCCAGAGAAATAGAAGGTACATGTGGCTAGCCCTACCTCAAAGAGATATGGTCCCCCTTTTACTGGTACTTGAAGGGGTAGCCACAGGGTCCCCATGTTGTGGTGTACCTATGACCACTTGTTCTTTTAATTCAGCTTTGTACAGTGATGTAAGGGACTTTGAGGTATTTAGATTAAATGATATAAGCATAGTTCAATTTCTGTGCAACTTAACATTATTAACACTGATAAAGGGAAATATTAGCACCTTCTTTACTTGCTTTCTCTGTTTCTCTGTTTCTCTCTCTCTCTCTCACTGTTGTTTTATTTAGCTATTAGACACATTTATACAGCAGCCACCTCCAAAGCATCTAAGCTCTAAGTTTAGTGAAAAGTTCACAAATCCATATTTCACATGAGCCATATGTTGCACTGAAGGCACATAATTTACAAATCTTTTAAGCAATTGTTACCAACAATTCACATTTCTGCTCTCAAGATAAAGCCCCGGCCCATTCCATCTGATCAGCATCTTATTCTTCAAGCAGGTGTCATGGTTTCTGAATTTTGTCCAGATGGCAGCTGATGTGGAATGAGAGACTGAGTGAATAAAAATAAATGCTGTGAGAAGAGCCTGGGAGCCTTTGCTTCTAATTTTACTGCTGGCGACAATAGATTTAAAGCAGCCATTGTTCATGATCTGTGAGTTTATTAGACCTAAATGGTGAGGATTACCTCATAAAATTATAACAATCAGGGGATCTGATTGAAAATACCCCTTTCAATATATTGCACTTGGTTCTAGTTCATCAGTATTTTGCATTTCAAGTCTTTTTCTGGCATGTATGTATGTTTGTGACGTTTCGTGTCCACAGCTAGTTCAGCAGTCATTCTTCCTAATAAACTTTTGATCTGTTGAAAGGTAACTACAAAGCTTGTAGCCAA
The DNA here is from genome assembly GCF_052110815.1 of Crocodylus siamensis. NCBI lineage: Eukaryota > Metazoa > Chordata > Crocodylia > Crocodylidae > Crocodylus > Crocodylus siamensis. Next base: position 153,050,118 of record NC_143397.1, read on the forward strand.
GGTACCCATGCAATGAGAGTTTCAATATGTGTGTGTGTAGGAAAGGATTGGTCCCATGGGCTGTTTCACAGAGCTTGTAACAGCTAATTGGGCCTGTTAGGGTCAGCAATTAGCTCTGAGCTATTCAGAACTCCTGACAGTGCCACCTTTATCTGTAAACCAGCTCTTCATTGAACAACAATGCCTCAGACAATCAAGAAGCTCACCTAGCATAGTACAAAAGCAAGCTGCACTGCTCAGAATAGGCTGAACCCTTCACCAGCCCTGAAATTACATCATCCCATGATCAATCTGGCAGGTTTAATAAGACACTGCCGTCTGGTGCACAGCAGAGCAATATGTCCATTACATAATTACTAAAACAGGCTTGACTCTCTTTTCCACGGGCTTATTAACAACTGGCAGAACTGTTTCCAACAACCTGCAGGAGACAGATTTAGAGAAACCAGGAGTCAGTGCACTATGCAGGAGCTTGTATGGTGAAAAGTGAAATGTATACAATAGGGCAGACACTTATTTAGTATTATGGCTTAGCTGCTAGATTTGGTGTACCCAATGGTTGTAAGAAAGGGAGGCCAAATGGAAACGTTTTATGTGAAGCCACATCTATAAGAGCAATCTAGAAAGCAAGCAGTTTGGAGTTACTCTTACCCGTTGTTCTTCATTTCCATCATGTGAACATTCACCTCCAGAAATCCATATCTCATAGTTGTCTCTAAAAGAGGCTCTTATTATGACACTCATGGGCAGAGCACTTCACGATTTGTAAAATAACCTGCTGCCATGTCAGATTAGGTTATGTGCCATCAAATTATTTAAATCTTTGCCATTACATTTGTTCCACAGACATGTGCTCTCTCTCTCGAGACCACTGTTCCTGCACTTTTACAAATACTTCCCCTTCAGGTCACTCTTTTTTTTCCATGGAGTTATAATTGGCTCTTCGAGCCTTTTATAAGACCACAAAAAAGAGAGGTGGTGCTCCATGTACATTTTATGGCTTTTCTGTCCAATGACTCTAATGTCAAAATTGCTACAACCTTCCAAGAGAAATGCTAAATCATAATGTAGTAAGAAAGGCACCCTCGACAGGTCTGCGAATGACAGCTCTATAATTTCAGCATTATTTGAATACAATGTAGAAGTGCCTTATATGTTTAAGCAGCTTCATTTTACATCTGCTTTTTAGAATAATTGATTCATACTTGTCTGCACAGGCTTTCAATAGTTTTCTTTTTTTCTTTCATACTGTCTTTGTCTATCTTTTCTTTTCTTTTTCTTTCTTTTTTGATTGTCTTGAATGTTTTTTTTCCCCTCCCCTATAGCATTTATTTCACCATTAAGAAAAGGAGCGGGTCAGACTGAATTTGTGCTAGACTGAGGTAGTGGAACTAGTTCTGGGCTCATTAAGGGAGCTGCAGAGCACCTTGAGTTACCTGTGTGTATCCTTCTTAGTTCAGTCACAGCTCAGCACTTGTGGAAATGTATTGTCTTATTTATGTCTCTAGCTATTATCATAATTAAGTACATAACATAAGTACATGTGATTAGTTTCAATGTTTCCCTGAATTTTTTTTTAATATTTTTGTCAAAGTCTCTGTCTACTGTTTGGAATCTTTAAAAAAAACACAACAAAAAAACCCTCTAAAGGTCCCTGCTGACAATTTTTCATCAGGAGACAGTGGCTTCAAACCCTACTAAAACAAAAAGTTTATATTCCTACATTTTTTGCGATGGTGTTTCTGCACCATTGAGCTGACAGCTGAAATCCTGCCCCACTTCCTCTGTGTCTGATGTCAGACGCAGGCCAGCTTGGCAGCCAGTGAAAGGGTAAAGGGAGCAGTATAGACTGGGAAAAAATGAAACATTTTGCAGTGTGACCAGCCCTGCTAAAACTGTGTGTCATGTGTCAAAAAACTGTGAGACCTGGCAGATCTCTATGGATGCCGCTTTGCTTCTCATGACATATCCAAGGAACCTGTGTCTTGCTGGTTTGATGCCAAACTGCAATTGTAACTTTCACGGATGACACACCACCAGGAGCACTCACTAAAATGGAATAAGGGCTGTGTTTCATATTAGGGGCTGAATATGAATACGCTGTAAAATGGAATACATCCTCAAATCTTTGGGTGTAAATACCAGGGTCCAGTCATGTCCATGTCTGAATGTGGAACCAGATACAAAATGACAAAACCACTAACACCTTTCTCCTATCATCACACAACTCCCTTGGTAGTTTTTCAATGCAGACAGGCTGGAGAACTTGCAAAAGGCATCTTTGGTCTGATTCTCACCTCACACCAGTCAAAAATAGAAGCAGCTCAGTGAAAATTAATGGCATTATAATGCTGTGAGCCCACGCAGAGTGAAGTCAGAATCAAGTCATTTACTGTATGTCTCACTGTAAATGACTGCTGCTTTGCTCATTTAATAAATAGAGAATAACAGAGAAAGGTTGAGGGGGAGAACTGATTAGAATTAAAGACAGGCTCTTTCAAAATCTTTGGAAAATATAGTTTTAACAGGTCCTAGCCTGCAAGCTCTGCTCAGTCTCGGAAGAAAAGCTGTACTGTTGTTCTGTGTTTTGTAAGCAGCAAGAGAATCTGCTGTCTGCCTTAATCTTTCTAATTAAGTCAATAGAAGTAATTGTGGTAAAATAAAATAGAGGAGGATGTGTCCTTAAAAATATATAAGAGAGTCTGAAGTGAGTACCATCCTTCTTCTCCCCTTCATATTTTTCCTTGGTTATTAGTGATTCTTTTATAATTGGTTACAGAATTGTTACTATCCTATCTCTCAGAGTAATCACTCACTGTCATAACTAGTTATTGCCAAGAGAGTTATGCTTTCCACCTCTGGAGCTGGGGTTTCTACTTCAAAATGACCCTCAAGAAGACTGGCTTCGCCACTCAAAAATACATCTCTATCCTTAGAGATAAAATCTCTTTATTTTCTTCAAATAGTCCCTCTGTGAGCCCTTTTTTATACAGTGGAAAGTATTCAGAGAATTTAAAAGGAACCCAAATCAAAATGTTCAACATTTAGGTCCAATTTCAAAGCTCCTTTGTTTTGATATTTTTCTCTTTAATTCCACTACATATGTTTTATTATTAGTCTTTTTTACAGAGATCCTTTGTCATACAATAGGCGCAATAATACACCATTTTAGTATTCTCTGCATAAGTTGATACAGACATTGAATGACAATGTCGGTCATTTCTTTGTATAACCTTTCATCTCCTGGTCCCTGGTAACATGTGGTATCTTGAGTATTGGGCGTGTCATGAAAACATTGGAGAAAATTCCTGCATGAGTATGTTTTACAATGTATAGTTCCAAATTGAAATTCCAGATCCAATTATTCCTAGCAAAAATGTTAGAAAATGAAGACAATGTATATACCAAACACTGCAGGATGCCCAATGTCAGAGCTTTGAGATAAAACTGTGTACATATTTGCGAAGCTGTGTGAAACAAAGCTCTCTGTAGATACTGTCATAGCATATGAGACATACGGTTAGACAAAACTGAAGGAGGAAATAATCACTGGAAACAATATTGTGAAAATACAGAGTATAATTAGTGGTAATAAATTAATCAACTAAATACCCTATGAAGAATGTGTTTGGGATTTTGATATTAAGATGCTGACAGAATCCTCAAGAGGAGGTGTGTGTATATAATAAATACTGATTTATATGATAATCAATACAGATAACTCATGATTTCAGTCTGACTATGATATTCATTAAACATGTACTGAACTTTTGCTCTTGGAGATGCTTGGGCTAATGCTGGCTTTTAAATAAAGGGATGTGGAAGTAGTTGCCACAATTCCTGTTTATGGAAAACAAAAATTATGTTAAATACATGTTGGTTGATGACACAAATAAATACTCTGTTCAAATCAGGATGGGTTTGAAATTTCTGCAGGAAATATAAGTGGGAAAATAAACAAACAAAAAAACCCTAAAAAACTATGCCTAGAAAACTTTAAGTTAAGAAAAGAAAACAGAAAAAAGGAGGAAGGATACAACTTAAAAGCAAAGCTTCAGGTTTGTAAATGGAACAGATCAAGTTACTTCCATTGTCTCTATCTCTGTACAGTGGTTCTTAATCTTTTTAGACTCAAGACGCCCCTCAGAAAATGCCAGCTGTTAGCTTTCAGTCATTTTTTTGACCATGGAAAAGTAATATAGGAATTTTATTATGGAAAATAATTTAGAGGAACCACTACAATTTGGATATAGTTTAATGCACAGCACTGGATTCTTACTTACAATCTTTGGGTTTAATTTGTGAGTCATGTTTGCACACCTAATATGGGCTTTGCATGGCATCCCACAGCATCCCTGGAAGGATCTCAAGACACTCTGGCTAGGGACAGACATTACACATAAACTGATTTATGTGATCAGAAACTGGTTAAAACCTGTAACAGAACAGATGTTCAGTGCACATAAGCCAGTTTGAGATAAATCTGATTGAATGTAGTATCATATTTAACTGATTTGGGTCAAACTGGTTTATGCAATGTCTGTCCCAGACCCCATGCTAGTTTAAGATAAATCGGACTCCCCCAGCATCCCTGCATGCTCTCTGGGTTGGGTGGAACTCTCTGCTGGCCCTTCCCCTCTGCTCCCTGGCTGGAGTCCAGCAGAGACTGCAGGCACAGCAGGGTCTGCCTGGCTTCCCCCTGCCCCTACCCATCCTTGCTGCTTAAGCAAGAATTCCCCCTCCTCACCCTCTTATCTCCCACAGCATGGATCCCAGCCTCATAGACCTTAGGCATATGGTATGCTAGATAATGCTGAGAGGTGTCCATGTGTGTGGGTCTCCAATTTTACTGGAACAGGCAGACAGAACAGTGACCACTTAGGGCTTTTTGGAGCTAATCAACAGGTCAGCTGTTTAAGAAGAATTTGAACTAATGGGAAGAGGCTATTGTTTTGACAATGGGGTGATAAACACTGTTATCAACCCTCTGCTGGTTTTCTTCCCTGTCAGTTTGCTGCAGACAGTATAAAGAAGCAAGGAGGGAGATTGAAGAGCTCTGTATCAACAGATGCATGTACTGGACACCCCCCTTGCCTCAGAGTGCTAGCAGGGGGCTGGGGTCTGGCAACATTCCTGCCCCTTGAGCAGCCAGCAGGGAAAAGCCCAAGATGGTGCAGGCAGGGTGGGGGTTCACACCCCTCCCTAATCAGAGGTCCTGCCAGGGCCTGGCAACACCCGCTTCAGCTCAGCCCTGTAGAAGGTGAGGGAGGGCTGCTCTAGCACCCCGTGACTTCTAGCTTGAGTCTGCATTTCCTCAGTCCAGAGAGAATATTTGTCCAGTTACAACCCAGTTCAGCATAGCCAGGTTAGACTAACTTGCAAAGATTGAATCAATTCAGGCTTAGGCTTTTTGAATGTTTGCCCTGTGGCACCTTGGTTGAAAATCATTGTTCTATGCTATCTCCAGTTGGCAATTGGTACTTCTTGCTTTCTTGTCAACTGCCTCAGTCTGTCCCAGGAACTAAACTCACTTGGGATATCCATGTGTTTTGTTGGTCCAGAAAACAACACCTCAAAGCTCAAATTCAGATGCCCAGTTATGATCTCACTGACAGGCTGTAGGAGAGCCCATTTTCATTATTGCATCTACCGAAGTCTGCAAGGAGCAGTTCAGACTCCAGAAGTTTATGCAAAGAGACTAGAGACCATGTTCCTTGCTGGAATAAGTATGTGTTGCTCGAGCTTCTATATGCCATTACTCAGTTTGGTACTCTGACTAGCAAGATGAAAGTAAGTAGGAAGTAAAACTGGAATGGATGTAACTGCAGGAATTTTACAATGTATTTTAGCTGTACTTGAACTTGTTTGTTCTTTTAGCTGAAATTCTTCTGTCAGATATATGCATGTATAACCATTTCCCCTCATGCTGGAAAAAGATACTGGAAGGCTCATACTATAGACACATGTTTGGCAATGTGGGCCTTTAGCTTTTATTGATGTTGTTAGCAGGAAATATAACTGTCAGTTGACTGAGAACTTTAAGATTTCAGATGGTGAGATTACATGTTAAAGTTAGCAGGTGCTAATTCTAAGGTATGTTGGTCTGTGTTAAGGTTAACAAGTGCTAGCAATCAGTCACATGTTCAGAATTAACACCTTTTCTAATGTGTGCTACTCAAACCTGTGACTAGAAGGCTGGCAAGCAGCAGTAAGGCTAGGAGCTACAAGTCTGTTCCATGCCTGCCGCACTAGCTACTATATAGGCTGGAGAGGAGGAGGGAAAGGGCCCCCCCAAATTGCCCTGCTGCCTCCCATTGGACCCTAGATCCAGGGTGTGAATTACACTCCAACTCTTGGGGGGTCTGCAGCAGTGGCAACCAGAAGGATCCACCACCACCTGAGCTGTTTAGAAAGGGGCAGGGAGGGCCAAGGGCTCTCATCTCTTATGTGGGATTTATGGGGGGGCTCTCATCTCTTATTGGGGGATCAGTCCCCTGTATTTCAAATCCAGCTTGGTGCCTCCATCACTCTTGGGATGATCAGGGCGGCAGGGCAGTGATCTAGAGTTGAAGAGACTAATGGGGGAAAGAGGACAATTAGGATGGCAGGGGAGTAATCTGAGGGTCAGAAAAGCAATTTCGGGGCTGAGTGGGTGGCAGCTCAGCAGCTCCCCACTTACCTGCTCCCTCCCTTTTCCCTCTTCCAATCCTGCCCCCACCCACCTGTTGCTTGGCTGTTCCCAGGTAGTACACCTAAGACCAGTGCCTTCTGGGATACTACAGGACCACAAATTGAGGGTTTTAGCTCAGAGTCAGATGCAAGTATTCTTGTGACAGTAGCACTAATGTGAGAAGCTTTGGTGTTCAGCCCACTTGCAGTTTGATAGTCCTGTTGCTGGTGCTGCCCAGGTAAATCAGCTCCAAACTTTCCTTTTGCAATTTGAAGGGCTGGGCAGCTCCCTCATGCTATTATCATCTCCGGTACAAGTGACAGTTTAATTCATAACAGAGGGCAACACATATGCCCACATACTGAATGAGTCCAGCAGGGTCAGACAATAACTAGCATCTTCTATGCATAAAAAGGCAATGAGTTCCATATGAATATCAAAAGACAGAATTTGACCTTTTTTATTACTAAAATTTGTGGAGTCTTTTTAGGGTAAAACATCAGTTTAAGCAGGAAGCCAGGAGATTGGGTCTAATAAAGGAAGAAGGAAAGAATGCTGGCATCATATAATTCTGATTAAGAATTCCAGAAGACGCATTCAAGACAGTTATGCTGAATATAACCTATATTCTATGATGTGGGGTACTAAAAGGCCTGAGTTTGTATGGATTTGTCAGGATCCATAACAGGAAAACACGCTTGGGCTGATTTCTCACATACAATAGGCTGTCCATGCCTATTTGCCTTCTGATTGGCTGGGAGGAGCAACAGGGCCTCTAAATAAATACATGTGGGGCAATAGATGAACAACTGCTCAACAGACTTGCTTCAGAGTGCTAGCTGTCTTGCTCCTAGATGCTCTGGTTTGCTCGTTGTGTGAGTCCAGGTCTGATCATCTGGTCCTACCACAGGGTCTGACTGCCCATATCCCAATGGTACCAGAACTGAGGTGGTTGGAAGTGTTATTTGTTGATTACAACCAGATCTGAGGTCACTTACTACTAATGTTACTGCAGAGTTCCTAGATCTCAAGAGAATGGATGTAGAATGGCTATCATACCAGTTCCAAAATGGGTTTAACTATATTTTATAGACAGAGTTCTTGGGATTATGGGCAATCTGGATACAGGTAGTAGAAATACTTAGTTTAAAGCTCTAAGAGGAAGGGTACCAGAGAGTAAATGTCAGTAGTCCTTAAAGCAAACCCAAAAAAGGATCTGTCAGTTGTCTAAAACAATTTTATGTATTAAAAAAAAAAGGATTTTCCCCCCCGAAGTCAGTGAAGAAATGTGGTACAAGGTCAATATGAAGAGTTTCTTTCCTTTTATATATAAGCTCACTATAGCTGTGCAAATAACTATGGAGTTTTATGTGTGATCACCTTGATTCTGTTTCACCGAAGGTAATTTAAAAAAAAGTTAGGCAAACTGAAAGTTACAAAAAGTCATTTCTAGTCAAACAACTAATTTATTCAACTTGAAATGTCTCATTTTTGGTACTTGTTTTTTAAAACTTGAAATATTGTAAATAAAATTGTAAATTTTGAGGTTAAGTACATTTTAAATTGAAAATCCAAATATTTTAATGTAAAAAGGTCCAAATGAGATATTTTGATTATTTTCAATTTATCTGAATCTGTCATATGTTTCAGGTGACCTGGAGCTGCAATTTTTGTCAAAAACATTTTGGCCAAAACTTTTACCCATTTCTAGAGTTCACTAGATTTTTTGTTTTTATGAAATGTTTTGTCCCGGAAGCTTAACCAAATCTTTATTTATTATGTGAAGATTTGTTTGAATATGGACTGACAAAATAGTAGTCAGTGGGTGTGTCTACCTCTGCACTTTACTGCTCAGTAGCTTATCTACTGTGCATTAAAACAGCACATAAAAACTGTGCTAATATGGTATTGCACAGTAGAGACTACTGCACATTAAGTGCCACCTAACAAACCTAAAGAGGTTAATCTATTACAATCTTGTCAATGCCTGAGCACATGCTTAACTTCACTCATGAGTAGTCTCGCCATGTTTGCGAGATCAAGTCATTTATATTTTATACCAAACTTAAAACATCAGGGACGTGTAACATGGCCCAGTTAACATCACAGGTGAAACCTTTTGAAACTTCAATTTTGGGATGCCAGTTAGGTTACTGTGGCATTTAGGACCCACTCCAGTACTACCAGAAACAAAAGACAAACAGTGGTTAGCGGAAGTGAGCGCTAAGTTGGGACCCTAATGGAAGCTTTTTTTTTCTTTCTTTTTTCATCTTATCGTATTCTACTGCCCAGTTGAACTCAATTTTTAAAATTCATTTTAGTAAATGCGGGATTGGTTCCTTACTGGTACCTATAACATAGTTCATTCTCTGTACTTGTAGTAAAAATAGATTCAAAGAATCATACCATACTTATGCTGTAGCTCATTTCTATTACATGCTGCTTTTGATATTTTTGCATTTTGAATCATAAGGTCTCTGTTCTCACTGGGCTCCTGTCCCATGTTAATCTGATTTTCATAAATTTAGGCAGAAAAAAGCCTGTGAATGAGTCTCTTTCTTCTAATTTATTCAAGAGTAGCATTCTGCTACTGGCAAACTTGTATCTATTGCTCCCCTGTCTGTTACAGCATAACCAGATGTTTTGTAGTTTGTGTCCCTCTGCACATCATTGCACAGACACCACAAGTACCTCTTTCTGCACACTTCTCCAAGAACCATGGGTATAAAATACATGAGGAGGATGTGAGAACAGATCATAAAGTAAAATTTAAAAATATGGAAAGTACTTCCTAAAAAATATCAGGATATAAATATATAGATATTTATAAAATTGGCTGTACTGTCATCCAGGCAGTTTATGTATAAGAGTAAATTAAAAATGAAGCCTTGAAATAAGTTGATGGTCATTCTGACAAACTTTAGGTAAGATCTACTAATTTATGGAATTATTGTAGCCAGATCCAGTTGCATTGTCTAGCTAAGGGATTTATGCACCGCACCCCACCAGCATCTGAATTCTTCTCTATGTTTAATGTGTTCATTCTTACAATATTCCCCAGAACATTCTCCATTTTACAGACAGGCTATGTACAGATGGTCAAAAAGCCTGAAGCTGAATCAATTCGTTTTTTGCAGGTTAGATTCAGTCTTCGCAGTCTTCTAAGCTGCTTATATTGATCTGATAAGCAAGTGAACGGATATTCATTTTTGATTTCAGAAATGTAGCCACGTGCTTGCAGTGGCCCAGTTTGGAAACTGAGGGGCACTACAGCATGCCCCCCTGCTTGGTTGGAGCAGACAGCTTAGGCAAGGCTTGCTTGCAGGCCTACCCTGCAAGGAGGGTTTGCAGGGAAGCATCCTGGGATACTGGGGGGCGGGGACGACGACGACTATGAGTTTAACTTGAAAAAAGAGTGGATCTGGGACAAAAGTTCAATAACCAATTTAACCTAAATCAGTGAAGTCTGATACTACATCCATCTGGGTTTATCTTAAACCAGTTTTGGCCATTTTGAAAGCTGTTTATGTGTACTGAACTTCTGTTGTGTTACAAATTTGAACTGGGTTCCGATCACTTATACCGGTTTGTGTGTAATATCTGTCCTTAGCCATAGGTGCTCAAGTACATAAACCAACATTTAAGGGCCTACATTTTCATGTGATTTCAGTGGGTGTAGATGCCTAAGTAGAAGGTAGGCACCTAAATACCTTTGAGGATTTGGGCCTAAATGACTTGCCAATGGCACAGCTGAAGGGACATGGTTGGGTGTCCAAGGAAAGCAGAAGTGACAACTTTCAATTTGCAATCACAAATGCATGGGTGTCAAAAGCATCTGCTTTTTTTCATTCTCCTCCAACAAGTTGGTGCCCAAGGAAGTTGCTTTTATTGTACCCCCTTCTCCCCTCCCAAGCACATTACAGGATGTTTGGAGCAGAGCTACAATGGAATCTAGATCTCCCACAGCCCACATCCATGTTCTAAATTCTGGACAGACTTTCCACCCCATGTATATTTGTACATTGTATCACAAAATAATGGGAAGTACAAGAATAATACAAAATAATGGGAAGTACAAGAATAATACAGACAAATTATCCTCAATTATTTGATTTTGAGAAATGGAATTTACCCATCTACTTACCTACCTGTCACTCAAACTTAGAGAGGAAGTTGGATCTCTGAGTTTTCTTAGAGGAGGCTGATCCTTGAGTGAGGTAATTGCTTGAGACCCAGTTAAATACCATATGCATTTCCTGTCCCCATAAAAATGAGAAAAGGTGGTGGTGTAAACCAGTCTAAGAATGCAGAAAACAAAAAGATATAAGGAGACCTAAGACCTTATTATGTATTCATACTAGGAACTGATTCAGAGGTGGAATTCAGCTCCTTTTAGAAACTTTTCAACATTTTGGCTGGCATGGGGAATGAGACCTATCTCTATTTAAAATGTAGAATTCCAACAGCCCGTAAGTCAGTGCAGATGCTCTGAGAACTGAAGGAATGGCTTAATTAAAATGAAATGTCCCAAACATTGAAATATAGAATAAAATATAGAGTGTATACTTTAAGATGAACAAGTACAATTATATCATTACTGGCATGGACTGTCTTGTGTTTTGTGACACTATTGTGTCCTTCCATGCCATCTGGCTGATAATAACAATTATAAAATAACCAAGAAGAGAGTTTCCTAAGCACCCAGTGAATATTTTCAGGGAACGTTTTGACATTCTACTCTTTTGAGGGCTACTCCATTCCCTGATGCTCTAACCTGGTTTGAATGGCCTGCATTAATCCTCTCATTTAATGACAGAAAACTCAGTTTAACCCTGCTGTAAAGTAAGTATTTATACATATCAACGAGAGAAATAAAACAGCTTATTGATTTTACATCCACTTTCACTGTGGTAATTAAAATGTACCTTTTCAGCCTGCAGAATAGTAGACTATATGAATTAGGCTGAAGAAAAACTCTTCCAAAAGCCATCTTGTATATTCCTGTTGACCACTGAAAAGCAATGGGATACATGCACTTTTCATAATTTATACTCTTTTTCATCCCACCCTGCCTCCTTTTCCTCTCCTGTAGCCAAAGTGGCTTATTGTTATAATCTGTTTTTGGGGTCAAATCTCCATTTGCTTCTTGGAAGTACATTTAGCATAGTTAATACTTTATTGGGAACCATCAGAGAGAATGTTATATAACTCTTTTTTGAGCACCTACCAAAGGCTACTGCTGTGGAAAGACCCTTGTGTTCAGAGGAGCTGAGCAATCTAAGAGAAGGCATGGGACAAGCTGGGGTAGGAGTCAAGGTTGAAGCACAAAGTCTTCATGTGACCTTAGATGGCTCTCTGATAGCACAATGTGGAAGAACAGGCCTTACAAAACTTTTGGCAATGATTTTTTGTGTTTAAGCCCAAACCTGACAGATTAATGTAGAAGAGTCTCCATGAGGTGATCTTCACTGAGATTTCTACCCCAAAAGCACCCATCATACCTTTTAATATGGGAGTGAAAGATCAGTTTCTATGCTAGCTAATGACCGTGGAAAATTAAAGCAAGTTACTATAAAAAAATCCTGATGGTCAGCTGCTCTGAGCAGCAATATCATGATAATCTAAACACTCTGGGCACATCCAGACAAACTTGGCCATACAAAAACTGAACTCCTGAATGCCTACTTTGCTTTGGTATTTTACCAGACCATGGGGACAGTCAAGTGAGATAAGGCTCATAGGGAGCATGCGGGACTGCAGCCTCCCCACTGTGGATGCTGAGTGGGTGCAATGCCAGTTAGAAAAGCTAGACATTCATAAGTCAGCAGGACCAGATGGACTCCATCCAAGAGTGCTGAAGGAGCTGGCTGAGGCCATCGTGGAACCCCTGGCAAAGCTCTTTCAGAATTCATGGGGAAATCCCTGAGGATTAGAAGAGGGCCAACATTGTGCCCATCTTCAAGAAGGGGAAGGGGGAGAACCCAGCCAACTATAGGCCAATCAGCCTAACCTCCATCCCAGGGAAAATCCTGGAAAGGCTCATTGAAGAATCTATGTGTGATACACTCGCAGAACATAAGATTCTGAATGACAGCCAGCATGGCTTTGTTGCGGGTAGGTCTTGTCTTACCAATCTCATCTCCTTCTATGACCAGGTCTTTCACCACCTGGACATGGGAGATGTGGTAGATGTTATATACCTAGACTTCCAAAAGGCTTTTAATCTAGTATCCCATGATATCCTTGTGGGAAAACTGGAAGGTTGTGGGCTCAGCTGCTCTACGGTTCAGTGGGTGGGAACCTGGCTACAGAGTAGGACCCAGAGAGTTTTCATGAACGGATCTGTGTCATCCTGGTGTGAAGTGGCCAGTGGTGTCCCTTCGGGGTCCATGCTTGGACTAGTGCTTTTCAACATCTTTATCAATGATTTGGGCGGGGGAGTGAAAAGCTTGCTGTCCAAGTTCGTGGACAGCACCAAGTTATGGGGCAGTGTGGTCATGCCGTAAGATATGTTGTAGATATAGGCAGACCTGGACAGGCTCAAAAGTTGGGCAGAATGGAACCAGATGAAGTTTAACACTTCCAAGTGCTCCATCTGGGGCCAAACAGCCCTCAGCACAGATACGGGCTCAATGGTGACAGCTTGACTTGCATCACAGCTGAAAGGGACCTAGGAGTAATGATTGACCATTGTATGAATATGAGCCATCAGTGCGAGGCATTGTTCAGCAGGGCAAACAACTTCCAAGAGAGGTGGTGCTAACTTGGAGGTCTTCTAGAGGAGGCTTGACAATCACCTGACTGGGGTCATCTGACCTTGGTCCTCTTTCCTGTGAGGGGCAGGGGGGTCGGACATGATGATCCATTGGGTCCCTTCTGACTCTATAATCTATGAATCTATGAAACAACACATTGGCATGCATCAACCGATGCATCTTGTGTAAAACTAAGGAAGTGATACTCCCATTGTAGTCAGCAATGGTGAGATTGCAGCTGGAGTACTGCATCCAGTTCTGGGCACTGCACTTCAATAAGGATGTGGAAAAACTTGAGAGGGTCCAGAAAAGAGCAACCCATATGATCAGGGACTTGCAAGGCAAGCCATACAAAGAAAGGCTGAGGGAGCTGGGCCTCCTCAGCCTAAAGAAGAGAAGGTTGATAGCGGCTTATCACGGTATCAGAGGAGTGCACCAGGAGGTTGGTGAACAACTGTTCACTAGGGCACCCCTGGGGAAGACCAGGACTAATGGACACAAACTCCTGGAAGGCCACTTCAGGCTTAATTCCAGGAAAAACTCCTTCACAGTCATGGTGTCCAGACTGTGGAATAAATTCCCTCCAGAGGTGGTGCAGTCACTTACCCTGGAGGTTTTCAAGAGGAGACTAGATAGTCACCTCGCTGGGGTCACTTATCTCTAGTTGTCCTCCTGCCTAGAGCAGGGGGGCTGGACCCAATTATATGCAAGGTCCCTTCCAGCCCCTAGCAACCTATGAATCTATGAAAGAACATAAGGCATCATAGGAGAATATGAGGGCATGAGACATTTTGAAAGACATCTTTGATGAGACCCTGCGGCTGAATGGCAGCTAGCGTTGGCCTGACTTGAAATGAAATTGACTTCCTCTGTTTCAGCTCAAAATAAGACATTTTAGTTTGGTCTTTCCTGATTAAATATTGGTAAAAATAACATTTCCCATGAGAAAATTTTGACTTTTTGTGGAAATTGAATTTTATATAAAAAAACCAGAAACCAACAAAAACCAAAGACCCAGGATAGCCCCAAAAACTGAATGGGATTGTCTGGAGATCATTAAAAGAAGTAAGTATTTGTTTGCATCTGTATCTTTACTTTCTTCTTGCTCATGATAATCTATAGCTTGGGAGTCTAAATGGAACCAGGTTTAGAGCCTACTAATTGCTTCCTCTGACCTCCACTTGCAGTAGCAATTAAATTATGGGTATGTCTACTCTGCAGTCTGCAGTGTAACAGAGAGATACCCAAGTTTGTTTTAAATGAGCTAGGTTGGGTAGTGGAAGCAGTCTAGTCACAACAATACAGAGCTCTGTGCAAGCTAGTTTTTCCTGCTTCTTGGTGGTGTATGTATATACACAGGAACACACATACACCAGTGTGTGTGGGTGTGGATGTGGGGGAGTGTGTGTGTGTGGAGAGAAAAAAACCTTGCTCATACAATCTAGTGAACAAAATACATTTCAAAAGCAGAGCAAGAAAAGAAACACAGGGACACAATTGTGATTAATAATGCTCATTATCAAGTCAGACTTCTGACCTTTACAAATTTCTGTGCTTTTTTTTTTTTTGGCTAGTAGAAATCTGAAAAAACTAGGTAAAAAAAATACCGACCTCTTTCCCTCCCCCTAAGAAAACCCACCCTCCTTCCCCCCAAAAAGTTTAGTATATGTCTAATGCTGGCTAAAACCTTGTTATTTAGGTATCTCTAGGTGGTTTCCATTAGCCTTACAGTACATGCCACTGAGCAGACATACAGTAACTGAATTGTTTCAACTTATCCAAATAACATTGAAATAGACTTAATTGTTGAACTGCAGAAAAGACCATGCGTCTCCAGAGACTATTAGTGTCATTTAAAAGGCTAAATGTATCATAAAACCTGTCTTTAACAGAATAAAATTGTACAGACCAACACAATTTTAGTTAATGTTTTCCACATTTCTTGTAAAAAAAGTTGTGGGTTGTAAAGCAAAGTTCATAACATTACAGGGGTATTTGAATGTTGCAGTTTTTTATGTGTTTAAATTGATTGTCCTTTCACCCACTGAATAGTGGCTTGCTTTGCAAGTACTGGTATTCACATTAAAACCAGTTAGGTTTATTCTTTTCCTTACCCAAAGTAAGGTTACAGAATCTGTTCCAAAATTTAATTAAAAAAATTCCAGAGCATGTACATAACATTTCTCTAGATGCATATGTGATTGCTGTGATTGCTTTGTAGTACAGGCATACCTTGTTTTATTGCGCTTCGCTTTATTGCGCTTCGCAGATAGTGCATTTTTTTACAAATTGAAGCTTTGTGGCAACCCTGCGTCAAGGAAGTCTATCGGCGCCATTTTTCCATCGGTCCCATTTTTCCAACAGCATTTGCTCACTTCGTATCTCTGTGTCACATTTTGGTAATTCTCGCAATATTTCAAACTTTTTCATTATTATTAAATTTGTTATGGTGATCTGTGATCTTTTGAAAGAAGTTCTACTGTGGGTAAAATGCTATCAAACAGCATCGCATGCTACAGAGAAATCTTTCATGAAAGGAAGAGTCAATCGATGTGGCAAACTTCATTGTTGTCTTATTTTAAGAAATTGCCACAGCAACCCCAACCTTCAGCAACCACCACCCTGATCAGTCAGCAGCCATCAACATCGAGGCAAGACCCTCCACCAGCAAAAAGATTATGACTTGCTGAAGGCTCAGATGATGGTTAGCATTTTTTAGCAATAAAGTATTTTTTAATTAAGGTATGTACATTTTTTTTTAGACATAATGCTATTGCACACTTAATAGACTATAGTATAGTGTAAACATAACTTTTATATGCACTGGGAAACCAAAAAATTCGTGTGACTCACTTCATTGCGATATTCGCTTTATTGCGGTGGTCTGGAACTGAACCCGCAATATCTCCGAGGTATGCCTGTATAGTTTTGTATTACAGCTGCAACCCAAAGTCTAAAAGAAGTATGTTGTACTGTTTTGGAAGATGAGTGTATTTTGTAGAAGTCTTCATTTATGTTGGCAGGATTATTCAGCAGATGGAGATTTTTGGGGTGGCTCTTTTGGGATTCACCTCTCAATTATTTTTATTTTAATGTTGCCTATATTCATATGCTGAGTGCGTAATAAGCTTTGTTTGAATAAAGGAAATTATAGCATAGCTATTCCAGATAGATGAAAAGGAGAAAGATGGAGAGAGAGAGAGAGAGTGTTTAAGCTTTGCTTTTATGCTATCAGAGAAACAAAAGAGTATTCTTTTGTTCCAAAGAAGTTCAAAGTGTAATGGGGGAAAAAATCAAGGAAAGAGACAAATAGTGGATGAGCTCTCAGTAAAGGGAGCAAATCTTTCTATTTATCTGTGTCATCTTTTCACTATAGTTGTATATCAACTATCAAGGAAGCTAGTTCAGATAACTTCTGCTAACATTATTGTTATTTTCCAAGTTTATTTGCAATGGAAATGTATGATGTAATCCATTCTTAGAATCACAATCAGTTACTTAAGTTTTTTAGTTTTGTTTTTTTAACCGGAACAGAATTTTTCTGTTTTTTCTTTTCAGTTAGTCCTCTCCAGTCTAGGAGACATATATATTATTTCATTTTTGCAGAAAAGCTCAGAATCAGGACATAATTACCCATATGTTGAAATGCTGATGCCTTTCCTGAAAAGTTAGATTTTTTTCTTTTTCTTTTTTTTTTTTGCAACTGCAGATGCTGTTAAGCATTTCCTACTAGCGCAATATGTGAACAATCCCCCCTCCCCCCGTCTTCTTTTGCTAAGCTATTTAAATCATGGAACTCCTTTGAAAAAATATGTCATGGTGACAAAAAATGCTATTTAAGTCTAGTTTAAGTCTGATTTATTTAGTTCTGCCTTGGCCATAGGGGCAGAGTACAAGCTAATGAAGTTAGAGTGAAATCTGTCCCATGTAGAAGTCCAACAAAAAGTCTGTATAGCCTCATTTTTCATCCACATTTTGAGTGCTTAACTGACACATCATCCTGGCACTCAGGTTGGCCATGAATTTCACCCTTAAAAAAACAAACAAAAATCCATAGAAACATGAACCTAGAATCCATTTTCCACTTTCAAGCAAGAGGACTGCTCATTTCTCTTGGCTACTGGTGGGACATTATGTGAAGATCAACTTGCAGATGTTCTGGAGACCAGCTAAATTTATGTAAATTTAGTTGGTAAGAAAGGGTTGTAATACAACTTGACAGGAAGCAAGAAATGTAAGTTCAGATTGATGCATATTTGTGAATTGTAGGGACATTAGGAAATTTATTGCCTGTCACATGCACACTGATTAGACATCCTGTAATATCAGATCCAGGATGGATATACCAGAACACTACCAACTATAACTCAGATAAGTTTAGTCAGGCTGTATAAAAGAGTGGAATGATATTCCATCTTCACTTAACAATTAACTGGGACCAGATGCAGGCTTTGTTTGTGTGATTTTGGATCCCTTTGAGACTTTGAAACCCCAGATTTGTAAAGCCTGAATTGGGATCAACATTTCCTACAAGTTGAGACAGAATTTTCAGAAAATCCTTAATTTCTGGGAGCCTGTGCAGTATGCATCTATAGTTTCTCTCTCATGTAACTTCATTATAGATTTTAATTCCTACATATACTTCCACAGAAATCCAAGTACGTGAAAAATGGATTTTTCTATATATTCCTGCACATGGGCATCATAAAATCCATGGCCCTTTAAATAGGATTGTAGAACTTTGTAAGTGTAAAATTATTTTTCCTACCTAGATCCATCTCTTTATATTAGGACATCCATGTAGTTTTTTCCTGCTCTTATATGAGAAAAAAATTTCCAATGGTAATAATGTTTGTTGTTATTGTGCTTCTTTCTTTTTTTAACGTTGTCATCTCACTTTTTGTTAATTTTGAAAATGGCTCTGTTTCACAAAAGTTGATCAAACCAATAAAAAGACATCTACTTTATAAATACATTTTTAAAACCATATATTCTTAACATGTATTTTATTTTTAAGCTGTTAGTGTATTCCACGCCTATTTAAAGTCCCATTAGTAATATTAATCTATCACAATGAGGGCGCGGCATTTTTGGCAGCTATTCCACAATTCAAGTCCTGGTGCTGTCCCCAAATGCCACCCTGATCCCCTTCCCCTGAATAATTTGCTGCTCTGCTTTCTGCTCCCTGCCCTATCTGCCACCGTGCTGCCTGCTCCCTCCCTGACCTGTCACATGCTACACACAGGCCACCCATGCCATTTGTGACATGTATACCATCGGTTAGACACCCCTGATTACATATGCAGCCAATCAATTGATTCCCTTTGCAGTTGACTCTGAATACATGTTTAAACATAACAATGATGTTAATAACATATGCACTTTGTATATATGTAGTAAGTGGTGTAACTAGGGCCCAGTGACCAAAGCAGCTGCCCTGGGCTCCAGCTTGAAGGCTGGGGGAAGCAGAAAAAAATTGCTTCTGGTGCTGCCACACAGTCATGGCTGTGGCAACCAAAAGTCACTGCTGTCTGTCCCTGTGTGGCAGGTACCTGGGCTTTTCAGTTACATCGTTAATCTTCTGAGGGCACATCTACACATTCATCGATGTGCAGTGGTTACTGTGTATTTATTTAGTAGTTGTATAATCAAGTATAAATAAATGCGCAGTCACTGGAGTTACTGTATTCCCTATATAAGCACTGTGGAAGCCTAGGAGCAGAGGTTATTTGACTTACCTATGCTTATGTGAGGGTGGCAGAACAAGGAACAGAACCTATATCCTGCAGCTTCTGCTTCATGCCTTCAAAATGCATGGCTTTCTCTTCTACCTCTTTGTTTTAAATATGCATTGATAAAATGGAGAGTTAAAAATAATTAAACTAAAATAAGAATCACAGGAGTGGGTGATCATTGCCAAGTAAAAGGCCAGTGTCAAGAAGGGAAAGGATTAATATTTGCCTTGTGACTTTATGACTGATAGACACTGAAAGATGAACTAAAAGTTTCAGTTTCTAAATTCTGTGGAAGTACATTGCAAATTCAATCTTCCCAACTGGCTCTGAATTAAGTAGCTAAAATGATGTTGTCAACAGATTGTAAAACTATCTACCAATCTAGCAACTCTTATTCTTGTGAGAAGTCCCACTGAGCTCAATAGGACCACTCAGGAGAGTCTGAACAACTTGTGTGAGTGAAGGTTGAAGGATTGGAACTGTCATAATTAGGAATTTTTGTGCTTTTCATACACACTGTGCAAATGTGAAAATTTACTGCAAGCAAAGCAAATCATGGATTGCTACACTCTGGTCACATGACTTGAGCTGATTAGTACACAATGTAATTTGCTCTAATCAGACCAGGGTGGATAGAATGTGAAACAGATGAATCTAGAGTTTCAGAATGGGTAATTCTGTTTATTTGAGGTAAATAATGACCTTTTTCTACTGATGGGTATTCACCTTGCCACTACATCAAGTCAGTGGTAAGGGTTACTGGTCCTAAAAGTTTGAATTCCTCTGCACTATATGAAAGCTCACCTTCCTGTCACTTCCAATTTTGGATCAGACGCGGATATGAAAAAGACGGAGAAGGTGCTTTTTAAATACAGCAATTTTTAATATCCCCACTTGAAGAGAAAACTATTCTACTAATATTGTATAAAGGAATAGGTACAATGCAGATTCAGGAACAGAATATCATTTCATTCTCTGGCAGAAGGCAGGGCAAGGTGGCACCTTATAAACTAACCTATTCAGAAATGCATAAGCTTTCATAAGCATTAGCCTATTTCATCAAATGCTATGCATGGACTCATTTAATTTGCCTGACTTCACACCAACATGGCTGAGTACCTCTCTCATTTCATTCTCTTCCATACATTAAAATATATAAAAATGTTTTTCCCAGAAACGTGGTCTACAGGCATAAATATTAATTGAGCTAGTGTAAGCTTAACAATTCAAGTCTGAAAGACAGTCATCAGGAGGTGACATTTATAGATTCATAGATTCATAAATGCTGGGGTCAGAAGGGACTTCAACAGATCATTGAGTCTGACCTCCTGCCCTGGGCAGGAAAGAGTGCTGGAGTCAGATGACCCCAGGCATGTGCATGTCCAGACTTCTTTTAAAGACCCCCAGGCAGGTAGGGGAGAGCACCACCTCCCTTGGAAGCCCATTCCAAATTTTGGCCACCCTTACTGCGAAGTTTTTCCTGATATGTAGCCTAAATCTGCTCTGTCAGTTTGTGACCATTGTTCCTTGTTACCCTAAGGAAAGCTATCCCACTTCTTTTTTCCCCAAGACATATGAATGAGGAAAAATGAAGTATCATTATTCCTTTCAAATAAACAGAATTATGCATTCTTAATATCAAAGGTGATCTGTTTTTATATCACAGGGAATAGTGCCACATTATTTTTCTGTTAGCAAGTCTGATCACCTTCCAGTACCTGAGACTTGGGGGTTGCTAACTTATGTCTGTTCTCCTCTGAGAATCTCCAGTAATGTTTTTTTTTAATTTCCTTTCCCTAGACCAAGCTGAAATTAACAGGGGCTTTAAATAGTTCTGTGGAGTTGTCATTTTAGATAGTACTATAAGCTGCACACAGGAACATGTAACTATCACTTCATATAACAAAGTGGGCTTCAAGCAGCAATGCAGAAATGTTACTTCTCTAATACTAACCAGTGCTGGAGAAATGGTCTGGTCTGATGGATCTTGGCTCCCTACTTTGTTAGTATCTGGCTGTTGTCCCTCTCGGTAGACTTGTCCTCCCAATAACACTACAGGTTAAAATATGTCCTCAAGGAGTCACGTTAACTAACAGTGATGACCATAACTTTGCAGTTAGTATAGCCAAGTGGCTCTCAACCCACAGGTCATGACCCAAAAGTGGTTTGCAAGAGTTTATTTGCAAGTGGAATAAACTCCCTCCAGGGGTGGTGCACACAGCTACCCTGGAGGTTTTCAAGAGAAGACTAGACCTTACCCCAGTTGTCGTCCTGCCTAGAGCAGGGGGGATGGACCTGATAATCTGCAAGGTCCCTTCCAGCCCCTAACAATCTGTGAATCTAAGAATATTTGAAAGGGTTGTGAGCAAGCTGCAGAAAAACATGGGAAAGTGTGGGTTTCCCCTTGCAGGCTGGCAGCATTCCAGCTTGCAAGGAGCCCTTTGGGGTGATTGGAGGCAGCATGTTCATGTGCATCTGAGCACAGACATGGACATGGCAGGCATGCAATGAGGCAGGGTCATGGGAGCAGCCCCAGCAGCTGGATGCAGGTAAGTGTATGGGGGTTGAAGGGCCAGGGCTTGGGAACTGTTTGGGGCAGCATGTGTGTAGGTGTGGAGGGGATGGGTGTGTGAGATGGGGCGGGTGCCTGCCAGCACTATGGGAAGGTGGCCAGGTGCTGTGGGTGGGTCAGGGCAGGAGGGTTTAGGGAGGAGATGCCTGCCCCTCCAGCGAGGGAAGGGGGCAGGGGGGATTCTTTTGGGGGCAGCAGGGAGCTGCATGGCTGGGCCAGTGGCACTGGGGCTAGTATCTGTACTAGCAGGGGTGGAGTGTCTGGGAGATGCTGCTCGGGGGGGTGTGGGGCAATACCACAGGCCTCCTCTCCTCCTCCCTGCAGCCCATGCTGGGGCTAGATTTGCTTCACTGCCACCTGCATGAGCTGGAGCTGATTCAGCCACCGTTGTGGCAATATGACATCAACATGCTGGTCAGTTATACAATTTCCAGGGAGGTTAAAGTGTCCTGCACAAGCTTGTGTGTCTTTCCAGAACTGATGTCAGATTAGTGTTCATTCATTCTTAAACATAAGGATTGCCTCATCTGTCCAATATAAACAGCAGGGGGGCAGAGGGGCAGGTGATGGCTTATATGTGATTGAAAGAACTTCACATGTTATAATGAATCATATACATCCATACTTACATACAAATTTGAATGGGAAATGTGTGAATTACAGACTGTAAGTATGGTTTAAACAAGGACTATGGATTAGTTTTTGTGGCCCTTTTCCCCATATGGGTTTATTGCTTGTTTGCCTATTCCAGCACCCTCCCTCCTTCCCTTCTTTCCTTCCTTGTTTTTTATGTTGTAATTTCTCTCTTCATTATATACACTGCTTTGTGTCCTTTCACAGCATCTGATTAAATGAGCTTAGCCTCATGAGAGCTTATGCATCTTTAATTTAGTTAGCCTCTAAAGTACAAATCTACCCTGCCTTCTGCCTGACTTCAGACTAATATAGCTAACTACCTCTATCTGCTCAAGATTATGTTGTCATGGAAAAAACCCACTTCAGTGATGCTGACTTAAGACTAGCTAATACAAAGTTTAATAAGTGTCTTTGGATATACTGACTGCACAGTTATAGTCATCATTATGTTAGTTAACTTGACTCCTCAAAGTCGTGTTCTAACTTGGTATACATTTCTGATGAAACAAATTTCTGGTATAGGTTGTGGTATCAAGATCTATTCACTGTTTCCTTATTGCCATTGTTGGCTACTTGTACATGCCACAAAATTGGCCTTTAAAGCAGCTTAATATGCCCTTTTGCACCAATTTAATGGTGGGCTGTTTGAACGTGTTAGCAGCATAATGTGCATTTAATGACTCTGGGACACAGCAAAACAAAACATCTCTGAGGTGGTTTAGTTTGCCACAGAGGAAAGCACTGGGCCCTGTGCATCTCCAGGGCTATGCAGGCAGCCTGGCAGAGCCTGTGTAGGCAGGCTCCACTGAAGGAAAAGAAAAGTGGTGAGCCTGATCTTGTTTGCCTGCCTGAGCTGTGTCGGGGCCCGGTGCTTTCCTCCACAGCTGTGGTACCCTCCAGTGGTACCCACTTGGGCCAGGTGCTTGTGGGTGGGTGCTGCCTGGGGGGTCCTGCTGCTGCCGTGGAGGGAAGCATCCCGCCCTCCTCCCCCAGCTCAGGGACCGCTCGGCCCACTGGCAGCTAACCCTCCCCTCCCTGCCACCGGAAAGAAAGGTAAGGATCTGGGCCGTCCCTTGTGTACACGCCACGGGGGTTTACTTTGCCCTAAATTGAAGCAGTGTTTTTAAAGACCCACCACTTTAATGTAGTGAGAATTAAACCACAGTAAACCCCCGTGGCATGTACAAACACTCTTTACTCCCAGTTTTCCTCCTTCTTTTTTAATTTGGGGTTGCATTTGGTTCACCTTTAATAGTGCTCTCTTTCTTAAATAGTTAAATAAACAGTTGCAAAGAGGAGAGTGCAAATCACAGGTTTCAGGCTAGGCTGAATGTCTGTGGCTGTTACTCACAGTACAATCCTAAAACAACTGATGGTCTTATGATAAAAAATGATCGTGCTATGTCTTACTATTATAACTTTTATTTTAATCTATTATTTGTTTTAAAAAGATCCATCATTTATCACATATAGAATGATATTTCTAACAAAAACCTGCAACCTGCTTTTCTATACTTGTATTCAATGCATGATCCCTTGAGTACAAATGATGTTTGGTAGTGCCCCCTTTTGTAATTGCTTTAAATTAAAAAGCAATTAGTAGCCCACTAATTTTAGGTTAGACCCTTGGGTCAGGACTGAGATCACTGGAAGAACAGTTAGAAAGCATGCATTACACATCTCCTGTTCCATGAAGGCCAAGTTTAGGTTGAAGGTAGGTCAGTAATTTTTACTACTGTCAGTGGCAGCCTTTTAAGCTAGCACACAGACACATATAGTGTTTTCATTTCTCCTTCACTCGGTGCTGGTACCCACATAATTTTACTACTCTACATACCAGAAAAGTAAGAGATGTTCTGGCACGAACCCATAGTCTTTGCTGCAATGGGACTCTTAGGTCTTTAGCTGTGGAGGCATCCACTGGAGACACATAAGGAAGCTGCATTGCCCTGCCCATCTTACAGCTAGGCAACAGGATGCCTGCTTCTAACAGACCTCCTTATTCATCTCTCTTAACTGGCTTTTGTCCCTTCTGCTGCTAGAGATGCACCTTTTTGCTGCGTCAATTATAGGAAGCTGTTTAGCTAAGACACTGGGACTTGACAGTGCATTAGGTAACTATGAGCTTTATTGATTTTCTGCCTTATCTGAATTTTTATGAAGCTATGACTAAAATCTGGTTCTAGGATATTGTGTGTGAGGATTGTAATGGATTCCTTATAGAACATTCTCTTGTATATTTGTTGCAAGGTTCTGGTCAGGAAACTTCATTGATAGCCCAAGAGGCCAACTTTTTTCTTAGAGAGGCTTTAGTTTTCTGCTGAGAATCCAACTTTTCTTGGCAAGGCTTCTAATTTTTTTTCTTGGAAGCTGTGAAAACTTTTCCTAAAATGCCCCTGCTCTGCCTTCTGGCTGAACAGTGTGACTGATGCCTCCTCTTCCCCAGTGAAGTAGTACATCTGTGGAGTATGGAGACTAGGTAACCAGCTGTCATGTCAGGTTTCCTAAACATACTTTCATGTCATTTCTCACTTGTTGGACTGTATCAAAGCAGAATCTCTGCTACTAGCTGCATTGCACATCAGTGCCAGAAAATCATTTCATTAAGGGGGGAGCAGGGGGGGAAAGGGTTTTAGTTAAGTTAAAACTACGCTATCAGTCTATTTCTGCATCTGTTATTTCTGCTCTTTTCCCCACCCTAAGACAGGCTGATGATAACACTTATGCTTCTCTTCTTTCTCTTGTACATCAAAGATACCAACTACTATGTTCTTTAATTTAGCAGTTTATGTTACACAGGGGAGAATAGGTTCATTTTATAGATAGTGAATCTTTGTATAATGAAGTTCTCCCACACTCACTTGCTCACTGTTTTTACTTTCTGGAAACAGTTTTATTTTAGGAAATGTACAGGCCAGCTCACCAACGACACTGGAATAAGCAGTTGAATTGGTGGTGCAGTTATAATCATTTTCAACCCAGCTACCAAAGTACAATAATCACTCTGTTCTCCAATCTATTCAGCAGATTACTCTTCTGTAGTTACTGGGGGTGGAATGCTGTCTGCTTTGTACACTAAACTGGCAACTGTTGGTATGGCAAAACATCAGCAGACACCTAGTATCGTTGTTTTCATTATGCTGTGTAGCATGGCCAATCAGCCCTTCACAGCAGCAGAGGGGAGAGGATGTTGGTGCTCCTATTCCAATCATTGTTAGCTATATGGGGTATATAGTATCCAGCTGAATGACTCTGATCATATCCAGTACAGAGCAGTGATGTGTGTGAGTGTGTACAGATTTCCCTCACCAACCACAGTTTTGAGTATCCACGCTTAATATTCTACACTGTATATGTGTACATGTGCACACACACACACACTACATCACATCGCATCACTAACCAGTACAATACTTTACATTGCAGAGTTGCCAAGAGCCACTTTCTTGTTCCAGGTGACTGCTTTGAAACACTCAAGGGAATAATGCGCATCTACGGTGATGAGGGATCAAATAATCAGGTTCTGTTTATTTGGAGAGTTCAGATTGTTTTCTAACTTGTTTTTACTCTGTAAGGGCATGCAGAAATTTGTGCAAAATAAGTATACAACAGACTATAATTGCAACCAGTTGCAATACCCTTTTTAAATCCCTGCATCAGGTTCTAAAACCCTAGAGAGAAAGAGAGAGAGCAACTTCCTGCAAACCAAAAGTTTTCCTTTTCTACTACTCCTTCTCAAGTACTGCTCTCAGCAACAGTCTATGATTTGTCCTTACTTTCAACAGTTATATACAAGAATGATACTGAATTCATTTACCAACTTCAGGCTAATCACAAATTCTCTCATCATTAGCAGAGGATTATCAAAGTTTGAAATAGAATGATAATAATTTTACTATCAACACTTAATGTAACCTTGACAATCATCACATTCATTTAAACTCTTCTCTTTCATGTTATGCTTTGCTGTGGAATTATGGGTCTAGATCCTCAGGTTAGCTGCTGTAGCTCTTAGTGTCAGCTATAGTGGCTTATACCAGCTCAGAATCTGGCAACTTTATTAAACCAATGGTCACATGTATATATAATGTGCTCCTATGTTTAAAATGATATACCAGTTATTTAATATTTTCACCAGTTTGCACTTTTTGCTTATTTCACAGATCATCTGAATACAGAGTCTGTGACACTGAAACTGATTACTTCTGTGAACATGGATTGTGTGATATATTTCCTGAAGGGCTCTTCCGGTGTTCCTTTGTACAGGTATGAAATAGGGTAATGTTAAGGATCATACATGATCTGGACCTCTGTGTGCAGTTGACCAGGGCTTAGCAAAACTTGTGGGTGCAAAAGTGACTTTACGATGGTGGTATGCAGTAGTTTGTTCTCACAGGCCCCTGGCAAATAGTTTCATAGTTTCATAGTTAGTAGGGTCAGGAGGGACCTGAGCAGATCATCGAGTCCAACCCCCTGCCATGGCAGGAAAGAGTACTGGGGTCAAATGACCCCAGCAAGGTGTACTTCTAGCCTCCTCTTAAAGACCCCAGGGTAGGAGCTTGGAAGTTGGTTCCAGATCCTAGCCACCCTGACCGTGAAGTAGTGCCTCCTGATATCTAGCCTAAATCTACCCTCTGCCAGTTTGTGATCATTATTCCTGGTCACTCCTGGTAGTGCTTGGGGGAATAGGGACTCCCCCAGTGCCTGCTGGTTTCCCCTAGACTAGTTTGTAACAGCCAATAGATCCCCCCTCAGCCTTCTCTTGTGGAGGCTGAATAAGTTCAGGTCCTGTAGCCTCTCCTCGTAGAGCCTGCCCTGCTGTCCCCTGATCATGCGAGTGGCCCTCCTCTGGACCCTCTCCATGTTGTCCACACCTCTCCTGAAGTGCGGCGCCCAGAACTGAACGCAGTACTCCAGCTGTGGCCTGACCAGTGTTGCATAGAGGGGGGAGTATCACCTCCTTGGACCTGCATCAAGGTGCGGTTGGCCTTCCTGACTGCCGGCCCATGTTCATCTTAGCATCAATGATGACTCCAAGATCCTTTTTTGCCACTGCACTGATGAGAAGGGAGTTCCCCAGCCTGTAGGTATGCTGCTGGTTCTTCCTCCCCAGGTGCATCACCTTGCACTTGTCAGTGTTGAATCCCATCCTATTCTCATCCGTCCACCCCTGTAACCTGTCTAGGTCTGATTGCAGCCTATTCCTTCCTTCTAGCATGCCCACATCCTCCCACATCTTAGTGTCATCAGCAAATTTGAACAGGGTGCTTCTTAGCCCCTCGTCCACGTCACTGATGAAGATGTTGAACAGTGTGGGTCCGAGGACCAAGCCCTGTGGAACCCCACTGCCCGTGTCCCTCCAGGTCGAAAATGACCCATCCACCACCACTCTCTGGGTGTGGCCCTCCATCCAGTTGGCAACCCATTTGACTGTGTAGGCGTCAACACCACAGTCCCCCAGTTTCTTAATAAGAACGGGGTGAGAGACAGTGTCAAAGGCCTTCCTAAAGTCCAGGAAGACTATGTCCACTGCTACTCCTGCATCTAAGGTTTGATGATCTGGTCAGAGAAGGCCAGCAGGTTGGTCTGACAGGACCTGCTGCTAAGGAACCTGTGTTGATTGCCCCTAAGCATAATCTCCCCTGCTGGCCCTTTGTGGACATGTGCCAGAATAATTCTCTCAAAAAGCTTACTCAGGATTGAGGTAAGGCTAACTGGCCTATAGTTTCCTGGGTCCTTCTTCCTCTCCTTTTTGAAGATGGGAACTACATTGGCCCTCTTCCAGTCCTCTGGCACCACACCAGAGCACCACGAGTGCTCATAAAGCCATGCCAGGGGTCCCGCAATGACCTCAGCTAATTCCCTCAGTGCTCTAGGGTGAAGATCGTACAGACCAGCTGATTTGAATACATCCAGTCTCTCCAGAAGCTCCCTAACTGGTTCCTCACTAACCCTTGGCCTAGGTGTGCCTCCCCTGGTGTTTAAGGGGGGCCCAGAGGAAGGGTGGCTGTTCCGGTCCCTGCTCAGGAAAATGGACGGAGAGGAATCTTAAATAGGTTAGCTTTGTCGTCTGGTGTGACAACCAAATTTCCTAGTGTGTCTTGCAGAGGCCCCACATTACCCAGAACCTTCTTTTTGCCCCCTATGTATTTTAAAAAGGACTTCTTGTCGTCCTTGATCCAGGAAGCTAGTCCCAGTTCCATCTCTGTCTTGGCCTTCCTGACTGCCCCCCTGCATCCCCGAGCAACCACAGTATAATCCTCTCTGGTGATGGCCCCTCCCTTCCATTGGGTGTGTGCCTCCCTTTTATCTAGGAGACATTCCCGGATGCTTTTGTTGAGCCATGGGGACTTTTGCGCCCTCCTGCCTCCTTTGATCCATGTTGGGATTACTTCCCTTTGGGCTTAGAGGATCGTCTCCTTAAGGAGCAACCACTCTTCTTGGTTACCTGGCTCCTCTCCCCTCCGGGACCTCAGTGCTGCCCTCACTATTCTCTTTAACTCATTGAAGTCCGCCCTCCTGAAATCTAGGGCTGCTGCCTTGCTGCAGGCCTTTGCCACCTTGCTCTGGATGGTGAATTCCAGCAGGCAATGATCGCTGTCGCCCAGGTGGTGGAGCACCCACAGCCCCCTCACCAGGTTGTCACCGGTGGCCAGCACCAGGTCCAGCAAGGCATCTCCCCTCGTGGGGCTGTGTACCTCCTGGGTTAGATGGAGGTCCTACATTCTTGTTATACTTATAGTTAAGTAGTTTTAAGTAAATATGCAGCCATACATTCAAGCCATAAATGGTGTGATAAAGCTAGGACTAAGTTACAAAGCTACTACATGATATATATATAATAACTTTGGCTGCTTGCTTGTTAAAAAATAATCCCCAAACAGCATTTTACCTGAAGAAGCAGTGTGTTACTTTGACCCAGCTCTGCAGCATCTGTATAGATTAGGTGATTCAGTGGGTCTTTTTGGTGTTTTTATTTAATAGCTGAGTCAATCAGCTATTACATAAATATGAAAAAAGTTCCCCTAAAGCACCCAATTTTTACAGATGTCAGGTGAGCTGGTTGCAGCTAAGGTGCTGCCTCTTCTGGGCACATGGTGGGCTTGGTGCAGAAATGCACAGAGTTTAAAGTAAAGCGTCAGTTGTATTTTTTGGGTGGGGGGAGGGGTTAACATCTGCAAGCAGCCTTTGTGGTTAGTTCCCATCGCTCTTTGACTATGTGGTCAGCACTGATCTGCTGATTGGCACTCCCAGCTGTGAAAGTGCATCAGAGCCCTTCTCTCCAGTGTGTTCCTGAGGCTGGGAGAACTGATCAGCTAATGGGCACTTCCTACCATGGAAGCACACTGGAGCCCTTCAAGGCTTCAGTATACTCTTGAGGCTAGGAGCATTGATTGGACACCTGGCTTGCTACTTAATGGTGCAGGAGGAAACCAGAATCATGATCCTGGACTCCTGCATGTGTGGCATGGCAGGAGGCATAAGAATTGCGATCATGGATCAGATCTCATCATGCCTTTAATCCTATACTTATTTTGATTGTCTTACATATATGTATGATGTATGTACATTTGGAAAAGGAGGAGGAGAAACTGAATGTCTCTCAGTAGGCACAGTATAGATGGCGGCTCTAACTTGTGCCAGTGGTCAGGGACAAATTAGGTAATAGATAAAACATGTTGTTCACACACTTTCTAGCAGCAAGGAATGACTCTTTAAGATGTATACAGTACTACTATGACCATTTCATGTATTGTTGTGACTAGCCCATGAAACTGGCTACTAACGTTAAAATGGTTTTGTATCTGCAGTGCAGCTGAGAAGTTACACCGATGTCTAACATTAACTCACAAAATGTATTCATGTCATATCAACATTATAAATTTAAGTAGGGTCTTTTTATGACTTAAAGGGAAATTTAGTGAACAATGTCTTTAGAAGTTGGGGATTTTAAAAGTTTGGAGTTAATTACACTTCTTTGTGCAACCACCGTTTCCAAGGGTATGGAGTAAATATTTCTAGAAAGTTCAATAATGTTGATACACAGTATGTTCAGTTCTCTATAGGTTCTTATATTACTCTCACCTCTGTAATACTTGAACTTCTGAAAGTTCATTGATTGATATCATATTTTTTTCTCTCTCATTGTTTCTCTGTGGGAAGTGTTGTGGTTTGATAGGGACTGTTTTACACGTATACATAGTGATATATACCTTTGGAAAAAAGGAAAGGAAAAATAAGTGCATCTTACACTTGCATAGAAAGTGGTGAGATTTGTGATGGTTGTTAGTTCCTAGGCAGTTTGTTTCACAATCTTGGACAAGCTGTCATGCCCAGTTTCCCATACAGATAAGGTGGTACCAATATATCTTCGCTGAAATGAAGAGTCCTGTATAAATGCTCAAATTTAAGTAGAGATTGGACTGATCCAAAACAAATCTCTGAATATTACTCCAGAATCTCCAAGGCATATCTATGCTAAAGTGGCAGTTGTTTGAGCCAGGACAGTACCAAGCATGCCCCTGCCCACCCACTCTCACCCCCCCCAAACTAATAGATTGTTGTTGATGTTGCTTGGGGTCATCTCTTGGGACTTCAGCCTCCAGTACTTGTGAGAATGGCTACTGGGGACAAAGGTGATATGGTTTCCTTAGTGAACTCTCCAGGTTTCAGAGTGTAGGAGTCAGTAGGTAGGGTTGGCTTGGGCTACCTGGGATGCACTGTTTCCACATCAAAGACATCCCCTAAAAGCATGGTGGCAAAACCTATTCAAAGTGAGAATTTTGCAAAATGAGACATGTTTTCCAGATTCTGTCTTACTTTTTTATCTATATTCTCAGTGTTTGATAAAACAAAGGTAAACTGAAGTCTACTTTTACTCATAATTTTACCCTACACAATCTTTTTTAGCTGCATGTAAATTCAGTAGAGGTTTTATTTCCATTTTCTAGAATTTCCCCAAGCCTGAAAGTGAAAACACTGAAAAAGTTACATTACTATTGTATTTCTAGTCCAGCAGTACCACAAGATTTTAGTCCATTATGCTGGGTACTGACATAGAACAAAGAGACACTGTTTGTCCTGAAGCAGTTACAAACTGACTGTATGGTATGAGGCCACAGGTTACTGCATAAGACAACAATTATTACTATGTTGTCAGGCAAAATGTCCATTAAAATTAAAAATTCTGACCTTATTATAGCAAGGAAATACTGCAATCACACACACACACACACACACACACACACACACACACACACACACTTTCTTTCTCAGAAAAATCTTGTTTTACTATTTAGGCAAAGGTTTTCTAATGTCGTTCAAATAATATATGATCTGTGTTTGCAGTTTTGGAAGTTAATCTGTGCTTAAATCGCCAAAGAATTTGGGGTTTTCCAACCACCGCTTTTGTTCTGCTTCTAACAACAAAAAACTCCACATAATTTTTGCTTAGTCATTTTGTCAAGTAAGTAAGATTGATAAATGTCTTCCTTTATAATCATATAAGGGAAAGAATTGCATTCTCTAACCTGCTTTATGTGCCAGGCCTTTATAATCTCATTTCTGAATTGGAAAACTAAAGGTCAAATTCAGACCTGGCATAAGCAGTTCCACTGACTTAACTCAAACTCATATAAACTAATCTCCCATATGGAATTTACTGGGGTTACACAGTTAAGCCATTTTGAATTGTTTATTTAATGTGGTTTGGCCTTGCCTTAAACAAGGTCAACCTTAGATTTGGGATGAAATCCTGGCCATGTTGAAGTCAATGGCAAAACACCCTTTAGGTCCTCGTTTTCCTGCCCATGCTTGTCTTCCTTCCAAATTTTTGGAGAAGTTCACGTGTCAATTTAAATATTGTGGTTAAGACAGTTTGCTACAGGAACAGAAGTTAACTGTGTTAACTGCAATGCTTTTTAGATGTGATCCAAAGCATATATTTATTTAATGTGTCTATAGTATGACTTCATCCTGTTCATGAAGACAGCACTAATTGGTATGGTAACCTAAATGCCTTGACTATGCTAAAGCAACATAGGCCAGTTTTAGGGAAGTTTAGCTCATTATTTAAAAGTAGTTTCAAGGATTTGGGGTTGCCAAGCCTTGTGACAATATCACAAGTTTTGTGATATTTGGTCTTTTCTTTAAAGCCATAGGAGTTAAATTACCTGAGGTTATCTTAGTTTTTATTTTTAAAAAGTTTCTAAACTTCATGGTCTGAAAGGAAAAAAAAAAGAAAGAAAAGCTTAGAACTATGGCCCTAGACATTTCAACAACAGAAGGAAATGAAAAAGAACATGGAATTTATTATTTTTAAAACTTGAGGATTTTTTAAGACAGTCTCTTGATTTTTGAATAGGTGAGCTTGGCCATACTAGCCAGTAAATCTGCCTGGAAATTTTCTCCCAGGTCATGTGTTTTAACAGTCAAATTTCCCTATTTAAAAAAAAAATGTTTCTTCCCTGCTGCCCTGGGAAAGATCCAAACATATAAAGGGAACTAACTACACCAGATAAACTGTGAAGCAGAATAAAATGCTGTCAAATACACAAATTACACTGAAAAAAATATTTTTCCCCTCTAATCTCTTTCAATTATAGCAAACATAAGTGTTATTTATAACAAAAGTAGGTAAACAAACTTGACATACATGTATTATTTCTTTTTTAAGTTCACTGTGTCTTTGAAAGAGCAGTGCGTAAACACAGGAAATTTCATAGTGTAGGCAGAAAAACAAAATCAAAGAAATTAGAGAAGGAAGAATCTATTGGGTCCGCTAGTCCATCCACTGACAGCAAAGGAATGTTCTCTACAATATATTTTCTGATTTTTATGGCAGAATAGAATCCAGGTTGCACTTGCATTCATTGTAGAGAGTCTTTTAACAGGTGCAAAAACTTGTTTATTGACAGTAATGTAGGCATTTATAACTTAAAGGCAGAAAGGGCCGATCTGCTGAAAAAGTTCTGTTGAATTTTTGCATAGGAGAGTTTTGGGGCTAAGACCACACTAAATTCAGTAAGGCTTGCCAGAACCTGAGCACTCATTGACCCCATTAATGGAAGGTGAGAATGAATTTTAAATAGTTAGAATAACTACTCTTGGAGTCATGGATCATCACCTAGATGACTGTCCCTTCGTGCTGCAAAACTATTCCAGTCTGATTCTGTATGTATGTGTTGGAGTGGAGGATGAGGAAAGAAGAGGGGTTTGTCAAGACTTAAAATAATTTCTTGTGAATATTCCCTTGCTCGGTATTTTTAACCTTCAAAATGTTTATAATGAGTATGGGTTTGGTAGCACTTTTGAAATCTGATGGACTGACTGCAGTGGATGAATGCCTTCCATTTATCTGCTAGATGATTTGGTTCAGGAATGTCTGACCTGTGGAACCATGCTTTCTGGCCTGCCACCGGGGCTGCCAGAAGTAGAGGGTGTGGCGGGGGGGAATGGCCTACCCCAGAATCTGGGGCTTTTGGGCCCTGGTAGACATGGCAATTGGTAGCAGATGGGCAAGTGAGGGCTGATATAGCTCCAGTCATCCTCTGGTTGTTCTGTCTGTCACCACTGACATGGTGCTACTCCTTGGCCATCAGCTTGCACTGCATGCTGTGGCCTGGAGCCATAGCAGGAGCAGCCACTGCTGCATCCCCCATGTTAGAGTTAGAGTTGCTACAATCAATGACATGATTGCAGCTCTTGTCGATATACCTGAGCAAACTTTAATCTTGGGTACAAGTGTATCTTTGGCATCACAGAACTAAGCATGGATCAACTGCCCGTGTATTTACCCAGATAGTTTAAAGCCAGTTCAGAGATGTCTATAGGAGCTGCAGCTACATTTTTACTGCAGTACAAACATAGTCTCTGGTTAAGATCAGGGCCAATGTTTAGTGCCAGTGGTCTTGGATCTGTCCAGTGATATGATACAGTGCAATACACTATGTAAAGATATTCCATGCAAGGTAGCTGTGCACAGTTGTACCTCAAAGGGCTCCTCACCTGGAAGGAGAAAAGAAAAAACAAATCCTAACATTTATTGAAAAGGATTTAAATATATATGTACAGTAGCTTATATTCGGTGTGTCTAAACATGTATTTACTCTGGCTTTAATTAACTGAGCAGTAAATTAATGCACAGTAAATGGGCGTAGGCTGGTATCTACTTGCGCAGGTGTTAAAGCACATTAATCCTGTGTGTTACTGACTTGGGACTAAAGTTAGTTCCAAATTAGTCCCCACACACAGGTAATGCACATGTTACTGCAGTTAGTTACTGCACGGTAATGCACCTTACTACACCCTGCTGCAAAGTGGTCTCCAGTAAGTAGGGACTGGGAAGTGAGGGAAATTGGGGGCTGGAGGGGGTGTGGGGGTAGGGAAAGAGCTCTTTATTTTTCATAGAAATGTGTAAATAAAGAAGTAAAAATTTACAAACATTAGAAAAACATTCTGCTTTAAAATGAATTGGATAATTCGTAGGTGTTTGTTTGCTTGTTGGACTTTCTGTATTTGTTTTGCCACTGGTACAGTGTTGACTCATATTTTCTTCAATACAAGAAAGCAAGGCTTGACCTTGTCGGTTTGATCTCATTGTTCATGGTGGCATTTTGTGACACCTCAAAATCTAGGGGTTTTTTGAGTGTGGGAATGCATTTCTCCCTGGTAAGAACACCAGTGGACACTGATATGAATTCAGCAGCTTTCAGAAATGGCCATCAGATGGAGGCAGAATGCATAACTCATATGTAAGCCTACTTTGTTTGTGGTGTGGAAGAAAGGAAGGCAAAAGTTACGAAAATCTAAAGGTAGCAGAAACTAAGAGGAGACTTTTCCTTTCCTGATTTGAACTGGGAGCAACTTAGGTATTCAGTAGCTGGGAAAACTGAATTTTGGTTGAATTAGGGCCCAGATACATTGATTTTCTTAATTAGGTGTTTATTTATGTCTTTCAAGGACATGCATATAGATTTTTTTTAGATTCCAGCCTATGTATTCAAATGCCTATGTGCTATGGTTGCAGGTGTGAAAGTATGCAAATTTGCACGGTAAGCATGTAAATTTGTGACTTCAAGATCTTGAAAAGTAGAAAATAA
The DNA here is from genome assembly GCF_052110815.1 of Crocodylus siamensis. Lineage (NCBI taxonomy): Eukaryota > Metazoa > Chordata > Crocodylia > Crocodylidae > Crocodylus > Crocodylus siamensis. The sequence continues at coordinate 153,085,586 of NC_143397.1, forward strand.
AAATTATTTCCTGGGCTAATCTTGGTTCTCAGGAAAGGACCAATTCATCTGAAATGCCACCATTTATTTGTATTATGTTTGTTAAGGCATACTTAAAGTAAATATCAGCTCTTTTACTGTGGTACTGTTTAGTACTTTATGCACCTAGTGCCAGACTGTGAACATCACAGCCTCAGAGAGCTGAACAAGAAATAAACTACTACTCCTGAAAGGCTGCATTGGTAACACTGGCATGAACTACGCTGGAGTTTATCACAATGCCTTATTGGTATGTGTAGATGCACCCACTGTAAGTACGTTGCATCCCTAAGGAGTTAACGAAATGAAATTTTGCTGCATACATGTTTTATTTTGTGGAGCTAGAGTAAGGATATGTTTGTTTTTTCTAGGTTTTGCATTGCATCAAATTTATTTCCCCCCTCCTTACTGTACAGGGCAAGTCAGACCCCAGCTAAATTCCCATTTTCCAGTGTTAAAGGGTGGAAGTTTTTAGGTCCTTGAAATAATTTCATACCTCCCTCACTTTTTTCTAGGTAGGACCTTTTTTCAAGTCATTTGTTCAAATACAACTTGAATTTTAGAAAATATGTCAATGAATTTCAGTACTTAGGCATGTAATTAATCTTCATATATCTCTGATAATGCAAACACACCTGTGGGATGTTTTCCATTGAACACACAAAGAAAGAGTCTGTAATACATCTCAAAGTGATAACTTTATCATGACTGACAGAGCTGTTGGAGGCCTCTTCTTTATGAGTATAATTTGGGAGTACATAAAGGAAAGATTGATTTCCACAGCACCCTTTCTTTCACTAGTATTTATCCCAAGTCTGTACAACACTCCCTCTTGTGTGTGTGTGTATGTGTAAACCTAACATATGTGACATGACTAAAACTGTTCTTCAAAACACAATATAATTTAGTACCTTGTAGATGGGTGAGTTCCAAAACTGAGTGGTGTGCATGATTTATCAATGAATTGCTGTTACAGTCAAGCTCTTCCTTGTCAGGACTTGTTCTCCTGGATCATTTGGAAATCACAGTTTAACCTCTTGAACTGAACCAGTACAAACTGGAACATGAGGAAAATGAGGATTTGTGGGTTATGAAAGGTTAGTATAATCTGAGCCTTGGCATCATACTTGGCACAGGCCTTAGAACCAAACTCACTTCTCATGCAGAGAAGTTGTAATCATTTTGATTTAATGTTTAATATACTCTATACATATTGGCCAAATCTTTCCTGTCTTCTTCGGGAGAAGTGTCCTGTTGATGTTGATGGGATTGTTCATGCGAGTCAAGACAGGAGAAATTGGCCTGTTTGGCTAATAGATCACCACACATTCTTTAGCTGTGTATTATTATCATGATTTTTCTTAAAGAGAAACTAAGATATGAAATTTGAACTAACTCATTCAAGACTTAAATCATGTTGCCTCTAAATATTCTTTAAAAAAAAATCAGTTTTCTTTGAAAGTCCTGGATTGTTTGCTGCCTCAATATCATCACATTCCATGTCATCCATTACGGAATGTGATGTTGCATCATTATCAGGTGTGACATAACTAAGCAGTAATTTCACAAGATTAGGAAAGATGGCAGCGTTGATAGGAGATTCACTAATTTTATAGATGCAACATTTAAGGAAATGAGAGGATCTATGATCTGCAAGAAGAAAGAACATCCTATTCTTTTTTTTTTTTTTGCCACTTTATTCTTACCAGGATTGGTAATAGATATTTTTCACTCTTGCTTCTTTTATTTGGGAACAAAATAAAATAAAGAGGATGTAGCCCAATGACAATGGAGATATCAGTCCACAGTTCTTTTCAGCAGACTGTCGTAAAATATGTAGGAGCAAAGAGAATATAGGTCTAGGTGAAGTATAAGCATTGCAATGTAAATAATTATTTGCTTAATAGTCACTCCTAGAGTGATTTGGAATTTGGGAATCAGGTGGTGGGGTTTGTCACAGAGTTCAGGGCTACAGGTCTCGCTGGGAACAGCTTTCAGCAGCAGAGCAGTAAGCAATGGCTGTGCAGACACAGTTCCACTTGCCCCACTGCCACTGCTTGCCTGGCCACTGCCACTTACCCTGCTGCCATGAGATCCAGATCTAACCAGCAAGAAGCCCCATGGTCTGGATCCAGCCTGAGACATGGGATGTTTGATACCCCTCACCTACCTTAACTGCTTAATATCGGGCTATATCTGCCATCATCTCAACGGGATGAATATTTTTTTTAAAATGCATATTACTTTAAGATATTGGTTACCAATCTTAGTTGAATATATAAATAAAATAGTATAATATGGGGAGAGGAAACAGTGGAAAGAACTAGCTATTGCTAATGTCATAGTTTCATAGTTAGTAGGGCCATAGTTTCATAGTTTCTAGGGTTGGAAGGGACCTGAGCAGATCATCTAGTCCAACCCCCTGCCATGGCAGGAAAGAATACTGGGGTCAAATGACCCCAGCAAGATGTTCATCTAACCTCTTCTTAAACACCCCCAGGGTAGGAGCCTGCACCACTTCTCTTGGAAGCTGGTTCCAGACCCTAGCCGCCCTGAACTGTGAAGTAGTGCCTCCTGATATCTAGCCTAAATCTATCCTCTGCCAGCTTGTGACCGTTATTCCTGGTCACTCCTGGCGGTGCTCGGGGGAACAGTGACTCCCCCAATGCCTGCTGATCCCCCCTGACTAGTTTATAACAGGCCACAAGATCCCCCCTCAGCCTTCTCTTGTGGAGGCTGAACAGGTTCAGGTCCTGTAGCCTGCCCTGCTGTCCCCTGATCATATGAGTGGCCCTCCTCTGGACCCTCTCCATGCTGTCGACATCCCTCTTGAAGTGCGGCGCCCAGAACTGGACACAATACTCCAGCTGCGGCCTGACCAGTGCCGCATAGAGGGGGAGGATCACCTCCTTGGACCTGCTCGAGATGCATCTGTGGATGCATGCCAAGGTGTGGTTGGCCTTCCTTACTGCCTCTCCACACTGCCGGCCCATGTTCATCTTGGAGTCAATGATGACCCCCAGATCCCTTTCCGCCTCCGTGCTGACAAGAGGGGAGTTCCCCAACCTGTAGGTATGGTGCTGGTTGTTCCTCCCGAGGTGTATCACCTTGCACTTGTCTGTGTTGAAACCCATCCTATTCTCGTCCGCCCACCCTTGTAACCTGTCTAGGTCTGATTGTAGCCTGTTGCATCTTTCCAATGTGCCCACGTCCCCCCACATCTTAGTGTCATCAGCAAATTTGAACAGGGTGCTTTTTGCCCCCTCATCCAAATCGCTGATGAAGATGTTGAACAGTGTGGGCCCGAGGACCGAGCCCTGCGGAACCCCACTGCCCACGTCCTTCCAGGTAGAGAACGACCCATCTACTACCACCCTCTGGGTGTGGCCCACCAGCCAGTTGGCAATCCATTTGACTGTGTAGGTGTCTACACCACAGCCCCCCAGTTTCTTAATGAGAACAGGGTGAGAGACAGTGTCAAAAGCCTTCCGGAAGTCCAGGAAGATTATATCCACTGCTGCCTCTGCATCTAATGGTCTGGTGATCTGATCGTAAAAGGCCACCAGGTTGGTCTGACAGGACCTGCTACTGATGAACCCGTGTTGGTTGCCCCTAAGCATGTAGTCCCCTTCTGGACCCTCCTGGAAGTGTGCCAGCATAATTTTCTCAAACAGCTTGCCTAGGATCGAGGTGAGACTAACTGGCCTATAGTTTCCTGGGTCCTCCTTCCTGCCTTTTTTGAATATGGGGACCACGTTGGCCCTCTTCCAGTCCTCCGGTACCTTACCAGAGCACCACGAGTGCTCGTAAAGTTGTGCCAGGGGACTTGCAATGACCTCGGCCAGTTCCTTTAGAACTCTAGGGTGGAGATCATCTGGACCGGCTGACTTGAATACGTCCAACCCCTCCAGAAGCTCCTTAACTAAATCCTCGCTAACCCGTGGCCCAGGTGTGCCTCCCCCGGTGCCTGACGGGGGCCCAGCAGGGAGGTGGCTGTTTTGGTCCCTACTTAGGAAGACGGAGGCAAAGAAATCGTTAAACATGTTAGCTTTGCCGTCTGGTGTGACGACCAAGTTTCCCATGGCGTCCTGTAAGGGCCCCACATTACCCGGGACCTTCTTTTTACCCCCTACATATTTAAAAAAGGACTTCTTATTGTCCTTAATCTGGGAAGCTAGCCCCAGTTCCATCTCTGCCTTGGCCTTCCTAACTACCCCCCTACATCCCCGAGCAACTACAGAATAGTCCTCCCTGGTGATGACCCCTTCTTTCTTGGGGTATAAGCCTCCTTTTTAGCAAGGAGACATTTCCAGATGCTTTTGGTGAGCCACGGAGGCTTGTGTGCTCTCCTGTTCCCTTTGATCCTCATTGGGATTACCTTCCTTTGGGCTTGGAGGATTGTCTCCTTAAGGAGCGACCACTCTCCTTGGACGCCTGGCTCCCCTCCCCTCTGGAAGCTCAGTGCTTCTCCAACTATCCTCCTTAGCTCGTTGAAGTCTGCCCTCCTAAAATCTAGGGCTGCTGCCTTACTGCATGCCTTTGCCACTTTGCGCTGGATGGTGAATTCCAGCAGGCAATGATCGCTGTCACCCAGGTGGTCAAGCACCCGCAGCCCCCTCACCAGGTCATCACCCGTGGCCAGCACTAGGTCCAACAAGGTGTCCCCCCTGGTGAGGCTGTGCACCTCCTGGGTTAGATGGAGGTCCTGCACTCTGGCCAAGAACCTACGTGAGTGTTCAGACCTGGCTGACTGCTCTTCCCAGCAGATGTCCGGGAAATTCAGGTCCCCCATGACTACCACATCCTTAGCCTTCACTACCTCTGTGAGCTGACCCAAGAATTCCTGGTCAAGCTCTTCTCCCTGGTTGGGAGGTCTGTAGTAGACTCCCACAGTTAAGTCCCTTTCCCCTCGACTGCCTTGTACTCTAACCCAAAGCACTTCAGATTGCCCCTCCCCTGACTCTTTGCTAATTAACGAGGATGTGTATTCCTCCTTAATATAGAGCACCACGCCCCCACCTCTCTTTCCTATCCTGTCCCTCCTGTTCAGCCTATAGCCCTTGACATTGACCGTCCAATCATGCGTTTCGTCCCACCATGTTTCTGTAATCCCCACTATGTCCGGGCTGGTGTCAGCCAGCAGGAGGGTGAGTTCCTCCTGCTTGTTGCCCATCCAAAAGGGACCTGAGCAGATCATTGAGTCCGACCCCCTGCTGTGGCAGGAAAGAGTATGACCCCAGCAAGGTGTTCATTTAGCCTCCTCTTAAAGACCCCAAGCACCACTTCTCTTGGAAGTTGGTTCCAGATCTTAGCCGCCCTGACAATGAAGTAGTATCTCCTGATATCTATCCTAAATCTACCCTCTGCCAGCTTGTGACCTAGTCACTCCTGGTAGTGCTTGGGGGAACGGGGACTCCCCCAGTGCCTGCTGGTCACCTCTGACTAGTTTGTAACAGGCCACTAGATCCCCCCTCAGCCTTCTCTTGTGGAGGCTGAACAGGTTCAGGTCCTGTGGCCTCTCCTCATAGGGCCTGCACTGCTGCCCCCTGATCATGCGAGTGGCCCTCCTCTGGACCCTCTCCATGTTGTCCACATTCCTCTTGAAGTGTGGCGCCCAAAACTGAACGCAGTACTCCAACTATGGCCTGACCAGTGCTGCATAGAGGGGGAGTATCACCTCCTTGGACCTCCTTGGATCTGCTTGAGATGTATCTGTGAATGCATGAAAAGGTGCGGTTGGCCTTCCTGACTGCATCCCCACACTGCCGGCCAATGTTCATCTTGGCATCAGTGATGACTCCAAGATCCTTTTCTGCCTCTGCACTGATGAGAAGGGAGTTCCCCAGCCTGTAGGTATGCTGCTGGTTCTTCCTCCCCAGGTGCATCATCTTGCACTTGTCGGTGTTGAATCCCATCCTATTCTCATTCGCCCGCCCCTGTAACCTGTTTAGGTCTGATTGTAGCCTATTCCTTCCTTCTAGCATGCCCACATCCCCCTACATCTTAGTGTCATCAGCAAATTTGAAAAGGGTTCTTTTTACCCTCTCGTCCAAGTCACTGATGAAGATGTTGAACAATGTGGGTCCGAGGACTGAGCCCTGAGGAACCCCACTGCCCACATCCCTCCAGGTTGAAAATGACCCATCCACCACTACTGTCTGGGTGTGGCCCTTCAGCCAGTTGGTAACCCATTTGATTGTGCAGGTGTCGACACCACAGTCCCCCAGTTTCTTAATAAGAATGGAGTGAGAGACAGTGTTGAAGGCCTTCTGAAAGTCCAGGAAGACTATGTCCACTGCTACCCCTGCATCTAAGGATTTGGTGACCTTGTCATAGAAGGCCAGCAGGTTGGTCTGACAGGACCTGCTGCTAAGGAACCTGTGTTGATTGCTCCTAAGCGTAATCTCCCCTGCTGGCCCTTTGTGGACATGTGCCAGAATAATTCTCTCAAAAACTTACCCAGGATTGAGGTAAGACTAACTGGCCTATAGTTTCCTGGGTCCTCCTTCCTCCCCTTTTTGAAGATGGGAACCACATTGGCCCTCTTCCAGTTCTCTGGCACCACACCAGAGCACCATGAATACTTGTAAAGCCGTGTCAGGGGTCCCGCAATGACCTCAGCTAATTCTGTCAGTACTCTAGGGTGAAGATCATACGGACCAGCTGATTTGAATACATCCAGTCCCTCCAGAAGTTTCCTAACTAGTTGCTCACTAATCCTTGGCCTAGGTGCACCTCCCCTGGTGTTTAAGGGGGGCCCAGAGGAGGGGTGGCTGTTCCGGTCCCTGCTCAGGAAAATGGAGGGCAAGAAATCATTAAATAGGTTAGGTTTGTCTTCTGGTGTGACAACCAAATTTCCTAGCATGTCTTGCAGGGGTGCCACATTACCCAGAACCTTCTTTTTGCCCCCTATGTATTTAAAAAAGGACTTCTTGTCATCCTTGATCCGGGAAGCTAGTCCCAGTTCCATCTCCACCTTGGCCTTCCTGACTGCCCCCTTGCATCCCCGAGCAACCACAGTATAATCCTCTCTGGTGATGGCCCCTCCCTTCCATTGGGTGTGTGCCTCTCTTCTATCTAGGAGACATTCCCGGATGCTTTTGTTGAGCCATGGGGACTTTTGTGCTCTCCTGCCCCCTTTGATCCGTGATGTCAGGTAGACTGAAGTCAGATGCTAAGGAATAAGACACCTGAATACCTCAGCCTTTCTTTCTTTTAGGCCTTTCCAGAAACAGACTGTGGAACTATAACCAAAGATTTGTTTATATTGTAATAAAGGGCCTGGTTGGTGAGTCTAAATAATCTTTCTCCATTGCTCCACAATTGCACCAGCCATTTACCTGGCACAGTTTATTTTCCCCTCTGCATTAGCTCAGCTCTGAGGCATTAGATGGAGATAATGTCAAATGTATGCCGGATTAGTTACTGCATGGTAATGTATGTGTAGACACCTTACTGTACAGTAACCAGGGGCTCTCCCTGCTGGGTCTGACCAGCCCCTAGGGGACCAGTCAGAGCCCAGCTCCAGGGCTCCTGGCTGGCTGCCTCCCCTCTGCTAGGGCTGGACTGCTCTCTGGCAGTCCCCAGCTGCAGGGTATAAAAGCTTGTAGTCCAGGGGTAGGCAACTTTTTTTGGCTGGAGTGCTCAAAAAACCACAATGTCTACCTTGGAAGGTGCCGGAGTGCCAGCATGCCAGAAAAACAAAAAAGGGGGGGGGTGTATATGGCAGGACACAGTGCATATTAATATATTTAATAATCATAAATGTTGCCTTTGCTGTTTTGTATTCCTTTTTTGTTGAGCATGTTGCAATGAGTGAGAGAGAGAGAGAGAGAAAAAAAAAAAAAGAGACTAGGGAAAGAGGAGAGAGAGAAAGGAAAAGGAGAGCAGAAAGAGAACCAGACACATGCACACAGAGAACCACATGCACAAACACAGAGAAGCAGAACACACTCAGAAAAGACACATGCACACACACATCCAGAACCAGACACATGTGTGCGTACACAGACACACAGTACCAGACAGGGGCAGACAAACACACAGAACCAGATGCATGGGCACATGGAGCCAGGCTCCTGGGCCATTGGATAAAGTCCGATCCAACAATGCCCTGGTCCTGCCAGAGCCCCTGTGCTTACCTGGGGACCCAGCACCCGGGCTGCAGTACAGCTGGTTGAGGCCTCAGCCCGGAGCTTGTCCATCAGCCCAACCACCCACCCACCCTGCACAGCGAAGCCCGCAAAAAGGTGCAGTGCTTCTGGCAAGGGGCAGCACCAGCCTCATCCCGGTGGTGGGGCTGGGCCGGAGCTGGGTTTGGAGCGGGTGGGAGTCAGGTAGGCTTATCTGCAAGCCCTGCTGCAAGCAGCCTGATCTCTGTGGTTGGCAGCAGCTACCAGAACCTGGGCTGGCAGCAGCCGAGAGGCTGCAAACAGCTGCTCCAGGCTCCAGCATTAGGTTTGTACTGGTGGGAGCATGTGCGCCTCAGAGTGGACAGTGGGGATAGGGCCTGAGGCAACACAGCCCTTGCAGTGTTTGCTCTGAGGTGCATGTGCAGTCGCCATGAGGATGGAGCTGATGCCAGGGCTGTGGACCCCAGCACGGCTGTTTGCAGCCTGCCTGCTGCAACTGTCCGGAGCCCAGGCTGGCTACAAGCAGCTGCACTGGACTCCAGAGCCCAGTTATCAGCTCTGTGCTGGCAGTGGGGGAGAGACCAGGGTTGCTCTGCCTCAGAACCCTCCCCCACCATCTGCTCCAAGGTGCATATGCACCCACTGGTATGGAGCTGATACCGGAGCCCGGAGCAGGTGTTTGCAGCATCCTGGCTGCAACCGTCCCAGGCTCTGAGTAGCTGCTGCCAACCACGGAGATCAGGCTGTTTGCAGCAGGACTTGCAGCTTTCCATCCACCTGCTGGGAGCAGCCCAGGCTTCATGGCTTGCAGCAGCTGCCTGGAGCCCAGGCTGGTGGTGATGTGCCGAGCAAAATGGCCTTGTGTGCTGTGCTTGGCACACGTGCCGGGGGTTGCTGACCTCTGCTGTAGTCATTCTGTGCTCTGGGCACACTGCACAGGAGTTTGGGGGACTGCAAGCTCTGTATGGCCCCTGGACAGGACCCAGGCTGCTGCTGCTAATGCTGTCCAGTAGCCAGAGTTGTTCCTTGGGCACGGGTGAGTGCTGTAAAGGGCTGCAGCCTTTTGCGCACCCTGCACAGCCCTCAGAGCTCTCCAGGGCTCCTGCCTGGCAGGCTGTGGCAGGAGGGCAGCATCAGCTACCTGTTCCTGTACACCGATAGCACTGTCTTTTTTCTTTGCAGCTGTGCACACATGTGGCACACTGGTCTGTGCCACATGGCTTCCAAGCCGTTGCGTTGCCCTGCCCCGCTGCTGTGCCCTACTGAGTGCTGTCCAGGGTCAGCCACAAAGGGGCAGCTATGCAGGGGCCTGGAGAGCTGGTGCAGGAGGCACCAGCACCATGTCCTCCCTGGTGAGGCCTGGCCCTGCCCACTGCCCCACCTGAGCTAAGCACCCAGGGCCCAACTGGACCCAGGAGGACGTGTGCATCCTTGTGGTTCTCTGGTGGGATGTGGAGGTACAGTGACAGTTTGCGTGGGGTGAGCACTCAACCACCCATTTTTATGAGGCCCTGTCAGGTGAGATGCATGAGAGAGCCATTCCCGGTTGACGTGGCAGTGCTGCATAAAGATCAAGGCCTTGTGCGCACAGTGGGTGGCCATGACTGACCACACCTGTTGGTTTGATCATGGCTGCAAGACCATATCCTTTATGTGGGAACTGACCAGCATTTTGGAACATGGAGACCCATGCTACAACCCTGAAGTTTTTACCAGGAGGGGTGGCCTGGAAGTGCCTTGCCCCAACAACCCCTCTGGGCATGACACTTCCCCAGAGGAGGGGCCCTCAGATGTTCAGTGCCCTGTTCCACCCACCTCCCCAGTTGTTGCACCCACTAGCAGCTCGGGAAGCCCTGGCCAGTGGCTGCCAAGCCAGCTCCAAACCCCTCCACCTTGCCATGAGGAGCAGCTGGCCATTACATAGCCAGCTACCAGCTCCTCCCTGGGGATGACCCTGGCTGGGCACCAGCCCACTGACCATCATGGGTCACAGACACTGGGTGTAGCTACTTGCCCATGCTGATGGGGAGTCTCATGCTGAGCCACCAGTCTCAACAGCCACAGACACTTGATAAGTCCTGCACTGAGGGGAGGGCACTCCCAGTTCCCACCCTGGCCCCAACCCCCACTCCCTGGGGGCTGGGCAGGGGGGGTCTGGTGGGACCAGCCACTCCAGCACCATGTCTAGCAGGAGTGTGGGGTGCTGGTCATTGCTGGCAGGGCCCAGGCTGCAGCATTGGGGTGCTGGACATCACTGGCAGGGGTATGGGCAGGGGCTGGAGCAGTCATGGTGCAGGGAGGCAGGGTGGGCAGGGAGGGATCTGCCATGTGCTGCGCTTGAGCTGGACATGCAGCTCCCAGGTTGAGGAGGGGGGGCTGGCAGGGATTAGAGGACAGGGGTGTGCTTTTAAGATGGCTGCCAAATGCTGGCAGCTGCCTCTAGCCTCAGCATAGCTGCCAAGTACTGGCAGCCATGTGGCTGTAGGCTGGAGCTCCACCCGGTGGCCACAGCGGCACATGGCCGGCTGCTCTGATTTGGGACTAAGTCTAGCCCCAGGTCACCTGCATGTAAAGATGCCAGACTATTCCCACTTACTGCTCAGTAGCTTACTGCAAAGTAAATTTAATGCTATGTAAATGCACATGTAGACACACCCAGTGATAATATTGCTTGTTGTCGTGGGAGCTAAGTTACTCCTTTGCTAGAGTGGACCTAACTAGCTCAGAAAGTTCAGTTTGTCTCTGCATACCTCACAGAGTTGAACTGAAGCTAAGTTTTACCTATTTAGGTTTGTATTGAATGTGGTCAGAAGATAAGGGAGTATGAGAGAGAATAATTCTTCTACCTAGAGAACTACTTAGGGCAATGCACAAAGGTAAAAAGCCTTTGTAGAAAGGAATAAACTACATTAAAAGCAAACTGCTATGCAGTTCAATAAAAGGTTGCCCTATCCAGTCAAATAAATACAATTTGCCACTGTGTATAAAGAGGATCTTTTTCAATTTAGCTATTTCCATTAATGTATGAACTGCTGATCAATATTAGGCATTACTTAGCTTCTCAGGTAATAAGAATCATCTTCTTGACAGCTGTTGTAGTTCCTGAGGACTAAATCCTGATAAAGTGTTGATGTAGCCAAACCAAAAAAATAAATAAATAAATTAAAAATAAATTAAATAGTCAAAATATTTTAAATTGAGACCTGTTTTAATCACAGTTGCTTATTTTGCCAAAGCGGCAAAACTACAGGGCCTTGCCAAATGGCTATAACTTACTACAGTAGGATTCTATTTACATTGTTCTTGAATACCTTCAGTAAATTTTAGAGCAGATGGGAGTCTTACCACTCAATCTGAGCTATGTCTGTTACCCCTTGAAATGTCTAATAAATTTTACATCTATGGGGTCTGAGAGTGGACACTACTTTTGATTTTAAAATGTAGGAAGAAATGCAATCCACCACCAACAAGCTTTTCTTTGAGCAAAGAGGGAGTAATATGGATCATATGCTTTGTTGTCTTTGGCTCTGTCAGGAGTCTGTTGATACCTTTTGGGAAAATGAGCGTATTTACGATTTTATGATTGTGCAGTTCAAGGTGCATCCCAATTAAGATGCATTATAAGAGACGGTTCCTGCTTTGAAGATCTTACAATTTTACAATCTAAATAGACAAGATAAGTGATGTGTATCACTATTTTACAGATAGGACTGAAGAGAGTAAGGAGGGGTTGGTCCTGGGGCCAGTTTTGTTCAATGTCTTCATTAACGACCTGAAAGATGGCATAGAGTGAACCCTCAGCAAGTTTGCAGATGACACCAAGCTGTGGGGAGTAGTAGATATGCTGGAGGTTAGGGCTAGGATTCAGAGTGACTTAGACAAATTGGAGGATTGGACCAAAAGAAATCTCATGAGGTTCAATAAGGACAAGTGCAAAGTCCTGCACTTAGGATGGAACAATCCCATGAACCAATACAGGCCAGGGGCTGACTGGCTAAGCCGTAGCTCTGCAGAAAAGGACCTGGTGGTTACAATGGACAATAAGCTGAATATGAGCCAACAGTGTACCCTTGTTGCCACAAAAGCTAATGGCATCATGGGCTGCATTGGTAGGTGTGTTGCCAGTAGATCAAGGGAAGGGATTTGTCCCCACTATTTAGCACTGGTGAGGCCACATCTGGAGTACTGTCTTCAGTTTTGGGCCTCCCACTACAGAAAGTATGTGGACAAATTAGAGAGAGTTTAGCGGAGGGTAACATAAATGGTGAGGGGGCTGGAGGACATGACTTATGAGGAAAGACTGGGGGAATTGGTCTTATTTAGTTTAGAGAAGAGAAGACTGAGATGGGATTTAATAGCAGCCTGAAGGGGGGCTTGAAAGATGATGGAGCTAGACTGTTCTCAGTGGTGGGAGATGATGGAACAAGGAGCAATCATCTCAAGTTGCAGCAAGGGAAGTTTAGGTAAGATACTAGGAAGAATTTTCTCACTAGGAGGGTAGTAAAACACTGAAACAGGTTACCCAGAAAGCTGCTAGAAGTTACATCCTTGGAGGTTTTAAAACCCCTAGATAAAACTTTGGCTGAGATGATCTAGTTGGGGGTGGTCCTGCTTTGAGCAGGGGGTTGGATTAGATGACCTGCTGAGGTCCCTTCCAGCCCTAATTTTCTATGATTCTATATCTATGATTCTATATCTATGGATAACATGAGCATGCTCTGTCAATGTCCCACCAACTTAAGTCCTCTAATATGTACCACAAGTAGAAGTTTCATATGATTGCAGTACAGCAAGGACAAGTGCAGAGTGCTGCACCTAGGGTGCAAAAATGTCCAGCACACCTACTGGCTGGGAAGTAACCCTCTTAACAGCATAGAAGCGGAAATGGATCTCAAAGTCATACTGGACTCCAAGATGAACATAAGTCATCAGTGTGATGAAATCATCAGCAAAGCTAACCGCACTTTAGAATAGAACCAAGGAGGTGATACTTCCCCTCTATGCAACATTGGTCAGACTGCCGTTGGAGTACTGCATCCAGTTTTGGGTACCATACTTCAAGACGGATGTTGATAGACTCAAGAGGGACCAGAGGGGGGTCACTCATATGGTTAGGTGCTTACGGGACAAGACCTATAAGGAGAGACTGAGAGACCTGGACCTCTTCAACCTCCGCAAGAGAAGGCTGAGAGGTGATCTTGTGGTCACCTACAAATTCATTAGGGGAACGCAGCAAGGGATCAGAGATGCTCTGTTGACCAGGGCGCCTCTTGGGGTAACAAGGAACAATGGCCACAAACTGACAGAGAGCAGATTTAGGCTAGGTATCAGGAAAAACTTCTTCATGGTAAGGGTGGCCAAAATTTGGAATGGGCTTCCAAGGGAGGTGGTGCTCTCCCCTACCTTGGGGGTCTTTAAGAGAAGGCCAAATAAGCAACTGGCTGGAGTCATCTGACCCCAGCACTCTTTCCTGCCTAGGTAGAGGATTGGACTCGATGATCTGTTGAGATCCCTCCTGACCCTAGTATCTGTGAATCTATGATAGTGGCTTGTCCACATTACACAGGAAGTCTATGACAGTGCTGTGTACTATTAACCCATGTGTGTTGGGTCTAAACGTAGAGCCTTAACAAAAAAGATAATTTTGCCATAGTTAAATGAAACACCCACAGGTTAATGTTCTCACTTGAAAAAGGGGCGACAACTGCACTACTTTTTTCTTTGTATGGACAGTCCTTGACTTACGATGGTTTGAGTTATGACAAATTGCAGTTATGATGTTTGTAAACTGACACCTGGGTTTTGAAGTTCCAACCTGGGTTTCAACTTTACAATGCTGGATGCTGGATACAGGTCTGTTGGTGGAAGGGGAGGAGAAAAGGAAGGGCCATGGGGGAGCAGATCAGGGCCCTTGCAGTGATGGAGGGGCTGGGGCTGGGACAGGGGCTGGGGCAAACTCTGCCCAGCTGGGGCTGTGCTGTGGTCTGGGAGTGGGGGTCTGGGCAGTGGGAGAAGCTGCAGCTCATCCAGCTGCTCCCCTGGCTGTTCCCACTGGGGTGAGGTAGGCAGTACTTGGGTTGTGCTGAGTGGTGGTGGGGGAAACCACAGCTCAAGCCACAGCTTGTCCGGCTGCTCCCCTGGCTGCCCCTGTTGGGGTGAGGCAGACAGTGCCAGGGCTGTGCTGGGATGCCACAGGAGAAACTGCGTCTCAAGCCATGGTTTGTCCGGCTGCTCCCCCAGCTGCCCCTGCCAGCGCAATGCATGTAGTTCTGGGGCTGCACTGGGCGGCTGCAGGAGAAACCAAAGCGCATCCGGCTGCTCCCACTTCTTGTCTGGGAGGACATGGGGAGGGGGAGGGGAGGACGTGTGACCCTGGATCTGGTCAGGGTAGGGTACACTGCACTTGGGACAGATCTGGGGGCACATGATCCCCCCCATGGCCTTCCAAACACGTGGCCAGAGCAGCAGTGTGCCACTCGTCTGGGAGCCATTTGCCAGGCAGCTCCCCTGGTGTTCGCTTGTTGCTGTTGCTACCACTACAGTACTATGGTACTGTACCTGGACTGAATAAAGAATAAGTCCCAATACTGTAGGGTACAGTACTTTACAACACGTTCACTGTGCTGTCCATGCACTGTTCTGTTTCCAAACTTTTTCCAAACTGCCTATAATAATGGCAGAAAAGCATACATCTGGTAGAAGTGATGTTTCTTCTGCTAAGAAATGTAGAACAATTACTATGGAAACAAAAATGGAACTAATTAAGAGGTCTGGAAAAGGTGAGACCCCAACTGAAATGGGTAGAGCTTAGGATACCCCCGAATGACTATTGTGACCATCCTGAAAGACAAGGCAAGAATTCAGGAACATGTTAAGGGCTCAGCTCCTATGCACTCATAACTAAGCAGCATGTTGGACTTATTGCTCAGGTTAAGAAACTGTTGATCGTTTGGCTGGAGGATCAAAATAAACACTGTGCTCCTGTAAGTTTAGGCATCATTCAGGAAAAGGTTAAGAGTCTTTATGATGATCTAAAGCAACAACAGGGGGAAAGTTCTAATGCTGAGCCTTTTACTACAAGTAAGGGGTGGTTTATGTGTTTTAAAGCCAGGGCAATTTGTGTAACATCAAGATCTCGGGTGAAGCTGCCACTGCTGTTGAAGAAGCAACTTGTGCTTTTCCTGAGACATTAGCTGAAATCATTAAAGAGGGTGGCTGTTGTGCTCAGCAAGTTTTTAATGTTGACGAAACAGGGTTCTTTTGGAAAAAAATGCCGTTGAGAACCTACATTGCCAAAGAGGAGAAAGCCATGTCAGGGTACAAAGCTGCTAAAGATAGGCTCAGTCTTTTGCTTGGTGCCAATGCTGCAGGTGATTTTTAAACTTGAACCTTTACTTGTGTACCATTTGGAAAACCCCAGAGCTTTCATGGGACATTTCCAGGCATTTCACCCAGTGATATGGAAATCCAATCATAAGAAGTGGGTCAATAAGAGCATTTTTGAGGATGGGTTTAATCATCATTTTGTGCCAAGTGTCAGGGATTATTACAGCAAACACAGTCTTTCATTTTAAGCATTGCTAATCCTCGACAATGCTCCTGGTCATCCAATCATCCTTGATGACATGCATCCTGACATCAAAGTGGTATTCTGCACCCCCAACACGACCTCATTTTTGCAACCCGTGTACCCAGGGGGTAATTGCATCCTTCAAGGCCTATTATCTTAGGCACGTATTTGCCCAGGCCATCAGGGCAATTGAGAAAGAAGATGGATCAACTCAGAAGGAATTCTGGAAGGGCATCAACATTTACCATGCAGTTAAGAACATTGGTGAGGCATGGAATGAAGTAAAGCAATCAAATTTGAATGGTGTTTGGAGAAAGTTGTGTCCTAAGTTTGTGTCTGACTTCCAAGGCTTTACACAGACACTGTTGAAGAGGTGACCAAAAATGCTGTTGAAATGGGCAAAGAACTCAACTCAGACATTGCACCAAGTATGTTGATGAGTTGCTGGCATCACATTCTTAAGAATTAACCAATGAGGACCTCATTGAATTGGAACAGCAAAAAGTGGCAGAGGAAGAAGATGCACCCACTGTTGAAAAGACTTCTCCTCATAAAGTCTTGACAACAAAAGTGTTGGCTGAGGCATTTCAATATTTGGAACCTGCCCTGTCCCTATTTGAGGAGCGTGAGCCCAACATTGAACACAGTGCATCAGTGTGTAGGGACATATCCAACATGTACAGCTGCTACAGATACATTTACAAGCAAAAGAAGAGAACATCTGTTCAAATTTCCTTGGACACTTTCTTTAAGAAAGTAGACAGGATCCCAGGAAAACCTGCAGCCAAGACTTCTGAGAAGACTTCAGCCAAGAACCCTTCAAAAAGTCCAGCAAAGTCACCTCAAAGAAGTCCTTCCAAATAAATATAATTGCTATTTATAATATAAATACATAAATAAACACATATAGACAAGTAATATAGCTATGTTTATTTATTTTATATAATTGATTGAGTACTGTACAACATTCTGGGTTATTTTGGGTGAACATAACATAGTGGGCCTTGGTTTGGGAACGAATCCCCCATTTATAATATTGTTTCCTATGGGAAAATTGGGTCCGAGTTACAACATTTTGACTTAAGACACAGTTTTCAGGAACCAATGTTGTCGTAAGTCCAAGGAGTGCCTGTATTCCAAATTTTGTTTGAATAAGTGTTCAGATTAGTTAAACTGCACAAACATATTTGGAAGAATGAATTGTGCATGGCTTTTGATTTAAATTATAGACTATTGGGAGAAGAAACCATGCATCCTTTTAATAATCATTAATAAATAGTACTTTTTTAGATTTCACTAAGGAGTAATAAACAAACAGAATTATACAGCTGAGTTACTAACTCAGTTCAGTATCTTAAAAAAAATTTAGCCAGCTGTAAGCCTGGCATTTAATGAAGATGGAGTAAGAGTGATGCTGCCTTGTTTAAACTTCAGCTTAGTAAAAGAACAAATGTTTGGGGAAGCAATGATTCAGGTTAAGGTTCTATTAGTGGCCTTGGCCCATTTTTAATTAGCTGATGATATGTGCACTATAGTTTGCTAATCAGATGTGTAATGATTTTAGATGCATGTTACTGAAAGGCCATCCCTGAAATGTTACACTTGCAATGTCCAACAAAAAGTCTTCTGGGTCATCTCTGTTTTAAATGGGAAGCATGTAAGGATGTTCAAGTTTAATGCAATAGAAATCATGATAGCTAGAGTTCTCCTGACTGGTACTGTAGCTCAAGAGCATTTGATAGCCAGATACCAAAATTCTCCCTGTAATTAACTGCATACTGAAGCTCCATTAGCATGGCAAGTGATGGCCCTATACCACAGATTACTGGCCTTCCCATGGCCCCTGGAAATATTAGGCTACCCGTGAAACAATTTCCCTTTACACCATGCTACTAAAATGTTAGTGTGTTTTCTGATACTGGATGGCAGGTCACTGATGGCAGCGGAGATGAAGCTTTTTCAAAGTGAATGATTCTTTTTAATTGAGTAAAAAATAAATATTAATCAAAATATTTTACACTGCTGATTTCTAATTCTCTACTTTATGTGTTTGCTTACTTGAAATGGGTGTTAATTGCAGTTCTGTTGTCCGGTGATTACAATTAGACATGAAAGTGTATATATGGAGCTAGATAGGGCATATTTGTGTGTGGGGGGGTGTGTGGGTGGGGGGGGGGTGTGGTAGACAACCCCCTCCCCCCTGCCCAAACAAATGAGAAGTTGCTCAATGAAAGCTAAATGAAAGTTGCTAAATGAAAGTTCTTTTCCTAAAATTCCTCTTTCCCAGTAATAAAAGTAGCATGGAGGCAGGAGGTAGAAGGAAAGACCTTTTTTCAATATGTAAAAAAGATGTTCTGTATAGGATGAAGCATGATAATCCACGCCCTGTGAAGCAGGGCATAACTCCATACCAGGCAGTGTAAAATTCTACATCTATACAAAGGAGCATCTAAATTTTACCTCTTTCCTACTCTCTCTGCCATCTACTTTCTGTTTGCTTATTTTACATGGGGAAAAATAGTGTGAACTGCTGTTCTCCGGTAATAACAGTGCATATACAGCTTAACTAAGCACTGGATCCTATGAAATCCTAGAGGACTGCTTGTCATTGAGGAAAACCAAATTCACAACCGATCCAGGTGGGGCTGCCAGCTGTACTCCACTCCTTGTCAAGCTGACCTTCTCCTAAAATCCCCAAGTGGGTGTGGTGAGCCCCCAGTGGTGCCTAATGATAATGTAGTTCCTGTTACATTAACTTCTGTATACATGTAGCCATCATACTGACTGGATACTAAGCTCTTTACTGCCCATCTACATCTAAGTCAATGCTACTTAAGGCTAATCACATACTAACTACACATCCCAGTGACAAAGCTGCATCTCCACTCTGTCTGTATTGATCTCCCATCAGTCATTTGTAAGTGACCGTGCTAGACATGGCCCTTGGGCATTTTTCCAATACAAAAGCCACTTAACATTAAAATTGCAGGATCTCTTTTGGCTGTTTTACAAGCCTTTATCAAAACCATTTAGAAACCTACCTTTAATCATAACTACTCTATGAATTTTTTTCACCTTTAACCATTGACCCCTTTAAGATAACAAGAACATTTGTGCACCATACTGCCCTTGCTCTGCATTTTATTCATTGCTTGTAGGCAGGGAGAAATGGAGAAATACTAAAAAAGAACTTTTTTACAGCAATGTGCACCAGTTTTATTCTATGATAAGAATATTAAAAAGGTGACCAGGTGGTTGTTAGAGACTTTACCACAGTCCTCTTATCTCTGGTACCAAATGTCTCCTCCCTTCATTTCTGTCCAGTAAGCAGGAAAAGGAGACTGTTTTATCTTTCTTCTGTCCTCTTAGCACTATTTCCTGCTAACATGCCCTTCACTTCTTTACATGGAAATTACACTTGTTTGGACATCCTTTAGGAACTAAGACTCCCTTGGGCTTACTACTGCCCTGTGGCAGAGAAGAACCTGGCTTGTTCTCCCAACCATCTGAAAGCCTATAATTTTTCCTGCCATGTCTTGTTTTTCTAATGGTTACAGGCCCTCTGCAGATCTGGAAAGAGGGGTCACTAATATTTGCTCTCTGCACTGAAGTCTATCTTGGGCTGGGCTTGTCTGCACTGCAGTCTTCCAGGGCTTCGCCTGACATTTCCACTACCAAAGTTCCTTGCTCTAGGCTGCTTCTTAACTCACTGCCTGGTTCCTGTGGTCAGGCTTCTTTATACTCCCTGGTGGAGTATAAATTCAAGATGCAGGATCTTCTTTATATGTAATAGAGGTAGGGGTCCCTATTACAGGGACACCTGTGGAACATGTTAAAGAACTATATTTAAACCTGAAAGACATATACAGACAAACTGTTTTTTAAACATTGGCCATGGGCAAATACTGTTTTTTAAAACATTGCTCTATTATATATTATAGACCTGGATGCACTGGCCTGCTAAAGTGCTAGAAAGCTGGTGTGTCAGAACAGTATTGGGTTTTATGCACATTTTCCTAAGCTTTCATGCACACTGGGGCTGCAACTTTTATTTAGTGAACTGGTTTGAAACTTAAACACATCTTAGATGGGTCTTATTTTATTCCCATGAGAGGATTCATCAATGCATTTGAAGGGCCATATGTTGAGTTGACAATATCAACTATAGGCAATATGCCAACATAGTACTCAGGCAGGCAACTCTTCCTGAGTTCCACACTTTTTTTTCTGAACTATCTATTTTGACTTTTGTCTCATAAAATACATCACTTACAGATATACTGAGATTTTCCTCACAGGTTGTTAATGGATTAGTGTATAGCAAAAGGTCAAAATCACTGTAACTGATTTTTCTTAGAATAGCATCCAGGAAAAACTTTCCCTAAAAAAGATAAGGTATTATTTATAGCAATGATAGAAAATACAAATGTAATTTTGGAGTCTGTTTATCTAAATTAATGAATCTTAATGGTGAGAAATACTTCTTAGGGAGTCTAATTTACAAAGGATGTCCTTGCCCACACTTTTTGCAGGAAATATCACAATTAGTTACATGAAAATACATAAGATATCTGATAAGATGTTAGGATAGTATAAATGAGGCAAAAACAAAGTCATTTTAAGATTATATTAATCACTTGTTGCATTACATCCTTTATGTCTGACAGTGTGTGTCATCTCCTTACATTTTAATGTATTTCCAAATTTGATCGTAGCTGAATAACATGTCAAAGAATGACTGCCCTAGGGAAAAATGTGAGGACACGAAAATGACCCAAAAAGCCCTATTGGGTGAATAGTGGTTCCTTGTTGGGACTTCTTTTTGTTCATATAGCATCTGGACCTGCTTGAAAAAAAAAGAAAACTAGCAGGAACACAAATAACAAGAAATTTCATTTCTTGGAGGCTGAATTAACCATGTGGAACACTGTTAGTCCAGTCCAGTCCAAGTCTAAATGCCTGCTGGTGCCAGTGGGCATTGTGATAATTCTGTTCATTTATGGAGCAGTTTTATCTTTGATATTTAGAATTGAGAAGTAAGATGGCACTGTTTAAGCCTTAGCAGCTGACATACATTTGTTGCACTAGCCTAACATCTGTATAAATATAAATTGTGAGGCTAAAATTAAGAACATAAATAACAGAATTTAAACTCTGAAGAATAAATACTTTTCCCATATATTCTTGATGAATTTTTGGTAACTGCCAGATCGAGGATATATGCAAATCTTTAATACTAACCTAGTTATTTTTCCTCATGCTTAATGTTTAATTGTTATTTTCAAATAATAAAAAGTTTCTTACATTACATAAAACTAATAATGCTGAAAACAAAAAGGAAAGGTAAGACAGATGGAGAAAATACTCTCAATAAATGCAGAAAAAATCATATGCAAAGTGTGTATATACACACTGAACACAGATAGGATGGTTTATTATGAGTTAAATGTCTGGCTTTTTATGACATTATTGCTTATTGTACTTTTCTCTACATAGAACTTTGTCAGTGAGTTTTCACGTGAAAGTGGTCAGATGAAGACCACTAAATACTGAACTTCTCTATACATGCAACTGATAGAGCAAGGGCTGTGCCAGTTTGTATTTTCTGTTACCAGCCTAAGCCTGGATGGGCTACCTAGGCTAGTACAGTTTTCCTGCCCATTCCGTCTCTTAACCTCACTGGATTTGTGCTAGAATTGGTGGCTTTTTTTTCAAATCTGGGTACCTCTTCTTGGAGATGTAGACTGAGACCACAAACTCATTTAACATAGGCCATCAAACAGCTGTCACATTAATAACTTTTGCACACTACTGATGCGAACTGGAATTGATCCAGTGACCTACAGGGTAGAAAGTTCTATATCCTATTACCAATTATTTGAGCCAGTTAACATAAATTTAATTAAAAAAACCAAACATTTATTGTATATAGGAAAAACCAAGTGACCCTGGCTGGGAGGGCTGGCAGCTCAGTGCTTCTGCTTATAAGGAACAGCAATCTACCATAAGATAGGTGAACTAAACTCCTCTCAGGTCTATAGGATATAATTTTTAAGACTTATAGAAAACACAAAAGATCAAAACCCAAGGTAAAATTATTGATTCTTAGTAGGATTTGCCAGAGTGCTCTGATGTGAATCTAGCTCCTCTTGGTTTATCTGTGTTCCAGACAGCGAGGAGGCATGTGAAATACTGAAAACAAAACTCACTTTTAAAAGAACTGTAGAAAAATTTACGTCCTCTTGCTGAGGAATGGTTTCTTTGCATAAAACAGTAACTGATATTAAAGCTGGTGTAGAAGACGAGAGACAAGTGCCAGGAGATGCAGAATAAATAACTGGAGACACAGCCTTCCCAGGAGGGAGAACAGGATGTGAAATAGGGCAGAGATAAGTAGAAAGCTTTCCATGGCAAAAGAACCTGGAGAGAAATAGTGAGAGTTGCACTACCCTCTTTGTGATAAGGGAGACAAAGTAGCAGTTAATCCTCCACATCGCTGGGGACTGACCTTTGTCAGGCATGCCACAAATTAACCCTGCACCCTAAAGTGCCACTCTGATCCCCTTCCCTCTCCTGCTCTGCTCTTTGTCCTGCTCTTCCTGCTCTGCTTTCTTGCCCTATCTGTCACTCTGTGCTTGTCCCCTCTCCAAGCTGCCATGTGCGCTGCACAGAGACTGCCCATGCCACTTGTGCGATAAGTACCGTAGGTTGGTCAGCCATGCTGTACATACAAAGATTATCTAAGACTTGTCAAAACAAGCAGATGAAGCTCTTGAAGCTCCTCCTCTACCACCAAGATGCTTTACTCACTTGGAGAATTTAAAACTGCCATAAATTAATAGTAAACTTCTTGGGCTATGTTAGAAATTGTATTGTTATCTTATGGATCACTTCCACAAAATAATTAGGTCAAATTCTATCATATTTCCTTTTCCTGTTTTGTGTGTGGCCTGTGTCACTTAAATCATTTTTACCTTGAACTCCATAGGCTTTAGCTTCAAATAGATAGTTTTGATTACAGCTGATTTTGTTCCAGCTATGGCATCTTAATACCTAACCTCAAGTATGCAAACGTTAAGTGAAATGTTTTCCTTCTACAACCCTAGGCATATCCCATTTTTGTGTTTTATTACTTATTTTTTTATTCTTCAACAAAAGAATAAGTAAATACTCATTATCCTGAATCAGGTGAAGCTTGTGTATATAATGTATGTCTTGTTTTGTGTGTGTTTGTGTGTAGCCGCATTACATTAGCATTCCTGAAAACAGACTTTTCAACGTGCTAGTCTTAGGAAGGCAAAATCAACATTCAAATGGTAATTATTTAGAAAGCAAATTGATCAATTTGTTCTAAGCTCCATGAAGATGAACTGAGGTCAATCCACTTTGCCTATTAAGATTTTGAAGATATCTGGTTGGATTACTTTCACTGTAAAAGCCTGTTTTCCACTGGGGTTTAAGGCAAAAGGGAAAAAAAAAGACTGAGCTTTAATGTTAGACCTTAGGAAAAACAAACTTCTAATGTAACCGCAATTTGTCCAATCTCAATAAGCTGTCCATGTAAGTAACCTCTTTATTATTAGCTTTTAGTACAGTAGCCCTCCCTGTGGGCAAAGTAAAATGGTTGCTAACTCAACAGAGCTGAAGAGTCTTGCCTCTACGAAACAAGCCAAACAAATATTGTTTTTCTGTTGATGTTGGGTTTTTTGTTTTAGGGTTTTTCTTGTAATGAGAACTATTTTGAGGGCTTGTGAAAGTTTACATGAACAAGAATAATATAGGTAGAACATAAAATGAAAAAAGGGGCAGTAATCTTCTCAAGCCAGTCTGACATTTCAAAGTTTCATAAACAATACAAGAGCAGTTTAATCTCTTTATGCAAAAATGACCATAGTAGAATAACTAGCACTCCAGTCACAATCCTTAGTCAGATGGTTAATAATACTTGGAGATGCATGCACTCTGAAAACAATTGTCTATCTTCAGACTTATTAAATGCACGGTATTGGACTGCGTAAGTTCAAAATTCTTTTCCATGGTAAAGCCAAGAAATTTTTTCTTCTTTAAGATTAATGATGGTATTGTTCAAAAAACAGAGAGCACTTGGTAGTCACAGAGTAACTCAGTGCAACTCATGGACATTGTCATCCCATCATGAAAGCTCACTGTTTTTCTCTCTCTGGGGAGGGACCTCTTCTCGGTTGGGAGTTCAGGCAAATGCAGACTCCATAAAATTTTGCCTGTCTTTTCCTCTGAGTTTGCCAACAAAGAAAATGTCAGTTTTAGTTGTGGCTTCATTGTACCAACACCTGTTCTTTAGTAATTTGGGTGAAGTCACCAGAGATTTTCCCCTCAAATGGTACTTATCTCTCACGTTCTATCAACTGTGAACAAGATGTGAATTGGTGATGTAAGGGTAAATCTCTCTCTTTCTACTAACCTTTTCCCTGAGGCATCCAAGCCTTTCATCACCTTATAGTCCTTACCTGAAACCTGTAGCATCCAACGAGGGTATCACTAAAATCCCAAGACCTTATCAAGAAAGGGGATATGTTTTACCATTTTTATTATCAATCCAGTTATTGGTCACAGGAGTGGGGTATTGGTGTGCTGCTAGTTATCTGGTCTAATAATCCTTTGAACAAAAAAGAGAAATCATATTATTAACAATATTTTATATCACAGGGAAGGCCAGTAAAGGCCTCTTGTCTAATCAAGAGTGTTGTCTCACATATTCATAGGGAGAAAAACTGTGCAGACCTAAGGATTCAAGGAACAACAATATTGATTATCTAGACTTCCTGAGGCATCTCTATTTGTATTTTATAAATCCATTCCAGTATTGAAAAATCAGCCACTTGCTGATTACCTTTGATTATCTTTGATTTCCCTCTAATACTAAGCTTTATGAAAAATCAAAAGTACTTGAAGGCATGTACTGCATAACCCTAAGGACAATATACACCAAGTTGTAAGTTAGACATACCATTCCGTACCACAGGACTTTCTGCCCTGTAACCGAATCCTTTTGAGCACTCCTGAGGGATGGGGAATGTGAAGGGATGATTTCCCTGTATGTAGCAAAGGACTTAAATAGGTTGGAATACTATTTTCTTCCCAAAGAATAAGTTTTACTGAGTGAGCAACATATGCTTTTAATGTCTCTTATTTCCTGGACTGAAGTTTGAAAATCAGCATTAGGTAAGCACCAAAACTAACTTTTGATTATTATTGTTTTTGTTGTCCAGTAAGCACAAGGATGTAATTAAAATGATGTATGAGCACCACGGCAGTCACCGATGGAATTGAATGTTATCATGCTGTCTGTAAGACTATTCAAGATCATGTCTGAACTTAATACACAAGACCATTATGGGGCTGAAATTGGAGAAGTGGCATTTTATTTTCTCTCTCGCTCTCACTCTATGTAGTGAGAATAAAATGTTTGGGCATCTTAACAATATTTAAATTACACTCTTGCTAAAGTAAATTAATTATTTTAATGCATAGTCTAGGAAGTAGAACTAGAAAATAACTATTGGGGAACATTAACTTTTAAGGTCTTGAGACCTCTTGTTATGAAAATAATGTATATAAACCTCACAGCAACAAGAATTTCAGCGTGTTGGAGTAGCCTCTGTGCTTATGTATACGTGTCCTGTGCTATTTAGTTAATGTGCATTAAAATAGGCTAATGTGAATTAAGTGTCACTTAAAAACTGTGGGCACTTTTATACGTGCTCTGGTGGTGCAGGGGCAATGTCATTTAATTAGACCAGCTTCGAGAGTGACTCTAATTAAAGCACTGCCATGTCTCATGTATCAGCATCCCCATGCTTAAAATGGTGGGGACCATTTTTAAGAGTGGGGACTCTGATCCATGAGACGCAGGAGGCTGCGGGAGCATGGTAATTGCCACATTCCAGGAGCCTTGATTAATCAAGTTTGCTCTGATGCACTGGAATTCTAGTGCATTGTAGCAGCCTCCACACTTATGTATAGGCCCTGTGCTCTTTAGTTAATGTGCATTAAGACAGCCTAATGTTTATTTTCCTAGTACCTCACAATGGAGGTACTAGATTTAATGCTTATAACTAACATGCATCAATGCACATGTAGATGCACGCTACAGAAAACAAAAACACATTTTTTTTAAAGAAGTCTCACTCTTCTTAAAATATCTAATAAATATTCAGAGAACTGAATTCTACAGGCTGAATTAACTCCTTTTTCAATACAACCTGTGTGTATTTTATTCCTATAATGGCATTCTAAATATCAGCAGTGGAAGCAATTTTCAATTATTTTCAAATATATGTATAAATGACGGTTTCTGTTTTACATGTGGATGAGTTATCATGCTGCAAGGTGTTATCTTGTTACTGAACTTCTGGCATAGTGGCTTATTGCATACCTTAGAAGAGCAGCCATTTCTATGAACACTGAATGGTACGACAATATGCCCACCATCAAAATGAAATGCCAATTTGTCTAGATCTCTAATTACATCTGATCTAGTATAATTGGCATTCTCTTTTCCAGAAAGACCTGGTACTAGAACAGAAATTGGAGGTTCAGTTTAGGAATGAAGTAAACTGGCAGATCCCTGTTAAGGAACTTACACAGTGCCTTTCTGGATTATAGTGATCAGGCCTGAGATGTGCTCTATACCCTGTCTTCCATTACAGCCAGGACAATTGGTAGCTTATTTTCATTAATATTATCTTCACCTGCAAAAGAATATAGTTTAAAAAATGTTATATGAGAGCTACTATTTTTGTATTCTTTATTACTTTCATTAGTGTTCCTCTTCTGACTGAAATGGCATAACTTTGTTAATAATACTATTTCATTGCAGCTTCTGTGTTAAATTTTTTTAAATTAAGGTAAAATGTTTTGGGTTGCTATAGCATTAAGGCTCAGCAGGGCTCTGTTACAATTTTTGAAAAAGTAGAAGTTTCCTACAAGGTAACATTGGTCTGTGGAAAAAAAACCTGATATTCTTTTTGTGCTACCCATGGCACATTAGTGGAATGTGGTTTGTATCAAATTGTTCATCACTTATTATATCTGGTGTACAGAGTAACTGTTGTTTGTACTGCTCTGGTACTTTGAGACCCGGAACAAGCAGTGTATTGCACTAGGCACTATAAAATGGTTTCTATGACATAGTCCTTGCCCCCAAGAAATTACAATCTTAATACACAAAAGGCAAAACATAAAATGGGAAGAGATAGAGGAAGTGACCTGACTATGGTCATTCAGCAGGTTGGTGGCAGAGCTGAGAACTAGAGCTTGAGTCTCCTGAGCTAGTGCCTGATCTACTCAACCATACAGAGCAAATGCATAGAAGTGAACCAAATTCATTATTATTTACACACTGAAGCACTATGAGTATGCAAAGTGCTTGTAAAAAAGGATTAAAAATATGCTAAGACAAAAACTAAGATCCCAGCCATTAGCACTTTACAGTCTAAAGATTTCCATTAATTTTAATGATGCCATGAGAGAAGGAAGAAAGCAATAAACGAGTCGTATGTTAAAAAACCCACGCAAACCTTACTCTAAGCCAACTCAGAAAGTTTATCTAGCAGTGCCTCTAATGAGCAGTTGAAAAAATAATAAGCAGTTTATTTACAATTGAGGGGAACATTTTCAAATCCAGCTAAGTCCACTTCAAAAGTAATGTGGGCTCTCATGCTCTTAAATCCCATTAACAGCTAGTAGGAACATTGGGCACTTCTACACATGCAAGAAGGCTGCTCCCAGATGCTGTAAATCCAGCGGGTCAGAGCAGACTCAATTAATTGCTCCCACAGATTAATCAAGTCAGCTGGAGTACAGAAATTAATGTGTTCCAGCAGCCTCCAGCATCAAATGAGCTTTAGTTCAAAGTGCCCCCACCACCATTTTTTCAGCATGGGGATGCTGATACACATGACAATTGGGTGCTTTTAATTAGCATGGCTCACTAACTAATGTGTCCTCCCCTCCGCCTACTGGAGCACATCTATAAATGCCCATTAAATCCTGAGTGCCAAAGTCACTTTTGTAAATAAGATATCCCCTGCTTTATGCCGATATAAATGTCAAGCAAACACATGCATACAATGATTAAAATGGTATAAATCACTCCACTCCCTAAGGAGAGTGGAAAGTTTGGAGAAACCGGGCATTAGTATATGGGCTGCATGTCTGCCGCTCTAATCAGTTTAATTTTGGATTCAGTCATTTTTTCAAAGGAAACAGGGTGTTACCAGGCTCCCTGACATCTAGTGGCAAGGCACGGTTAATAGGGCCTACTGTGGGCAGCTACTTCAACAGAGCTGGTAGTTTGACTGCATTGGCACCAGTACGATATACACTGATATACAAACCAAAGTTACACCAACATGTAAAGGATGAGATAATTAGGGATGGTCCTGCTTTGAGAAGGGGATTGGACTAGATGACCACCTGAGGTCCCTTTCAACCCTAATTTTCTATTATTCTATGATTCTGTATGTGTACAGTTTTATATACCTATACTGTAAAGCTCTTAAAAGTAATTTTGGTGGTCCTGAAAATTTGGTTTAGTTTTCTCCTCCATAGTCTCATAATCTTCTATTGAAACTTTTATTCTTTCAGTTTGGGATTTTGTTTTGTTTTGTTTCAGAAGTTTCTTGTTTTAATACTTTGGCCTTGATTGCTCAATAAGTTCTGCTCAAGGTTCTTGAACAAACAGACTTCATTTGGACTCTGAGGCTAGGTACAGACGCTGAAAAACCCCAAGGCAAAATCTAAGTTACGCAATTTTCTATAAGCAGTATAGTTTAAACTGGTAGAACAGAACACACATTCGCCCTTTGGTGGGCGAAAGACAGGCAAATCTTAGACCAGATTCCAGCCTTTTTATACCAGTCTATATGATTTAAACTTCTGTTGTATTATGGGTATAGGCCAGTTTAAGATCACTTATAGCAGTAAAAGTGCAATTCCTGTAACTGGCCTGACTAGAGGCAAGGGACCACTCATGCAAAATCCACTGAGGCCTGTGAGATTGAGTCAGCAAACTTTGGAGCCCTATCACTCAATTTAAAGAAGGAAGTTAACATGTAAATTGTCCTGTCAACTCCAGGAAGACTATTCACATGCTTAAAAACAATCACAGGCTTGTGCACTTTGCTGTTTGGGGGTTGGAATGCTCAAAAACCTACATTTGTACATTGTTTTTGAGGATGAAAAACATGGCATTCTACTTCTGAGCTTACTTTTTGGTTATGCTGCTGTGCCATAATAGTAAAGGAAAGGGGGTTTTATTTTTGTGTATCTTTCCCTTTTCAAATCTTCACATATGTTTTCAACACATTTATTAAAAAAGAAACATGCATTGTGTTATTTAAGAAATCTCAAATCTATGTTTTCTGGGTTTTCATTACCCAAGGTTCATAACATTCTCGTATTAAAGTGATTTTTTTTCCTTCAAAAACTCAAATATCTTATAAATTACAATCAGATTAAACCAGATATTGCTAATGTATTTCAAACAGTTGTTAAATTACCCAGGTTGGTTGATCCCTTCCTTGAAATTTGCTGAACCTGTTTTTAAATGCTAATCATGGCTTCTAGGTTATTATTGGTATCTTTTAAATCTTTTATATCTGTACATGGGTGCTTTTATGAAATCTGATGCAACTTATTATAAGAACAAAAGCATATTTAAGTAAGTGGCAGTGGGAACTGACTTGGCAGCTGTTTGCCACATAGTCTTAACCTCTGAGCATTAGAACTAGGCCTTAGGTACATCCAGAGATCTGCATCAGGTTGTGAAAGAGGCTCTTCTTGTAAATGCAAGTCAGTCAACCTCAAAATTCATTAAACTGGTAGGAGTTGGAAGATCACAGGATTTATGAGTTGCACAGATAAAACAAAGTTCCTTGAGTGGTACCATCCTGAGAAGAAATAAAGAAATGTACTTTTGAGTGGTCAAATCCTGCTTTGCTGACCCCATGTATGTAGTGAGACTTGGCACAAAGAGCTTTACATTTTCTCTTCTATGGCCTTTGGACAGCAAACTGCAGTGATGCAGAGCAGGGTGGTCACAGGGCCATCGCATGTCCTGACACACAAACCAAACATGAAATTGTGAACAAGAGTGCCTCAGAGGGGAGAAAAATCAGGTTTTCAGATGCAAACTAAGGACAGTATACATTTCACTTCATATTCATAGAAAGTACGGTCTGAAAGCAAATTACAATGTAAGGTAAAACATACGCCTGGCTAGAATTAGTTGGAGAATTTTTTGATGAAAAGCTTTTTTACTGGGAAATGCCATTTCATTGAAACCAAAACTTTTTTTTGTAGGAACTTACTAGCTCTGACAATTTTTCTGTTCAGAAAGGTTTCTTAGCTTCAGGATAGTATTTCAAAATAGCCAAGTGTCTGGTGTGCTGCTAAGCGGAAGAGCCAAGTTTAAGTCATTGCTCTCTAACTGATTCCAAACTGAGACTTGAAATGAGTGCCCAAACCCACTGAATATTTCAGTGCTCAAGTCTTTCCTGATGGAACTGGTCTACTTTGGAGATGCAATTAATTATGCATTGGATCAGAGAGAGACTGATTATAGTCCACTGGTTAGGATACGTATATAGGGGGTGGGATACATGTCCTTGTTCCCATTATATTTAATGTTAGAGAGTGGCAGAGTGCCCATATGGTGTTTTTGGAGAAGTACCCTAACTACAAGGCTAATGAGTGTTCTGTGGAGGCCCTTTTTTTTTTTTCTTTTTTTAAATAAAATCTACAAAAGATTTAACCAGTAGTTTGAGGCCTAATTCAGAACCGGAAAACTTTTGGTATATTAAGGATATCTTTTGGTATCTTTAAGTGCAACTTAGACAGAAAGACTGTTTCTGACTTAGCTCTACTTATGACCACTACATAGTAAACCCACATTATCCCTATGTTTATGGGCCTGGCAGGGTTTCCATGCACCTATGAAAATCTATTATTTTTTTCACAGAAAAAAGGACAGGTCTTCAGCCTAGCCTTTCTGTACAGCTCAAACCCTCAAAGAGGCTTTGTTAGGCGTCTGCTGTATGAAATTACTACAAATCTCTTCTGTTCTATGGAAATGGCTAAACTTGTAGCTTTCCTTCGAGTCTCTCTCTCTCTCTCTTTTTATTTTTTGATGATTTACAACATTCCAAAGGATCCTACTCTGTTCTGTGACTAACACTTTCTCAGTGGAAAGTTCTATTTTAGGCTTATTCAAAACAGAATTTTCAAAGAGGAAATGTAACATTAGTTAATATTCACTGCAATTATACTAAGTAAAATAATTATTAAATACCTTTCTCAATAGTTCCAGGTCTCAGTCAGTGACTCTTTTCATATATCATCCATTGTGTGCATACAGAAAAAATAATCAACTGCATTTGTTCTGAACAGGATTGTTGAAAGAGGAGCCATTTATTTATAAAAGTTTTGTCAAATACTATGGGCCAAAATTTTCTGCTTGCATAACTACATTGACTTTAAGTTTGCTGCTGGTATAGTTCTAGTAGCCCTCTAAAATCTATTCAAACCCAGATATACATTAATCGTTAAAACTGGCAAGCATTACTTATCTAATCAAAGGACAATAATCAGTTAGGTGAGCTACGTAACATATTTTCAAAGAGTAATCAGCACTGGCACACAGTATCTTAAATAGCTTGATGTTGGTTCCAAAAAGGTGTCCAATCCCAAATGCTCATCAGTGGGCACACCTACATGTGTCTGGGACTGTGCTTTTGGTACTGTGCAGTCATTTAGTACTTGACCCCTGCCTGCTACTCCAGGCACTCTGAGTACCACCCAACCTCTGCCCACTCTCCCAGCCCCCTCCCCCACCATGGTTGCCCCACCTGGCCCCAGCTCCTGGCTATTTTTTTTTTAAAAAAGCCCCAAGTCACCAGCTGCTGCCAGGCCAGGGGCGGGGGGAGGAGGATGTGATCCCCGTTGCCCCATACTGCCCTATGCCTATCCCCTGCCCACTTTCCCAATCCTTGCCATAGCTGCCCTGCCCAGCCCCATCTCCTGGTTCTTTAAAAAAAAAAAAAGCCCCCACTCACTGGATGCTGCAGTGGCTGTCTGGGCTTCTGGGAGCTCATGGCAGAGCCCCACCAAGCAGCATGGGGCATTGGGGTGCAGTGGGGATTGCCTCCCCTGCCTGGCAGGAGCTGGTGAGTACCGGGCTTTTTTTTTTTAAAGAGCCGGGATGCTGGGGCTGGGCAGGGCAGCCATAGTGGGGGCGGGAGCTGGGAGACTGGGAAGAGGTTGGGGGTTCATGGCAGAACCCCCAGGTCAGCATGGGGCAGTAGAGATTGCCCCTCTGCCTGGCAGGAGCCAATGTGTTCAAGGCTTTTTTTTTTTTTTTAAAGAGCTGGGGCCTGGTGGGAAGCCATGAAGCGGGGGCTGGGAGAGTGGGCAGAGGTCAGGGCAAAGCCCCCCCATGCAGCGTGGGGCAGCAGGGGGCAGTGGAGATTGTGCCTCTGCCTGACAGGAGCCAATGAGTTTGGGGCTTTTTTTTTTTTTTCAAAGAGCTGGGGCCAGTTGGGGCAGCCATTAATGGGGCTAGGAGAGTGGGCCAGAGATGGGGCCTGTTAATTTGGAGATTCGGCTGATTTGGCAGCGGTTGAATCAATTTGGGACAGTGATTCAAATCACTGAATCGAATCACTGTCCCCTCAAATCAGCTGAATCCGAATCTGAAGTGAATACTAGCTGCTTCGCACAGGCCTACTAAATGATTGTACAGTACCTGCTGGCACTGTGCAGTCCTGGCAGCACAGGTTATTTTTAGACACTATGTCACTATAGCGATGAGATACGGCAATGTAGCTCATCACTGCTGTGATGTAGTGTCTCGTGTATATGCGCCCAATGGTTATCTTAATATTTCTTGCTGCAGTATGCAAGGCACATATTGTGACACGGATCTGCAGATCTTTCTACCAGAATCATTAGCACAGTATGGACCTAGATTAAATCAATACCTTACCAAAAGAAAAAACCTAAACAAACAAACAAAACAAAAGAAAACAAAAGACCTCGTATTAGCAAAGTTTTGAAGGGAAATTAACATCATGTCTATAAAACCTAAAGAATTGAGTTCTATGTGATAAATCAGTCAGGAAAAGCTCAGAATCCCCAAATGGAAATTCTGTGATGTTGCAGACTTCTCACAATGCTTGGTAGGCCACCGAGGTCCCTGAAGGCATATGAATCTAGATTATACAGGCACTCAGTGGCTAGAATCTTGAGACCTAGGGACTAGAAATTAGGGACAGAGGACAGAAATTAGACATAAACTGGTATAAATGACCAGAAACTGGTTTACACCTGTAACAGAACAGAAGTTCAGTGAACATAGACTGGCTTCAAAATGGCCAAACCCAGTTTAAGATAGACCTGGATGGATGTAATATCAGACTGAATCACTTCAGGTTAGATTGGAACCAGATCCCTTTCCGACACAAGTTATTTTGCCATCTCCTGCCATCCCAGGATGCTATGCAGGTCTCCCACTAGCTCCCAGTCCCAGGGCGGCCTGGTTCACACTGCTGCTCTAGCCCAGTACTTAGCTGGCCCCACCCCTGGGCTGTCACTGAGCTGAGGCAGCAAAGGCTCTGCCTCTGCCTCTGCCCTCCAGCCTACATCCTGCCTGCACCTGTCAGTCCAGCAGGGCAGTCAGGGTGGGGAGGTGGGAGAAGAGCCCTGCAGCCCCATACAGGGGCCCCTAAGCCCTGGTCTGTCCTGCAGCAAAAGCAGAGGAGGATTGCCCCAACCTCCTCCCCCATGCAGTTGGGGTGAAGGAAACCCAGACTGAGGGACCGCAGGAGGAAACCCCCTGAGGGGTGTGGCTCCCCCATGTAGGCAGACTTCCTGCTGCAGGGGCCACCATCGGCCTGAAGGACCTATTGCCCCCATCAGAGTCCCCTGAGCCCAGGTAAGTGAAGGAAAACCTCTAAGGCATCGGGGTCCCCCCATTTGGGCAGATGCTCAACTGTGGGGGCCAGCACCTGGACAGGGGGCTCCTTCCACCCCTGCAGGGGGACAGAAGAGAGTTGGGGGCAGGTGATGGGCAGCCAATCATGGAGGACCCCTGTTCAGCTGGGCTCAGCTGGACTCAGTAGTGGTCAGCAGGCTGAGAGGCATGGTCTAGCACCCCCAGCCTTCTGGACCAGGCTAGTGCAGGCATCTGGCTGCCTTTTTCAATTGAAAAGTGAAAGCAATTTCAGTTCATTTCAGTCCAATCTACACAGCTTAGAGAAACCTGCAAAGATTGAGTCAATTCTGCCTCAAGCTTTTTGATTGCCTGTACTTAGCCTTAATAAGGTGTATGTAGGGAACCCTACATGGTCATTGTGTCCAAATTCCTTCAGAACAGCCCCACAAGGACATGGGTGGTGTAATAGACCTAGTGGTGAATTTTATTCATACTGAAGTCATTGTGTTTATGGTCATCAAAATGATTTACAGATTTTTTTTTAAAAAGAAATCTAGTGAAACTATTTCCTGTTTTCAGTTGAACTGGACAGGTTATGAGAGAAGCCTTCCTTTTAGTATCTTGGCATTTCAGATCTCAGTCAAATCTGAAACACAAAGACATAGATACACTAAAAAAATGGCAAACAAGAGATTCTTTTCTTTTGCAGTACTGGATTAACAGACCTTTATTTCAATATTCCCAAAGGCTCAGTTTGAGTGCTGAGAAGAGATGCATTTAGGGCTTTTTTTACTATTATTCAAACCAATTTTGTCATTCCTAATCTTAGTTTACAAAGAGGGATTTATGAGGGAGGGTAAGGAGTGGAAGCAGGGAGAGCACTATAAAAGTGGTTATTTGTTTATAAAGTAGAATCCAAGTTTTCATTTTCAAAAGCTGATGCATCTTCCATTTGAACTGATAACAAGCCTGTAATCTGTCTCCTGTTGAATCCTTGCTGTTTTCCTATTCACAAAATAAATGAAACATTTGCACATTTTTTTTGCCTCCTCTTGACTTTACTTTTTTGGACACTTTTCTCCATAGAATTTAGCAGGGAAAATTAGTTGATACCATGCTCAGATCCCAAAGCAATGGGCATAGTGTAAGATCTCAAATAGAATAGAATAGAAAGAGTCATTATTGTATTTACAGCTGCCTAAGAAGAAAGACAAGCATAAGCCCAGGTTTGAACTGTCTACTCATTAGAACCAGGCTTGATAATGCCAACCAGGCACCTTCCACCCCCTGAAATTAAGCAAAGAGCTTTTACTCTCACAGGAACATTTTAGATATTTAGCAGCTAATTTAATTCTCTGAAAAAGGCATTGACTGCTGCAGAGTGGAGGCCAGACCCTCACTGCAGGCAGACAGGCTCCACTTATTTTCCTGGCTCTTCAGATTTACTACTAACTCACTGGCAGGCAGCAGTTGTAGATACGATGATGTAGTGTTGGAAATGATCCTGGGTTTTACTAATACCTTCACATTGCCAAACAATTATGGTCACAGAGTCCAGATTTTTAGAAGTAGAGCCCCACCCTCCCTTCTGTTGGAAGCCCTCATTTTCTCCTTGCCCCTCTTTCTTTACTGTCAGCCCATGATATCTCTCATAGTCAGCTCTATCTGTTTAAATATAGATTCAACTATTTCTGAGGGAGGAGCAACTCTGGCAATGCTTTGTGTCTCACTGGTTTCACTAAACTAGTACTGACTACCAAGGATTACTTCCAATATGATCTGGCTCTTCTTAAAAATCTTCTGCCAATTTTTGAGAAATTGGGAAAAAAGCTGCAACTGAAATACAGTGATGCTTCTGAGCTTTTCTGATGGACCAATCAGTTTCCTGGTTTCTTTCTCTCGTTTTCAGCAGTTAAATGATTCAGAAATGCCCTTGTGCTTTTTCTGTTGGCATAAAGAATCTTTCAGCTTATAGCTAGCAAAACAAGAGCACGGGCAATTCTGACCTGGTGCAGTGGATATCACTTAGGGCATACTTGGTTGATATAATTTCAGGAAAAGGAATAAAGCAACAATGTCTTAGAAAATGTTATGAAAGCAGATGAGATAACCCAATTTCCCATTCCCTCAAACTTTTCTGAAGGTGTTTCAACTGTTATGGGGCTCATAATACTATAATATTGAGGGTCTGACCTTCTCCCAGAATTTACATTATCCCTACTCATCTTAATGTAGACAGAATGAAACAGTACTGAGAAGTGACATGACTTCAGGAGCTCAGTGGAGTTGTTATTAATACTTGCTGAAAGGAAAAAACAAAACCCCATCAGATCTTTTGTTATTTCTTTTGGTCCTGGCATACTTACAGAGAATAAACTATTGCCTTGTCCATAGGCCTAGCCTCAGAGCTATGCCTTCTAGATGTCCATCATTAGCAGGTTCTGCTTGGAAGGTAAAATGGCTAAAATCTACACGAGTAAATACATTTTGGTTAGATTAATGATGAAATGTAGCCAGGTGCAGTCAAACAAAGAATATACGTATAAAGCACTTGGAGTAGATATAGAGATTGACCTGGACTTTAAACTTTCCAAAGAAAAGAGCTTACACCTTGGTTTAGATATTGCAAGCCATTTCTGTCAATAAAAATAATCTCTATTGTGTGTTTTCACATACGTTATACAAGATGCTGAGACATGTAAATCTCCAAATAAGTAGAAATGAAAAATAACATTAAAACCATTTGGTATTTCTGAGCCTTGCAAAAATGATGTTTAAAGTGATTTAAAACAATGCCATTTTTCTGAGAGTAACTTAAAGTAACAGCTATCTTTGGGCAATATAGAGCACTTAAGAGTGAAATGCTACTATAGACCACATTATTATAGGTTCTACTAGACCAATTCCCCTCTGCTCTGAAATACATTTCCTCTTTTAGGGTGAAACTCACCGCAGGGCAGAAGTCACATACATTTATATTTCATTTGACCCTAACTCAGGGCACAAATGGTGT
Organism: Crocodylus siamensis; assembly: GCF_052110815.1. Lineage (NCBI taxonomy): Eukaryota > Metazoa > Chordata > Crocodylia > Crocodylidae > Crocodylus > Crocodylus siamensis. Next base: position 153,122,290 of record NC_143397.1, read on the forward strand.
ATACTGCTTGATTGTGCCCTCTGCACTGGGGTTGTACTCCTGTTATACTGATCCAAGGTGAATGACTCTGTCTCATCAACACTTTATTCTACAACATGTTATTAATAAAAAATGAGGACTGTATTCAATTAGTTAATTTATTTTTGGTATCATTTTGGCACTTAACAGGTTGATCTGTCTCCAAAATGTTTGTTTTACCATATATTGGACTCTTGATATTTGGGCTAAGTACAAACAGTCAAAAAGCCTGAAGCCAAATCAATTCATTCTTCCCAGGTTAGTCTCAGTTGCATAGATTGAACCAATAATCAAGTGAGCAGACATTCACTTTTGATCGTGAATGATCACTGAAACTCAGTGGGATCCAACTCATGACTTGGCGGTGAATCAAGGGCTATAGGCTGTACAGGAGGGATAGAACAGGGAAGAAAGGTGGAGGTGTGGCGCTTTATGTCAAAGAGCAATACACATCCTCATAAAACAGCACTGGGTCAGAGGAGGGGCAGACTGAAGTGCTCTGGGTCAGAATACAAGGGGGTCAGGGAGATAGGGACTTAATGGTGGGGGTCTACTACAGGCCACCTAACCAGGGGGAAGAGATGGACTGGGAATTCTCAGGTCAGCTCATGGAGGCAGTTAAGTCAAGGGACATGGTCATCATGGGTGACCTAAACTATCTGGACATCTGCTGGGAGCAGCAGTCAGCCAGGTCTGACCGCTCACATAGGTTCCTAGCTGAGTTACAGGTCCTCCATATAACCCAGCAGGTACACAGTCCCACCAGGGAAAATGCCTTGTTGCACCTGGTGAGGGGACTGTGGGTTTTCGACTACCTGGGCTATAGCAATCATCACCTGCTGGAATTCACCATCCAGTGCAGGGTGTCAAAGGCCTGCAGCAAGGCATCAGCCCTGGACTTCAGGAGGGCATATTTCAATGAGGTAAGGAGACTAGTCAGGGAGGCACTGAGGTCCCAGAGGGGAAGGGAGTTGGGAGTCCAAGAAGAGTGGCTGTTCCTTAAGGAGATGATCCTCCAAGCCCAAAGGGTCACAATCCCAATGAGGATCAAAGGGGGCAAGAGTGCTCAAAAGCCCCCATGGGTCACCAAAAGCATCCAGGAATGTCTCAAAGCTAAAAAGGAGGCATACACCAAATGGAAGGGAGGGGCCATCACTAAGGAGGAATATACCTCCGTCACTCAAGATTTTAGGGGGGCTGTTAGGAAGGCTAAGGCAGAGATGGAACTGGGGCTAGTGATCTGGATCAAAGATAACAAGAAGTCCTTTTTTAAATACATAGAGGGTAAAAAGAAGGCAACGGGTAACGCGGGGCCTCTGCAGGACATGCTTGGAAAACTGGTGGTCGCACAAGATGACAAAGCTAACCTCTTTAACAAATTCTTTGCCTCTATCTTTCTGAGCAGGAACCAGGCCATCCCCCCCACTTGGATCCCAGACAGACCCAGGGGAGGCACAGCCAGGCCCAGGGTCAGTGAGGACCTAGTTAGGGGACTTCTGGTGGGACTAGACATGTTCAAATCAGCAGGTCCTGATGATCTCCACCCCAGAGTGCTGAGGAAATTGGCAGAGGTCATTGCAGGACCCCTGGCACGGCTTTATGAGCACTCATGGTGCACTGGTGAGGTGCCAGAGGACTGGAAAAGGACCAGTGTGGTCCCCACTTTCAAAAACAGGAGGAAGGAGGACCCAGGAAACTAAAGGCCTGTTAGTCTTACCTTGGTCCTGGGAAAGGTCTTTGAGAAAATTATCCAGGAGCACATCTATGACCCCAGCTGATTTCCTGCCCTTTGGGCAGGGGGCTGGACTCGATGATCTCTCGAGGTCCCTTCCAGCCCTGATGTCTATGAAATCTATGAAATCTGTGTGGGACAAGCAGGGGAGATTATGCTTAGGGGCAATCAACATGAGTTCAGGTTCTATCAGACCAACCTGGTTGTCTTCTATGACCAGGTCACAAAATCACAGTGGACATAGTCTTTCTGGACTTTAGGAAGGCCTCTGACACTGTCTCTTACCCCATTCTCATTAAAAAATTAGGCAACTGTGGTGTCGATGCCTACACAGTCAGATGGGTCACAAATTGGCTGCAGAGCCACACCCAGAGAGTGATGGTGGATGGGTCATTTTCAACCTGGAGGGATGTGGGCGGTGGGGTTCCCCAGGGCTCAGTCCTCGGGCCCACACTGTTCAACATCTTCATCAGCGACTTGGATGAGGGGGTGAAGAGCACCTTGTTCAAATTTGTGGATGACACTAAGAAGTGGCGAGAAGTGGGCACTCTAGAGGAGAGCTACAACTAGATCTGGACAGGTTACAGGGGTGGGCAGATGAGCACAGGATGAGAATTGACAAGTGCAGGGTACTGCACCTGGGAAGGAAGAACCAGCAGCATACAGGCTGGGGAACTCCCTTCTCATCAGCACAGGGCAGAAAAGGATCTTGGAGTCATTATTGATTCCAAGATGAACATGGGCTGCCAATGTGAGGATGCAGTCAGTAAGGCTAACCGCACCTTGTCACCTTGTCATGCATCCACAGATGCATCATGAGCGGGGCCAAGGAGGTGATCCTCCCCCTCTATGCGACATTGGTCAGGTCACAGTTGGAGTACTGTGTCCAGCTCTAGGCACTGCACTTCAGGAGGGATGTGGACAACGTGGAGAGGGTCCAGAGGAGGGCCACTCACATGATCATGGGGCAGCAGGGCAGGCCCTAAGAGGAGAGGCTATGGGACCTGAACCTGTTCAGCCTCCACAGGAGAAGGCTGAGAGGGGATCTGGTGGCCATCTATAAACTGTCCAAGGGGAACCAGCAGGGTATGGGAGAGTCCCTGTTCCCCCCGAGCACTACTGGGGGTAACAAGGAACAATGGCCATAAGTTGACTGAGAGTAGATTTAGGCTAGATATCAGGAAGCGCTACTTCACAGTCAGGGTTGCTAGGATCCAAGGGAAGTGGTGCTCGCTCCTACTCTGGAGGTCTTCAAAAGGAGGCTAGATAATCACCAAGCCAGGGTCATTTTACCTCAGCATTCTTTCCTGCCATGGCAGGGGGTCAGACTTGATGATCTGCTCAGGTCCCTTCTGACCCTACCAACTATGAAACTATGCAGCCAGAAATGAAGCCACCAATGCAGCTTCATGCCTGCAGTGGCCCAGGTGAGAAGCCGATGGGTGCTAGAGCATGCCACTTGGCTGGAGCAGACTGTTTAGGACAAGGCTAGCCCACCCACCCTGTGAGGGGAGGTTTGCAGGGGAGGTGCAAAGCATCCTGGGATGCTGAGGGACTATGAGTCAACTTGAATCTGGAACAGATCTATGATAGAAGTTCAATAAACCAATTTAACCTAAATCAGTTAATTCTGATACTACATCCATCCAGGTTTATCTTAAACTGGTTTCAGCCATTTTGAAAGCAATTTATGCGCACTGAACTTCTGTTGTGTTACAGATTTGACCTGGTTTCTTATCTCTTATACCAGTTTGTGTCATTTCTGTCCCTAGCCTTCGAACACTTTCTCTGCTTGGATTAGGGCCATACAACTTAAAACACAAAAGAAATACTTTATATTTGGAGATTGTATTTGTTACTATTAAACAGCAAGTGACATGGAAATAGAAAGTGGGGGTTACATCTTCTTTGTAGTTAAGCTGTGTGTGACACTTACATGTAGGAACAATCTTCCCTTAAGTTAACTTGACTTATTCAGATCTTCATTTAAATTTTGACTCAAATCATCATTTTTCAACCAATTTAAGGGTCATAATATTTGCTTTTGACCTGATATTACAACCTGTGAACCATCCTGCTTAATGTGAAATTACCTCATGTAAGAATTCCCTTCTGTCCATTATCCTGGTCATTGCATTGAGAGGGCTTTCAAAGAGTCATGGGACTGTAAATCAGGCAGGGAACCAGGGAGTGAGAAACATGGGAATAATAGTTTTAAGGCTACGGTGACAATTCCTTATATTTTTAATGCCACAGCAGGATCACTGTGAAGAATGGGCATTAGGTGTTCCTTCCTGGCACCATGTCAAGTGCAGAATATTTTATGCAAATTAAAATATCCAGTTCCGAGAAATAATAGATCTGTAGTGATTTCATTCCTATGTTAGAGCGGGAAGGTTTACATTGAAAAGATGGCTTGGCCACAACCACTACCACCTGTTGAACACAGAAAGAATGCCGAGAAGAAATTAATTGTATGGCATTAGCTAATAGCAAGCAACATATATACTAGAAAGAGGTCACAGATAAAAATTTGATAAGGTATAATTGATTGTTGTGATTTGCTTAACTAGACATTTAAAATTATGAAAGAAAATGAAACAGAGGGAGGGGGAGTGGAAGTCATAGCTGAGGGATGTACTGCATTATATAGTTTGCATGTGCACCAATACCTTCTACTGAATAACACATCAGATCTGCTATCATTCTTCTGTACAGCTAAAGCTGGGCACATAATCATGAATGTGAGAGGAAGACAAAGAAGAATTAAGGTAAATGGTACAAATAAAGCTGAGTTTGCACAATGGGGGATAATAAGAGATGAGCTATTTGAGATACTGCAATTGCTGGGCATAGGAAAGGTGGAAGGTTGTAAGAAGAAAGATGATGAGTTCAGTCTTTGCCACGTATCACGGTTATGAGACTAGCTGTGCCATCACCCCTTGTCTCTTCTGTCAAAGTGCACTCTCTCAGGTGCTTGGCCTTTCTTGTCTCGGGAAGAATTCTTATGAGTCTTCTTCTCTTAGGCTCAGACCCAGGTCTGCTATTCACTGTCTGACATTTGCTTATCATGCTGCTTGATTCTCTCTCTGTAGGATCCTGTGATTAATGACATTGACCATCAGTTTTATTAAAACATTAAGAATGTTGATATAACAGTTAGAACAAAGCCTGATAGGGAAAAGGGTACTGCAAGCCTACATACATAATCTCATCTGATCATTTACTTCACTACAAGCTAATGGAGGTGGACTTTCTTCTGTTACAGGAATGGAATGGAAGCAGACATACCTGGAAAGTCCTCTCTTCAGTCCCAGTTGACAGCATGGCTTACTGCCTAATCCATGTGCCTACTCTGTGTTAATTTGTCTGATGCTCAGTCTGCCCAATATCATTTTGTTAGCTGTATTGCCTAGGACTGTAAAGGCAATCATATCCCTTTAACCAACACAGCTATGCCAACAGCATTCTCTGTATAGATGCAAGTGTGGTAACAAAGGAGTGTCTTTGTTAGTTTAGTTATAAAGTTGATTGGCTTAGCTAGCTGTACCAGCAGAAAAGCTCCTTCAGCTGGCCTACCTTATTTCTCCACTGGGGGATTTGCCAACATAGATATAATCATGTCTCTATACCACCAGATATAGTGTGGACAAGCCTTCAGGTTCCGGTAGACATAACGTCCTGCTATTCCTGTACTGCTCAATGATACTCTTTGTTTCAGGGCCTAGGTTTGAGCTATTCTGGGTAGGCCAAAGCATCCATTTGGACCTGTCTAGGATATTGTCCCAGTCCTAGCTATCTAGTCTTTGTTTTGGTGGCTGAATCCATTTAGTTTTGGATTATAATCTTGGTGTGATAGGTCTGTCTTATTCTGTCTATTTTGGGACAAGGGTGTGGAAATTATGGTAAGAAGTGGAAACCCTTCCTGGTGCAACTCTCTTTGGGAGTCCAAGGTCATGCCTACATGCAAAACTTAGCAGAAGCAACAGCTACATACCAAATGTACTGCTTTGGACAGTATGCCTTCTGAACCAGATAGCTACATTTACATCGGGGCAAGCAAATTTTCACTGCAAAGTGACAGAGCCAATTAGCCTGCCTCAACCTAATTAGCTCATCACTGATGCTGCACGGATGAGGCTACACTGCTTCTGGTTTAGGTGGCAGCCCACCTGGACCAGCACAGTATACATGATGGTACTGCTGCCAGGTGTGGTAAGCTTACTTTGTAGACATATCCTAACATAAGCATTAGAAATCAAGTCCATAAATCATATGTTGGATTCATCTCAAAATACATGATTAATACAGAGACATTTATGGCCATATATTGTCACACCATGTTTAACAAGTAACATTTGGCTAAGCATTCTGTGCACCTGCTAAGCCATGATGTGCTACTAACATTTTAATGAGGGTTCCTACAAAAATTCCCTCTCATCTGTGATAAGCTTGGAGTGCACATGTTTGCAAAAACAAGGAGAGAACTGACTGAGGACTAGAGCTTTTTTGTTTTCCTCTAATATAAATAATACTAAGACCACTAATAATGAAGGGTGGAGGCAGAATCACTTGGGAAACAAATTGATATTAAGCTGTGATTTGTTGAGAGTATTTGAAGATTGTTTTAGAACAAGACACGTGTGTGTGTGTGTGTGTGTGTGTGTGTGTGTGTGTGTGTGAGAAGTTTAGTGGTAATTCAGCTTGTGCCAGGTAAAATTGGAGACAGCATAGAGAAGTTCTACTCTGGGAAATAATAATAAAAAAATACCTGCCATTTCCATTGGGAAACAATTGAGACAAAACAAGATTCTTTGAGTAATGTTTTCATAAGCTTCAGGGATTTTTTTCCTAAGGAAATGGTTTGGCAGCATCCTGAGATGGGATGACTGTCAGTGGCAAGGAAACAGCCCAAGTGCTTCCTCAAATTTAAAAAAGGGCCTCATAAAAGTTTTAAAAAGAGCCTTTCCAATTTTGACTGCTTTTAAGTATTGTTTATTGTTAATATCTGCATATTTCATTGTCTTACTGGAATTGACCCATGGTTCTTATAGTTCAGAGGAGTTGCTTTAAGGAATATTGCATTTTCCTCCTTTGCTTTTATGGTCCTTCTCTTCAGGTATGGGCACACAAACAAATTATTATGAGTTAAAGTAGGGTATGAGGTAAGCTTTTTACTATGAGATAATTTACCTTGCTTTCATTGAAGAGCAAGATCTTTTGTATTTACTGCAGCGTAAGAGTGTACTGATGAGCTATCAGATCATAATGGAGTAGCTGATGTGCTAGGAGGTCATACCCTAGATTACCTTGCAGCAAGCATGTTCATGTAACCATATCATTAAGTGCTCTTGGCTTTACTTCTTGAAAACCCAGGTTCTTGAAAGCTGTTTTTTTTCTCTCCAGTTGTTCATTGGAAATTGGAACAATACAACTAAGGCAATTTTTTTCTCTCACTACTCATTTTTTTGGTAGAAAAAAATTTGATCATATCAATAGATATACAAAAATAAAGTTATAGTGTAATTGAATAAAAAGGGAGACTTAGGGTATGTTCACTGGAGACTCAGGTTAACTCAGGATCACGTTCAGGTATTGTCTTTCATCTCCTCTTGCAAAAATGGTCTAGCAATTGAACAAGTTGACACCACTGAGATGATAAACTAAGGCTCAGATGCCTGTATCAGCCGATAATTTACCCACTTTGTAGTGACATCACAGGATGAATCACTTACTGATAAACCTTCAATGCCTTCTCACAATTCTTCCCATGTACTCAGAAACACAGACAAGCCCTCTTTCAGTTCGCTAAAAAATAGTCTGAATTCTGCAGTGCCAAGAACCTTGCAATTCATAGGTACAGTCTAATGCTACCAGGGACCATTAGATTGTTCAGTCGAACCTCCTGCATGACCTCGACCCTTAAATTTAACCAGGTGGCGTCTGAACTTTGTAATAACTTCTGTTTGACTAAAGTATATTGTCCAGAAAGGCAGTTACACTTGATTAGAAGACATCAAATGATAATGAATCCACCAATTCCCTTGGAAACTAGTTTGCTTAAATGTTTAATCACCTTCTCTGCTAAAAATTTGTGCCTTAGTTTCAATTCATAGAAGTAGGGTTGGAAGGGACCTTGTAGAATTCAGATTTACCTTGTTTCATCTTTCAGCCATTGATTCTTTTTATGCCTTTTCCTGCTATAGATTTAAGAGTCCTTTCATAACTGATATTTTCTCCCTGTCAAGGTAATTATACAGATCACCTCTCAACCTTTTTTGTAAACTAAAGAGACTGAGCAGTTTATGTCTTTCATTGAAAACAGTTTCTCTAGTATCGTCCTGTATTTTTGCAGCTTTTTTCTACACCCTTTACAATCATGGTTTAATAAGCGGCTGAGTGCACTATCATTTTTCTGCCACCGATTCACCCCTGGAACAGCTGATCAGATGAATTTCAGGATGTCCTGGGACAAATTGTTAGCACTTCTTGAAACTTTTTGAAGTTTGTTTCAGGTCAACAGAGGTAGACATTTGAATGATTGCACTTTGTCCCAGGATAAAATGGTTTATCCCAGGATAAATGCAACCTGTCTGTAGCCTTAGCTCCTTTTCAGAGTCATTGCTTTCCAGGATACAATCTTGATTCCATTAATATGGCCTGCAAAATTTGTATTTGGCTCTATTGAAATAAATTTTGTTTGAATAAGATGAGCACACTAAGGCCATGAACAAGCCAGGAGTCAGGAGAACTGGCTCTTTTGCAAGAAAGCTTGATTGGATATCTCCCAGGAAGATCTCCCTTCTTCTGGTCTAGCTTGAACAGCTATATGCTTCTCTTGAGCTCTCAGGGAGTCAATACTTTCCCTTCCTCCAGGGAAGATGGAGGGACAGAGGGAGAGCACTGACTCCCCAACCATCTCTTTAGTGGCAAATTCTCAGACTGGAGACCTTGCCTGTGTGTAAGTGGCGGGAGTAGAGGGCATTGACTTGTACTGGGAATCCTCCCAGAATGGTTCCTGCAGTGAAAGATGGGTCCCCTCTTCTGCCAGTCAGTTGATTGGTGGGATGGAAGGGATGCATTCTTCCAGGTTCGGATGCCTTCCTGAATGTCTGTGGTTGCTACTATTTTTTAGCAGCTTCCAAGTGCCATTTGACAGCCTGCCCTTCCCAGGTAGGGGAGAAGATGAGCCGTCAATCTAATGGAAGTCGTCAAAATGTATTAGTAGTGATTTTATTTTTACTTCTAGGCATTTGGTAAAATGTGGGATAGTGATGGGTCTCCAAGAGATCCTTGTGAAACCCCAGTAAAAACACTGGCATTGTCATCTACTTTTTCAGATCTGACAGTAAAGCGATGCTTAAAACCATTTAAGGTGTGCTTTATCAATATTATTTAATGCTAAATATTTACTCAGTGTGTCATGCAGTTCCAAATCAAATGCCTACCAAATGGTATGTATGACGTTACCTTTATTAACCAAATTGACAATCTTATACAAGGATGACATCAGTTTTATTTGGCAAAACCTGCTTTCCATAAAATCATGTTGAATGGTTTTAATGCTATTTCCATCTTTGAATTATTTATTCACTGACTCTCCTATGCCTGTAGAAATTATAGCAAGACAAAGGTGACTGCAGCACCAGGGAACACAGAGTTGCTTGGGAATAGCAGTTTAATGTGTCTGCTTATACCCATGTTGGATTAATCCAGATGCTCGGTCCTAGGAGTAGTTGACTTGAGTTACTTCTGCAGCAGAGACATTGCATAGTAGATGGGACCCACATGTACTCCTCCTGTATCTCTTTATTCACTCTTTGCTGCAGATGGATCACTTTTTTCTGTCAGTTTTAAATGACTTTACATGTTACACAGCAGTGGAGAATCAGATCTTCTGTTTTGAGCAGGGTTACAATATTGAAATTGCAATACAAATGAAGAAAAGCATCCCCAGTGCAGTATGTGAGAGAGGAGAAAGAAACGCAGCATTGTTGAACAAAGATTCATAGACAGAATAATTTCAGATCATCTGGAGATCACAAATTAAATTTTGCTGTGGCTAATGAGTTTTATAGTATTTCTTTCTACAGTTTTATAGCTACTCCACACTCTTCTCACTTAAAATTTAAAAAAAACAAAAAATGGACACCCCCCCCACAAAACGTGATAAGTTTTGCTAGGATGTGTAGTTGCTGGCAGAGTCCTTTCTGTTTCTGAAGCTAAGAATGCTTCTAAATTAGTAAACAAATTAGGCACAGTTTCACTACAGACCACATTGTACTTTTTGTGCTACTATGATAATAAAGGTATTCGTCAAACTTCACACATCCAGGAGTCTTAAGTTCTACTGAATTGTGTTCTGTTCCATTGTTGTCATTTCAAAGACACAATAAATGCATCATATGAAAGTTTAAAGAATTCATTTTATTAGGGAGATACGTGTGCTCTATGCCAGTCTTGAATTGATCAGTGAAGAGTGATTTCTATTTCTTGAGCCCTGACTCTCAGCTGGACTGGTATATACATTGAATGTAATGAAGGCAATGGATTACTCCAAGTTTACACTGGAGTGGCTGAAAAAAGAACGATTTTGAGCCATGGTCTTCATTCTGAATAGTCTAAGATCACCCATCTCTTCCGTGACACAGTGAGTCATCTAGGTAGAGTAGGCGTGGATAGGAAAGGAGGAAGTTGGGAAATGGTTTTAGCCACCTAACTCCTATCTTACAGAATTTAAAAGGCCTGTGGAGATGACTTATATAATTTTTGTTCTAAAGTAACCACGAGATGATACTTATTAGAATTTAACTCATAGGAGTGTATTTGTCTGAAGACATGCTGGGGAACCTCTATATGTCAGACTCCACTGAGACCAATGATGATCCAAGAACAGTCAGGCTTTTAAAGTATCATTGTTAATGGTTACCAAAGTATATCTTTGAGTTAGTTAGGACCTTTTATATCCAGTGAAATATAGTTACTGCTTAAATAAACATTTATATTGCTAACTGCTGAACATGTGACATCTGATTGTTTTGATTTCTTGGGGGGAGAAAAAGGTTAGAGACAATTACTTCTTTGTTCTTAAATGATAAAAAGTGGTTACATCTGTGCAGGCTGCTGCATACACAGTAATAATAGCTGAATGTTAACAATAACACAATGACCCACTCATGTGGATGTCATTGCCTTTACCTGAGTCTCTCCAGCAGCTAGAAAAATAATTCTTATTCACCAAAGACTAATTTTCACATTTAAAAATCTTTATTATGGATCTAGTGCAATGGAATTGCCTTACACAGTAGGGAACCCATACTTACACTGGTGATATAAGTATGAAGAAATGCCTCAAGTCATGATCAAGCTGGGCGGTAATTAAGCCTCTGCCTCTGCAGCTCCCAATTACAGCCAAAATCCAGCAGATGGCACCAGGCATCTCAGAATAAAACTGAGCATGCTCCCATTTTTTAGTCCTGAATGGGGTGGGGATGGAGAGAGGAGATCACCATAGACAACTATAGGTATTTATTTTTCTTACTCCCCACCCCCAAACTTCTGAGAGTATGTGCATCTGAGATACTACATCTAAAAGAATCTGTGACTAGTATTATCTATTGTCTAAATCCAGAGGCTGGGAGGAGGGATTTCTGGGTGCTATTCCAAGCTATACTGTTGATTCACTATGACATAAAAAGGTCACATGAACTTTCCCAGGAATTAGGAGACGGCAGTGATGCTAGTAGGTGACCTATTATTTCTAATGTCAGGTGTTCAGAAAACAAAATCAGCTCCCCTGCCCAAAAATTGTGAGAGTGTTCAAACAGGAATTTTGGGTTGTTTTGCTTGCCTTCTGGTTTCAGAGCTCTTGTTACATATTTCCCAGCTTTTCCTTGTAAGCATGAAGACTAGAAGCTTACTTTCATTTTTAATGAAAGGTGAGATTTTTCCTTAACAACTCGCCCATGGGAACTGGGGTTTTAAGAAAAACAGCAAATACTTGAGATTCATGACAAAATTGTGAGCATGACAAAACTGGTGATTCAGACTAGCTAGGTATGTCCATGTTGTCTCCAACTGTGCTAGATAGTGGCATGAAAACATTTGTCCTTCCCTTCCTGTCCTACTCCTTTTCTGTCTCCTTCCAAATCATTCACTCTTACTCTCTGAATGCAAAATGTCAAAATGTAGCCACCTTTTGAACACTTCAAAGCATGCACCAGTAAATATACATGAGGGTACCAGCAATGTTGGATGTTTCCACAGTGGATGCCAAGCAGGAACTATATTACTATATTTTGGCATTTGGTGACTATGGAGTGGGAATGATCTGGCAGGGTGTATTGTCATAGTGGTGCTCCCTAGGATGGAGCTGACAGAGACATATCTCATAGGTGTAGGATATTACAACTGGGCTTTGTGTAAATATAACTCTGCCCTTAAACTGTACTGTTGAAGCATGGAGAGCCTGTGTACTATTTGCATGGTAAAGGATAAAAAAGGTTGCATTACATAGAGAGTAAATTATGGGAAAGAAGGTCTTATGTTGGGCACTGTTATTTAATCATTTCAACTGTCTGTAACATCTTGCTTTTTTACATGTACCATCAGTATGGAAGGGACTCTAATGTATATAACTTGAAAGGCTGAAAAGAAGGTCTTATGAGTTTAAGGTGACCATTTCTAAAAATGATAGCTGTACTATAGTAAACTCTTTTAATGCCATACAAGCCTTCACATGATAGAATACAGCATCAATTCTTCAGAACTTCCAGCTGCAGAATTCCCCAAACCTGCAATTTTATCAAAAGTCTCAGGGTCCTTTGGAAGAGGAGAGAAGGTAAGTATTAGTCTGGCATTTGGATATTTATACAGGGAAAATCAAGGAGAGAAAACATGAAGGGGAAGGCTGAATGTGATGGACAGAGGCAGGGGGACAGGACAATATTGTCTGTTTTTGCAGTGTGGCAAATGAGACAAGACAACACTTTGCTTTTCTAATAGAGAGGCTTCATTTAATCACAAATCGCCTGACATCTTAGTCGCAGTAGTGTGCTGAAGATGCACAGATTGGACTAAACTGTTCTTTGTCTGAGAATGAATGCTTCCGTTTAAGTCAACAGAATTGTGTCTATTTAGGCCAATGTTGAATTGGCTGAGTGAATCTCACGAAAGGAAATGAGAGTAGCTGGAGGAACTGACAAAGGGGTTTCTGGAGATTCAGGGGACAGCAAACTTAAAAAAAAAAAGAATAAAAGACGAGATAGGATGGAGAACCTGACTAATACAGGTAGAGCAAGCATCTGCAGTAAACAGGGTTACTGATGAGGGGAAGAGAGTTATTAAGCCCTCTCAAAAGATCAACAGCATCAGAATGAAACATTTTCTCTCTTTGGATCAGAATGACAGAAGCAAGACAATCTGCTGTTTGTGTAGTAAAAGTGTTTGCAGTGGGAAGTAGGGTGTATACACATAGCGGGAACATCTGCTCTATGAAGACTGTTACAAATATAAAACTGCAATAATGTGGAAAAAACATCTGCACATTTTCCAGCAGGCCACCAGTAGTTCTGCTAGGAAGGGGAGGAGTAAAAGAAATGGCATAAATGAGAATAAGGGGGGAAGCAAAAGGAAGCACCTTTTCAGAGCTGTGTAACCACTCCTGTTCTTTCCCTTATCACACCCATACTAAACGTTAGGGAATGACATAGCAAGATACATATGGACAAACTGCCCTGTAGGTGATGAAGCCTTGACCTGAAGAAACATTGGAAGACCAACACAATACATTAGTTTATTGACTAATTAATTTTAAATACACACTTGGCCAACATACAAATACTCACGGCAATGCTTTAAGCAAGGGATGGAATAAAACAACTCCAAATCAGAAAGGGTTTTTTTTCCCTTTCTCTACCATAGGAAACCCCAGGGTGGCATTGCGTAGCAGTGAAAAACAATGGCATTACAGATGTTTTAAGGGACAAAAATTGGGTAAATTCAATCTTCACCTGAGTAATCGTCTTTGGTAGTCATCCTCACTTTTTAAATGACCTTGTTTGAGGCCTGGAAGAGGCTTAATTGTGGCAGCATGGCACCCTGCTTGAGTTAAGTTATCCTGCTTCTATGTGTATTTGTATTTCTATAAAATCAAATTAAGGAAATGTTAAGACTGCATGGTTAAATATTCAGGAATGCAGGAAACACACAAGCAAAGACTGTACAGTACCCTTAACTTTGCTAAATATATACATTTACATACATACACACACACACACTACAGAACTATCTTTGATTATATGATTTCAGCAACTGTGCACCCATTCACCCCCTTCTTCTCTACAAACATAACTTAGCCATACACGCATAAATACAGTGTGCATACTTTATTAATTAAAGGAGGGGAAAAAGGTGGAAATCTGCTCCATGTTCTGAGCCTTCAATTTTCAAAGGCTCATAACTTGGCTGTTTCAAAATTAGCTTTCACCAGAGCATCCATAAATACTTCCCAGAATGAGCTATTTCCTTGCTAAATTTCAACTTTCAACCTCCAGCCTTTTTTTTTGGCATAAGAACTTTTCCAAAGAGTTTTGCAAGACTCTTGGATATTTTTTATTCTTTTCCTTCTTGGTGATGGCTGAACTGTTTCTGTTCAAAGTTTACACAAGCAATGCACATAAATGCACATGCATACACACACTTATTTTCCTTTGGATAAAGACCACACCTACAAAATTTTATCCTGAAAAGTATGTGTATAGGAAAGTATTTAGGTATGAAAGACAGTTAGATTGAAAACACTTATATAAACGCAATTTATAGTGGTTACCATAGCTTTTTTCATAGTACCCCATATATCTGATGGACTTGGGTTTTTTTTTCCACTTGAGGTATAAATGCCTTATTTAATAATTATGCATGTGGACCCAATCCAAAGCCCACTGACATAAATGACCATCTTTTTACTGACTTTAGATGTGGACATCTGTGGAGCTTTAAAAACCCTGTGTTCGGCGTACAGTTTGAATGAGATGGAGTATGGCATCCTGGCTCCAAAAAAGTCAGTGACAAGCCCCCTGTTGACATCATTGACACCAGGATTTTACCATTTATGTGAATTCCCTGACTCTCTTCAGCAGAAAATAACAAATACTGTTCCAGGAAATGTGCACATATTTCTACTGATATAATGGACTATGAAGACACAGAAAGCAAGTATTTTATTTTCTGCTTTACTTGAGACAGTAGAATAAGCAGAATATAAAGTTTGTAAACAGAGATAAAAAGACATAAGCCTAGTCTACTTTGGCACCCACTTAATGTCAAGCGTCTATGTAACCCCACTGTGGTTTCATTCTAGTTTGGCAGCTACTCATAAGCTTAAAATTAACCATGTGTTTGAACCAAAATCAGTAGGGCTGTGTGAATTTTCACTGGTTCTTTTGTTTTGATGCTGTTTCAACTCATTTTGAGCTCAAAACAGGGAAATTGAAATGAAAGAAGGGCTTTGAAACAGCCTCGAAATGAAATGACGGCAGCAAAATGTTTCGAAAGTTTTGAAACATTTCAAGTTTTTGAGATGAAAAGCTTTGAGATGGGCTTGCCTGCAGGGAAACAGAGAGTAAGGAGGGGGAGGGGTAAGACGGGGGAAGGACTGCTCTCATACTGACTGTGTAGCTGGCCAGTAACTGTGATTCTTCCCTGAGGTCCCTTCCAATCCCAGTGCTTTGGGGGCGGGATGGAAAAATAGCATAAAAGACAGCATTGTTTGAACTGGCTTGCTTTCTACCTTGAGGTCTGACAGTTACTGAGCTATCTTCCAGCACCTCAGGAGCATTAGACAACAAAGGCTACTACTACCATTGATTTGATTTCCTACTTGCTATCCTAGCAAGTGGGATTCCACAATACCTTTTGCTTTCTTTCTATGCCCTTTTATTTTATTACTATATTAATTGATTTATTCATTTCAATTTCATAATTATATTGAATATTATACTATAGAATTTATATAGGAAGGCAGATACATTTATATATTTTTATAAAAACAAGACATTATGAAACACATCATGAAATATGGTGGAAAGACAGCTGGCAAGCCTTCAGGGAGTGGTGGAAGAGGAATAGATGTAAGTTCCCCACTCCCCCAAACTGAGACCACCTCTTTCCTACAACTAGCAGGGATGAGGCTTCCAGAAGCAGCAAGGAGAGGGGAGCAGTACAAGTGCCACTGCCTGTGCCTGGGTCTGCATCCCCTCCAAGAGCACCAGTCATACCCTCCCACCACTCACCATGACAATAAGCAGCAGCACCAGCATGACAGTCTCCTCCAACCCCATTTCACTTCCCATACTGAGCCTTCTAGTATCAGAGGGAGAGCTGGATCTGGATCTGGATCTGAGTGCCATAGCAAGGGAAATTCTGGGGTAGGATGGGAAATCATCTGTGTTTGTTCTCTACAGCTCTCAAGTTTTCCCTAGAGCCAGGTCTCCTTCCCCAGAAGGCATTTCAGAGGAGGCTGAGGTAGAGGTTTGTGGCAGGGATGCCACCATGAATAGAAACATATCTTATACACAGGAACAGAGAGAGGCATGGAGTCAGTGAGACATTGCTGAGGATCAGAAGCATGGCATGAGAGAGACCACCACAGGATGATGGGCTGGGTCCAGAACCAGAAGTAGAAAAGCTGAAGCAACTGCAGCAGGCTGCAGGAGAGCCAGTATATTACACCCATATCACTGTGGGCATGCTTTATGGGAGCTTGCCAACAACATTTTGCTGGCCAGCTGTCGGAGGGGGGAATAAAAACCATGTTGGATAACAGTTGAGGAGGACCAGAAGTGGGTCCTCCAAAATGCCCAAAGCAGCTGGGAGCAATCAGCAGCCTCAACAGGGGCCAGCGGTGGCAGCCCCAGGAGGGGGCATGCCCAAACAATGCTGGCTTGGCAGATCCTGAATTCTTACCTGGGATGGGATCCCAGATGCAGCTGGTGTGGAGTGGAACAGCAGTGAGCCTGGGGAGAGAAAGAGTGGAGAAGCTATCAGATACTGTGAGTCAATACAGGGAGAACAGGGAGCACACCTGGGAGCAAGGCAACCAGGGGTGAACAGAAAGGCAAGTCAGGCTGACGTGAAATCTGAAGCCAGATGGTGCACCATCCAAACTGGACTGTGAACATATAAAGGCTAAAGTCCTTACTGTGGCAAGTGGACTTTGTCTCAGCCACGGCCAAGAAGCAACATCTTTGGCTGGGGCAAGGCGGAGTGCAGGGGAGGTGGAGCCGCAATACAGGAGGCTGGGCAAGAGTGCTGAAGGAGGGAACCAGGGAAGACAGGACTTAAAAACATCCTCCCAGTAATAACCAATACCAACAAGATATGGCAAGTGAGAATCCCTGGGGAACCTTTCAAGGTATCTGCCTGGATGGCAAGCTGTCAACCCAAAAGGAGAAGACGGCATCTGAAAGGCCAGAAAGGGCAAAGTGCACTAGCAAATGATATGGGAGGTTAAAAGGTTGTGGAGGCAAGCAGCTCAGCTGAGTCCACTCCACCTGTTACTGTGCCTCTGTCTGCTAAGGAGAGGGAAATTGCAGCATCCACACATGCACCTGCACCCCAGAAGTGAGCAAGTAGTGTGGTCTGGGACCACTTTGAGCTGGCAGATGATCCCATGTACGCTATCTGCTTGCACTGCTGAGCCAAAACCAGCTGGGGCAAGGGAACGAAATGCATGAGCACCATGGGGATGCTATTGTATCTCCACAGGCACCACCCCCTTCCCCTTGCTTCTCCTCAGCCTGGCACCAGTGGGAACATGCCCAAAGGGAAGTCCCCCTCTTGTTCTAAAGCCCTCATCACGCTTATCTCTCCCTCACAGGGCACTGGTGTGACCAGTCAGGCCATTGATGGGATCCCCTTCAAGCTGAGGTGATGGATGAGTCCCACATGGCAACAAAGATCATGGGGGACCATGAACCTCTTGGTGCAAGGCTGGCTTGTTGGGCAGTGTTTGCTCACCTGTGGGTTCATGGTCACTAACAATGGTCAAGGCAGTCTGTTGTGCCAACAAAGTTGGCATCTGCTGTGTGGCACACAAGTTGCACATCATTATCAGGGACACCTTGGAGGGGGACAGGGTTGCCAGTGATGGCACCAGCACCCGCAGCAAGGTGGGGGTGTGGGCCCTATTCATTTTGGATTCAGCCCAAATCAGGGACAGTGATTTGATTTGTTGATTCGGATCACTGTCCCTGATTCAAATCAGCCGAATCTGAATCTGAAGATTCAATGCTGATTTGGAGAATCAGCAATTCGTACACAGACACAGCTTTAAATGTTTTTTCTACATACCTTAAGGTACCAACACAGCTCATGAATGCAGCAATGGTGGGGCACATGAAGCCTCCCACAGGAGTGCAGGGGGCCTTCCACGTGCTCTGCACTGAACCTGGAAGTGGACCAGAAATACTTCCGGTCCACTTCTGGGTCCACTGGGTTCCCTCCCCCCCATGCCCACCAGCTCAGTGATCAGCATTGGGGGGGTGGGGCTTGGGTGCCCCCCCAGACCCAGAGACACCAGTTGCCAAGCCAGGAGGCACAGCGCACTCCCTGGTGGACCCGGAAGTGGACCAGAAGTGCTTCTGGTCCACTTCTGGGTCTGCTGCCGAATATGCTGTGGGCCCCCCCCATCCTCCATGTATCCCAACATTGCAGTGTTCATGAGCCACCTGCTACCTTGAGATATGTAGAAAAATATAAAGCTGTGTCTATGGTTGAATTGCTGAATCTTTCCGAATCTCTGAATTGATTCGGTGGGTTCTGATTCAATTTGGAGAGATTAAAGGGTCTCTTGATTTGATTCAGATTTGGAGATTTGGCCACAAATGGAGAGCTTCCAGGGGATCAATGTTCCTGGCTGGGGCAAGATGCTGTCATCAGATGTGCGGGCACTGGTGAGGCGGCTGAAGGAGGGCATCAGGAAATGGCTTGACCCCTTATGATCCAGTGTAGTCCACATGCTGGCCACCATGTGTAACCCAAGGGTAAAGAGAGTGTCAGTGTATGCAGCAGCTAAATCCTCGATCAGTGGACAGAGGTGCTGGTGAAGAGAATCAGGGAGGCAGAACAGTGGAGGCGGGGGGATGTTGAAAAGGGGACAGTGGATCCACTGTCTCATGCTAGCATGCTATCCACAAGCCACTGCCAATGTGGGACAAGGGCATGGTTTCCATGGTGGGGCCCAGAGGCACCGGACCCCACCATCAGGCAGGTAGTACTTAGGCCTTGGTGGCTGCCTACCTTCTCGAGGTGGAGCCATTGCTGTGTGACTCCTTGGCTTACTGGGCAAGCCACGGCCAGATGTGGCTGGATCTGACCATGGTTGCCTGGCAATGCCTGTCCTGTAGGGCTGTGCAAAATGGCACTGTTCCATTTTGCCTTGAGTTTTCAGGTTTCAACAGAACAGTGTTTTGTATCAAATTTCATTTAAATTCAAAATAGCTGTTCCGTTTTGCTTCACCAAAACAATGAGGCTATTTCTACTCTGTTTTGAGCTGGACTGACTTCCCATTACCAGCGCTATGGTTGAAATGTTTCAAATAACCTCATTTTGTTTTGAGCGTTTTGAAGCCCTTTGTTTCATTTTGATTTTGGTGTTTTGACCTTGAAATGAGTTGAAAAGGCATCAAAATGAAATGAGTGGTGAAATGTCACACAGCCCTACTGACCTGTCCACCAACTAGTGTTCTGAGTGACAGGGTGTTCAGCATTGCTAGGGATGTAGTGAAACCCCACCGCACCTGCTTGGATCCTGGTTTGGTGGAGCAGCTGTTGTTCCTCAAGGTGAACTTCCTGCTGCTGGGGTTCCCCAAGCTCCAGGTGCAGACAGAGTGAATCCCACCCTCCTCACTCCATCTGCACCTATTTCCTTTTTTCATTTTTTAAAAAACATTTAATGCCCTGCTCTCAGAGCTGGAGGTGGCACTCACTGCATCACCAGCCAGCAGGTGAAGAACATGTCCCTGCTTAGCTTCCGTGCCAGGACAAACATGGATGTATGGGCTGGGGCTATGGGAAAGGAAGGAGGTCCAAGGTTCTGGGCATGACCACTAAAACTGCACTCTGCCAGGGTTGGGGAGGCCTGGTGGGACTGCTGGCAGTGAGGCTGCCCCATAAATGCCAGGACCAAGGATCCCCCTGGTGAAAGGTGGGTAGGAGGCACCATGACCTCTAGCCACCATACGCACACACACTGTCCTGGCTGGGGAAAACCCAGACCTGTCACAACTTTGACGAGCCTGAGGCTTGCTGGTTGCTGTGGAGTGGTGAGGCTCCAGGTGAGCTCAGCTTAGCTGCCTGGGATGCCAGCTTTTGGGTTGAAAACACCCTTCATCAGGCTGAGGCTCATCTATGAAAAGGCTCATCTGTGAAAAGTGGTTTGTAAATTCCCTTTGAGAATCAAGCCTGAGAGATTGGATTTGGGTGGTATTCTGTTCTTGTCTTTGATAGATTTTCAGTGTGTGCTTATTCTGATGCACAGTTGTTGTTTGGTGTCTCCACATGTATTGTATTGTATTGTGAACATAGCTTCATACTGGAGATATTGTTGGCAGGTTTTGCATGTCTTGTCATGGCAAGGCCTGGATCTATTCAGTGTGTTTTGGGCTGTAGGAAGTTGGCTTCTGGTGATGAGGTTAGTGAGGTTCAGTGCTTGTTTGAATTCACAAACCACTTTTCACAGATGAGCCTATGAACTGCACTTCATCAACCTCGTAGGTACAGAAACTCATGGACTCAATATAGACATTGGAATTCTGACACACTACAACAGGGGTGGGCAATTATGTTGGGTGGAGGGCCGCTTACCCAGTCTTGGTAAGCTGTCAAGGGCTGCATGGGTAGCCCCGCACCTTGACAGGTGCCCTGCCCCTTGGTCACCATCTTGGGACCAATGTCCCAGGGCCAGTACTGGCAGGGCCCAGAGTGGAACACAGGCTGGCAGGGGTCTGTGAAGCTGGGCTGGGCTGCATCAGCAGGGAGAGTGGGGAGCTGGCTCAGCTCCATAGAGCCCCTGCCAGCTGGGACCCCTGTACTCCTGCTGCCCTGCTGTGGGCCCCACTGGAGTTGGCCCTAGGACACTAGCGTGGGTCCCATGCTCCTGCTGGCTCCCATGCCTACTCACTCCCAGTGCCCCCCTCAGCCCCACGGTACAGGAAGGGCAGTACACAGCCCTGACCCCCTGCTCGCCAGCAAGGAATGAGCTGGTGCTAAGTGTGGGGGGGGAGCGGCCCCTCCCTCACCCCATGACCTGCTCCCTGCTGCAGCAGCCCACAGCCCATGTGGGGAGCAGGCACAGGCAGCCCTACACAGACTGTGAGTGGCTGCAGCATGGAGCACCAGCCATGGGGCAGGAGCAGGGCTGCTTATCCCTGCACTCAGCATCAGCTTGTAACCTACCCCCACTGCCAGCCTGGGCCCTGCGCTAGCTTCAGGCTTGCCCATCGGGGCTGCATCACAGCAGCTGGAGCTGCTTGGCATGGAGGAAAGTTGCCCCCCGCTTGCCACACCAGGCAGTGTTTCCTGCTGCTGTTTTGCCTACTGCGGCACGAGCTCTGGGCGGGCAACAGCAGCAAACACGGCTTGGCACGGCCAAGTTGTGGGGGCTGCAGCTGCTGTTACTGCGTCGCAGCCCCGATGGGCGAACCTGGAGCCACTGTGGTGCAGCTGGCAGCGGGGGTGGGTTACAAGATGGTGCTGAGCGCAAGGAAAAGTGGCCCCTCCTGTGCCCCATGGCTGGTGCCCCGTGCTGCAGCTGCTTGCAGCCCACATGGGGCTGCCTGTGCCTGCTCAGGACAGCCCCATATGGGCTGCGAGTGGCTGCAGCGGGGAGTGCGAGCCATGGGGTGGGGGAGGGGTCACTTTTCCCTGTGCTCAGCACCAGCTCATTCCCTGCCCTTCCCTCCCTCCTTACCTGAGTTTCCCACACTGGTGTAGCCAAGGAGCCACATGGTCCTAGGCCAGAAGCCCCTACTAGGGCTTCCGCTATGGGGGTGGGACTAGGTGGGGCCTGCTGTTGCAGGAGCCTGCTGGGGCTTCCCCTAGGTCCTACCGCCCCTGGTTCCTGTCATCTTTGACAGGAACCAAGGACAAGGACAGATAAATATTAATTTTTATAATTACCCCGTGGGCCAGGTAGAATGGTCTAGTGGGCTGGATCCAGCCTGTGGGCTGTATTTTGCCCACCCCTGCACTACAACCTGCCAAACATCTGACTCCCCAGGTACCTCTGCACTTTTACTTGCACTGCTACATTCCCCTTCCCCCACCACCTCAGCCTGTTTCTCACCCCCGATGCCTCCATTTCCATTTTCACTGATTGGCTTTCTTGCCTGCATTGCATGCCAGATTCTGGTTTCTTAATATTGCTTCCATCCAGGAATAGCTCACACACATACCAACTGAAGTTTCTTCCTCAGCCTGTTGAAGGGCTTTTCAACCCAAAAGCGTGCTAAGATATATTTCTGTAACTATGTAGTTGGTCTGCTAAAATATACCAGATTAGATTGACCCAAGATTAGATTAGATTAGATTGTCTGCCAGTGCCATGCCCTTAGATCAACACCCTTAGCACCTGACTGGAAGGACACAGGGCCCTGGGCACATCTAAGCCCCAGGGCTGGGGCTGGCAGGGAGAGTTCTCTGGCAGCTGTTGGAGAAGAAGTGCCTGCAGGAGAGGAAAGAAAGTCTCTAGTCTGTAACAGTTTGGCTGCTTGAGATGCTGCTGGTGCTACTGTGCTGCTGCTCACTAAGTTATTCCTTTACCTGTTGTCATTTAAGGTGCTGGACTGGGCTGAGGCTGTAGGGGAGGAGGGGACCTCATTCGGACACATTACTGTGTTGTTTAGAGGCCCCAGTGCCAGTGAGGGTGAACTTTAACACACACACACAGTGTCACCCATGTCACAAGTTTTGCTTGTCTGCAGCCTGAGATGCAATTTCCCAGAAACCCCTGAACCTATCTCCTTGAAAGCTGGCAGGCTTCATGATCTCAGCAGGGGCTACTGTGACTGAAGTTTTCACCCTGCTGTGCCTTAACACACACGTGACACGAGTTTTGCTTTTAAGAGTTTGAGGTTCAGTTTTGCAGAAAGCCCTACACCTATCTCTTTGTAGGCTAGCATGCTTCATGGCCTCAGAAAGGGGTACCATCCCTGCAAGTTTCATCTGAATGAGAGATGAAATGATAAAGTTATAGGCAGTTTCACACTTCCCCATTATAGCCTATTGGCAAAACATTGAAACAGTGTAGAAACAGCAAAACAGCTTTGACAAAACAAAATGGAACAGCAGTTTCTAAATGAAATGAAACTTGAAATGAAACACTGTCCTGTCAAAACAACAGAACAGAAGTCAAAACGAAACAGTACTGTTTCGTACAGTTCTAAAAATCAGTAGAGTCATTTTATTACTATGTATTGCGGACAATAGACATTTAAACTAAAAGCTGGTGTAGCATTTGACTTTAAGCCCTATAATTACCTAGGATAAAGACAAAAAACTCTATTTTCCTCCCCTTCCCATTGATCCAGGAAGTTGTGAAAACTACTTATATGTGGTGAGAGAACAGAATTGAGCCCATAACTTAGATACATGTTGCTGCACAACATCTACCAAATGCCATCTAGCCTGAAACACAACCCACAGAACTGGTCAGGATTTTCTCTGAAGAAGTCATATTTATTAAATCTAAAGCTTTCTCTTTTAAGGTTCAAGATGGAAGTTCTGATTAAATAAGAGAGAGAAAGTCTAAAGTCCAATGGTTATGGCTCCCTGCTGGAATGTGGGACATCTAGGTTCATGT
Source organism: Crocodylus siamensis (assembly GCF_052110815.1). NCBI lineage: Eukaryota > Metazoa > Chordata > Crocodylia > Crocodylidae > Crocodylus > Crocodylus siamensis. Next base: position 153,145,899 of record NC_143397.1, read on the forward strand.
TTCTGCTCTGACTTTTTTTCACAGCCCAGGTGCATGCCCAAACCACAAAGTTATTAGTTCTTCTGATGGGGTGGAGGAGAAGCCTGTTTTTTTGCATGAAAATCTCTGAAAGGTCTAGTTTTGCAATGAGTAAATTTTTTCAAATCCCAAAAGGTTTCTCAGGACAACTCATTTCCTTCCCAGCACTTAGTATCCACCATTTCTTACAGAAAACAATGCTAGTAGCATGTTAGGGTTTTCAAATAAGATAGAGAAGCGTAGTTTCATCACTGATGTTGTGGTATAGGTAGAGGAGAACATTAAAGCTGAAAAATATCAGCCCTCAGGTCAGCGGGGACTTTTTCCTTTCTCTTTCTTTTCACACATTTTTATATCACATCCATCTCCAGCCTTAGAAAAGGCTATTATTGCTTAGCTGCTAGATTTTGGTCAGATAGAAATGGCAATACCAAACAGTGTCTGCATGTTGTGGGGAGAGGGAAAGTCTGTGGTATTTTTTAAGTTAATTTTGGCCCCTGTGAAGTCATATACTTATTGTGTGAGGGAAATAAAGTAGAACTCAAATGGAAAATTACAGTAGCAATGATGAACCAAAACCAATTAACACTCACCAGCACAGATGACATTAATTTCTGTTAAAGAAATGCTAATCTAGCAGATGTATTACTGCCAGTGCCTATGGTATCCTGGGGAAAAAAAGTGTTGCTGCTGGGTAACTTGTGGCAAATATAAAGAGCTGCCACTGGCCAAATAATGTGCTCCTAGAAAAAGGCATGGTCCATTATTCCTGCTGAAAACAGAGTGACAAATTACTGTAAAAGTATTGTACTGCAGCTGAAAGAAGCCAATAATTTCATGAATTTTACAGGTACAGTGAACCATAACAGTATGTTGTAGTACTACTTTGTGCATGCTACGGTGCTTTATGCTGTAGTTCTTTCTACAGTTCACTGTGTCCTTACTCCAGACACATCCCTAGATTAGGATACCCTCAGAATGCATCTGCCATATCCTGGGAGACTTGTTGCCCTACTTTCAAGAAGCTGTACAGTAATTTGTATGTAAAGTATTAGGGGCTGATTCTGACCTTAGCTAAACTAGTTTGCATCCACTGACTAAAATGGAATTGCTCTGATTTATACTAGGAACAAACCCCAACTATCTTCTGTGAAAATTTATCTTGTGTGACAATATTCTTCAGATCATTTCCTATGTCATTTTTGCACCTACCTGCTGATGCTTCTCCTTGCTGGTATTACAGAGGAGCATATACTTACACTGCAAAACAATTCTGTCTTACATGGACATTCCTTAAATCTCTAACGAGGTACCAAACACAAGAATTACCTCACCCATTATTGCAATTCAGCAATAGCTAGGGCAAAATGTAGGGATGGCATACCCAGGTGAAATTTCAGGGTGAATTTAGGTAGGTTGTGTGTGCAGTAGTTAACTTAAATTCTAATTCAGATGCTATGCTTGACAAATTATGTGTCATGGTCTACTTTGCAAATTGATTTTGTGGGTCCTTTACCGACACTTACTTTGAGTATCTACTACTCCTGGGAAAGAAACCAGCTTTGTTAGAGATCAACTGATGTTTTATAAATCAAGACCTTCTCTAAAAATGGGTAATTTATTAAATATTTTGGAGCTTGAAGGAAATTAACAAAACTGTGTATCTGATTCAGTGATTCATCATTATTTTCAACAAAAATCTATGTAGAACTGCAACAAACGGTGGCATTTCTGCAGCATTGTACCTTCTATCTGAAGGTATAAAAGTCTATATTACAAATATTAGTCCTGATTCTCTTTTATACCAAGGCTACTTGGTATTATGGAAGTTCAGAGGGGACTAAAAGTGCGTATAGATTTGGCCACTTAGAATAATAGAAAATTAGGGTTGGAAGGGACCCCAGGAGGTCATCTAGTCCAACCCCCTCCTCAAAGCAGGACCACCCTCAACTAAATCATCTCAGCCAAAGCTTTGTTTAGTTGAGACTTAACCTCGAAGGATGGAGATTGCATAACCTCCTGGGTAACCTGTTCCAGTGTTTTACTACCATCCTAATGAGAGAGTTTTTTCTAGTATCTAACCTAAACTTCTCTTGCTGCAACTTGAGACCATTGCTACTTGTTCTGTCATCTGCCATCACTGAGAACAGTCTAGCACCTTGCTCTCTGAAACTCCCCTTCAGGTAGTTGAAGTCTGCTATTAAATCCCCTGTCAGTCTTTTCTTCTGCTGACTAAATTAGGCCGGTTCCCTCAGCCTCTCCTCACAAGTCATGTGCCCCAGTCCTCTAACCATTTTCATTGCCCTCTGCTGGACTCTCCAACTTGTCCACATCCTTTCCATGGGTGGGGAGGGGGACGCTAACACTCAACACAGTACTCCAGATGTGGCTTCACCAGTGCTGATTAGAGGAGAATAATCACTTCCTTTGATCTGCTGTCAACATTTCTACCAATGCACCCCAGTATGCTGTTAGCCTTCTTTGCAACAAAGGCACACTGTTGTTTCACATTCAGCTTATTGTCCACTGTAACCCTAAGTTCCTTTTCCGAAGAGCTGCTGCTTAGTTAGTCAGTCCCCAGTCTGTACTGGTATATGGGATTGTTCTGTCCTAATTGAAGCTCATGAGATTTCTTTTGGTCCAACCCTCCAATTCATCTAGGTCTCTCTGAATCCTAGCCCTACCCTCCAATGTATCTACAACACCCCTGAGCTTGGTGTCATCCACAAACTTGCTGAGGGTGCACTCCATCCCACCTTCCAGGTCACTGATGAAAATATTAAACAAAACCAGTCCCAGAACTGGCCCCTGGGGTAATCCAGTTGAAACTAGCTGCCAACTAGACATCGAGCCGTTGACTACTACCCTCTGAGCCTGATGATCCAGCCACTTTTCTATCCACCCTACAGACCACTACCACTTAATTTGCTTGAGAGAATGTTGTGGGAGACTGTAACAGAAGCCTTGCTAAAGTCAAGGTATATCACATCCACTAGTCTCCCCACATCCACAAAGCCAGTCATTTCATCATAGAAGGCAATCAGCTTAGTCAGGCATGACTTGCCTTTGGTGAAGCCATTCCAACTGTTACTAATCATCTTCTCCTCCACCAAGTGTTTGGAAATGGATTACTTGAGGATCTGCTCCATGATTTTTCCAGGGACTGATGTGAGGCTGACTGGTTTGTAGTTTATTGGATCCTCCTATTTTCCTTCCTTAAAGATGAATACTATATTTGCCCTTTTTCAGTGATCCAGGACTTCCTCCAATTGCCAAAGTTTTCAAAGGTAATGGCCAGTGTCTCTGCAATCAGGATGGTCAGGTATGACTTGCCCTTGGTGAATCCATGCTGACTGTTCCTGCACTCTCAGTAAGGTATCTTTAAAATACAACCAGCTCTCCCATCAGACTGGCCTCTCAAGGGATCTTGCCCATCAGTTCCCTGAGGGTGTCAACATCTGCTTTTCTCAAGGCTAGGATCCATGCTCTGATGTTCTCCTTTCTTCCTTTTATCAGGATCCTGAACTTGATCATCTCATGGTCACTGCTGCCAAAGTTGCCATCCACTTCTATATCCCCCACCAATTTCTGTTTCTGAGCATCAGGTCAAGAAAAGTATGACCCCTAGTTGGTCTGTCCAATACTTGCACCAGAAAGTTGTCTTCAGCTCTCTCCAAAAACTTCCTAGATTGCCTGTGCACTGCTGTATTGTCCTTCCAAGAGATGTCAGGGTGATTGAAGTCCCCCCTGAAAACCAGGGCCTGTGATTTGGAAACTTCCACTAGTTGTCTGAAGAAATCTTCATTTATTTCACCCTCCTGTTCTGGTGGTTTATAACAGACACCCACCATGACATCACCCTTGTTGCTTTCCCCTCTAACCTTAACCCAGAGACTTTCCAAATGAGCCTATTTCTAATTTCATACTGGAGCTCTGAGCAATCATACAGCTGTTTTACATATAGCACAACTCCTCTTCCTCTTCTCCCCTGCCTGTCCTTCCTGAACAATTTATACCCATACATGACAGTGCTTCAGTCATGCGAGCTATCCCATCAGATCTCTGTTATTCCAATCATGTCATAGTTCCTTGACTGTGCAAGGACTTCCAGTTCTTCCTGCTTGTTTCCCAGGCTCCATGCATTTGTGTACAGACACCTGAGGTACTGATTGATTGCCTTACTTTATCAGGAAGGATGAGGAGGTCTCCCCTATAACCCCTTCCTCCTTGTGTTTCCTCCAGGTTCCCTCACTTCCCCACCTGCCTCAGGGCTTTGGTCTCCATCCCCTAGCAAACCTAACTTAAAGCCCTCCTAACTAGGTTGCTGAGTCTACCTGAAAAGATGCTCTTCCCTCTCTTCATCAGGTAGATCCCGTCTCTTCCTAGCAATCCTTCTTGGAACAAGATCCCATTGTCAAAGAAGCTGAATCCCTGTTGGTGACACCACTTGCACAACCATGCATTGATCTGCAGGATGAGTCTGCTCCTGCCTGGGCCCTTCCCCTTGAGTGGAAGGATTCAGAATAACACCACCTGTGCCCATCCCCTTCACCCTTGCATTGTGCAATCGTTACTATATCACACAATTGGGTTCAATCAATTAAAGTGTGTCTCTTCATAGATTCAGTCTCTTTGTACATGTCCCAATTATATAACACAATGTTGACTAAGAATATATGCAATATTTCCCAACCTTATAACAGCATCCAGACCACTTCCCTAAAGAAAGCTAAATGTAGCTGTTTTTAGCAATCCATTGGCTGTTTTGGCTTTTGAAGCATTTACCTTCTTTTGCATCCAGTTTTGTACTGAAATAGCAGACTCCATTGATCAGGGAAGGCTGTGTCCTTACTTTGCCATTGGGATATTTTGATGTCCTGTGACACAGAAGCATCCTTTAAAGTGATCAGTCATCATAGATGTTCTCTATCAGTTGAAAGATGTGTATAAGTTAAGACTTAGCGCTATGTCAGAACATGATCCATGATCCCTATGATCATGATGCAATTCTTGTTGAATCTGGGCAACTTAACCACTATATTTGAGGAAATAGCTCAAACTTTTATTTTCTAACTAGTCATAACAGGTGCCTGGTGAACTAGAACCAACTATTCCTGGCAGTTTGGCAGGATTTGAAATGGCTAGAGGTTCCTTTAAGGGGGAAGATAACTTCTGTTTTTTTTAAAAATTAACAATAAATAAATCCAGCAAAGGTGCCATTTCTGTATACTTCTAAAGCAGTAGAGATCAATGAAGAAGCTATCTTGAACCATGCCTTTTTCTGAGTCTATTATGCTGCATCTCTGGGAAATAAAAACAAACACTAAACCAATCAGTACGGGCTCATGTGATGCTACTCTTCTTTCTCCTGATGCCCCAATGATATATTTTAGAATATCTGGCCAGAGCTACAGAAATGCAGAGAAAAGACGAACATCTTATATTATGAGCTTTTGGATATTGGGTACAGGAAACCCCTCGGTATTTGCAGGTTCAGTATTCATGGTTTCAAATATTTGTGAATGCCAAACCTGCATTTTAAATACATTTAAAACACTTACCAGAGCTCCTTGGGAGCTCCACGCTTGCTGCCACTGGGCTCCTGCCATTGCTGCCGGGCTCCCGCTGTCACCATGCCCCTGTCCCCCAATCACCGGGGGCACTGTGTTCATGAACGCAATGCCCTATTCACAGATTTCACCGATTGTGGGGATCATGGGAATGTATCCCTCGCGAATGGCAAGGGTTGCCTGTATATAATGATCAACTTCATATCCTTAAAGAAAAACTTCACTTGACATTGTTCCTTGTTTCAGGTGTGAAGCAGATAATGAAATGGATAAACACTTATCACAGATTAAACCATATTCAGAATGGGTAGCTTGGAGCATGCCTTCCAACATTCTTTCTGGTTCTCAAGCAGACATGGAAGATATATGTGTACCAAATGATAAAGTACTCATTTATCTGGCTTTTGGCCAAAAGGTTTGGAGACCTGAGACTGAAATGATCACTCTAGAAGAGAGTCTAATATATGTAATTAAATATAGATTATTGGATTAAGATTTCATGTAAATTTGAAGTTCTTCCTTTTTCTTTTCAGATTTATTTTATTTTTCTTGCCTTCTCTGTCTCTGGGTAACCATAATTGAATGCATCTTTAAACTGTAAATTGTAATTTTGCTGTCAGCAATAGACCTTTAATTTCAGATGTTTATTAGAAAATTTCTCCGCAAGGCTGTGAATTTTGTTAACTAGAGGGACTTGAATCAATCGTATGGCCTCCCCCACAAAACTGCCCAAACCTGTTTTGGTTCTTATTTTATTTAATTTCCTAGCACAAGAAAGAGAAGTTCTCCTTCTCTCATCCCATTTTCTACTCTCTCAGGCCACAGTCCAATAAGGGTATGTAAATTCATGTCTAATTTTAGGTGCATGAATGGTTCCAATCTCTTCAGAATTGAGGACCACCAACCTATGACTCTTAGGATTATGGTGAGACAGGCTGTTTTTTTGTTATATGGAACTGCAACAAAGGAGGGGAGTTTATGTTTCACAGTTGGGATGAAAGGTATTTCCACTAATAAACAGCATCATTCTCACATGCTTGAAAGACATAGGATAGTAAATGAATTCAAAAAAACTGAGGAGAAAAGTTGCAGAGAAAAGTCACTTTAATTTATGAGCTCCATTGTATCTTGAAATTAGATCCTCTAGAAAATAAGGACATTTTAAAGCTGCATTAAGAAAGCAACTGAGGACATAGTCAATGCTATATCATAGTTATAGTCAATGCTATATCATAGGCATAGACAATGCTTTAGCAGCTGTTTTCAGCACATCCACCATAGAAGGCATATCAGATGCAGACTGGGGCACAGTGCACTCAGGTGATTCTGTCCAGTGGAGTGGCTACTTGGGAAAGAACTAGTGGAAACAATACTATATTTGCTCAATTCCAAGAAGATGTTGTTTTTCCCATTAAAATGCAGGAGAAGCCCCTCATTTTGGAATTGAGTATGAAGTGATGAGGACCAGGCAGTAACCATGGCTCCTGGGGTTGGGATTGGGGTTGAGCTTGGAGCCATAGCAGTAAGCCCTGACACTTCTGAATGCCCTGCCTGTCATGCCTGCAGCCTTGGGCTCCAAGCAGGAGTGGATATTGTTGCTCTGGGGCCAGGCTGGGGCCATACTGTATGCCCCATGCTAGAGTGCAGATGAAGCCTTCCAGTGCTGGAGCAAGGGAGGGTGGTTCATGGGGGCCTGAGGTTGCAGGGGGCAGAAGCAGCATGGAGGAAGGAGGTGAGGGAAAGGGGGACTGGGGGTGTGTGTGTGTGGGAAATTAGGGGAAGGAGGCCCAAGTTTGCATGGGGGTAGACAAAAGTGGGTAAGTGGTGGTCCAGAGGGAAGCTGCCTGCTCCCCATACTACCTCCACCCAACCTGCCCCCTACTTTCCCTGCTGCTCCTCTCACTGCCTGCCCCCTTATTGCTCCCCCACTTCTTGCTTCCCCCTGCCTCTACATTGTTAGCTGCCTATCCCCCTTCCCCTACAGCCTGCCTTCTTCCATCACCTGCTCCCCCTACCATTGCTTTCCCCACTGCAGTGGTGATGGGGATGAATTGAAGACAGTCGTCCAATAATTAGATTCTATACATGGAAAAATATAATGAATTTATAAATTTTCCATGTATGGAATCTAATTAGTGGTGGGTTATCTTAAATTCAGGGTCATCTTGAATTTGGGTAAATGGTATTATGTGAACACAAGAAGTAGAGGTGGTATCATAATATATAAAACAATAAATATAGACTTAGAATTGCACAGGAAGTTGTATTCATTTGTGAGAGTATTTTTGTAATTATTTCTTTCCAACTCCCCAAAATTATTTTCTACTGCAGTCATTGTGTACATCAACTGAATAAGTATATGATCTTATATTTCTGGGTTTTATCTTTTTCTCCCTATCCACTCTACTGTTCCATTACTTCACCTTATTGTACTATGCCTGAAATAGTATTGTAAGCTTTCCAAGGTCTAGAGTTTTTATGCATAACACATTTTGAGGACTGAGCAATCATATATGATAATAGAAGTTCACAAACTGAAAAATCTGTAGTAGAGCTTGAAAGGGCAGGTGTTGTCATTAGACTTTTCTTCCTGACCTCATAAACTCATTTGCAAATGAGCTCAAAAGTGTAAGAATGATGTGATACCATTTAATATCTGTTCAAAAGTACAGTCAAAAGTGCTTTATTTTTCTATTCATATCAGATGCGTGTGAATATTAGGCAGTTTTGTCATATCCTGGGGTGTCTGTTGCTAAAGTAGCAGTAGTTACTCTATAATAGAGATATGCATCAGCAGTACACGTCTCTGCCTCTTCAACCTATTGTGTTCCTCCAAAAGGAGAACAGAATCAAGCAGTTTCCAGACCTGTTAGAAAAACAGTTAAAAAGCTTAGCAGTTAGAGCATAGTCAAGCTCTTATACAGTGTATACTGTAATGTCTTCCTTTCTTTCTTATAGTCTGCCATGTGCTATTCTGCTCTTGTAGCATTTAATTTGCTGTATCTTACTCTTTCATATGTTGTGTTTTCACTACTTGAAATTAAGATAAACCTGGAACAAGCCAATCTAGATTTTTCTATTACCCAATCCTCATACAATCCCAAAAGTTTGCCTCTGGAAGATTTTTTTCAGTTATTATTGTTATATTTAGGTTTGAGCATTCCTGGATAAGCTTGTTATAGTAACTGTATTTATGAAGAGAAGCTTGATGGGAAAGAGTTTCTACTTTCAGTTGTGTGATTTTATAGGACATACCAGAATCTTTAACACTGGCCTCTTACAATCAGCCAGTGGAATTCCAATGAGGAGAACCCACAGCCCCATTACCAGAAGATGAAGTGTGAATCTTGAAGACTGATTTCTGGTCCCATTTATAACTTGGTTGATAATAACATCCATAATGCATACTTTCAAGGGAGAAGAGGCTATGAAGCCTGGTTTACTTGGCTTGGGAGATGTCATTCAGCTGCTGAATAATTGGGACAAAGCTGTGATGTAAAGTAGCCATCAGTCATGGAAATACCCAGAATATGACAGAAATATGAAACAAAGTTGCTTTTAGATGGAGAAAGTTAAGAAGCAGAGAGTAGAAAAACTGGAATCAGGATAGCTTTTTACAATTGTGATACATAAAATTTGCAGTGATTAAATATCCAAGACAAAAATCCAGTTTCTTTCTGATGCCAACATTCAGGTTCAACATTGTTCTCTTAGTAAGTGGAGGCCAATTTTTTTGAATGACCCTAGACTGATCTTTGGCTTCAAGTAAAAATCCTGCCAACTTTTGTGGTTTCACTTGGCTTTGACTTGGCACTGGCCAAAGTATTGTGAATTAAATCTTGTGGTTTGATTAAACTCAAAACTCAGCAGACATTAAAAGATGCAAGCAAAACCTACACATGCATGGATCTATTCAGGTCCCTTACAGACATTACACTTACGATGCAATTATCTGGTTAACTGTAACATAAATAGAAACCTTGCCACATCTTCAGGGAATTAATGGCACAACAAAATGGGAAACCAGCCACAACAATTTTCTACAAAAATATGTACCATTTTGTGGTTGGATTCTACCGTGGCTTAAACTGAACACGTAGCAGGGCAGCCCCACCATGCAGCTTAGTTATGGTGTCCTTCCCAGCCATAGGAGTATGTCAGCACACCAAACAGTGTATCTGGGGATAGAGTGGAGCAAGCAGAATGGTGCTCTCACTTCTCTCTGCTCCCTGCCTTCTCTCCTGGGAGCATTTGCCAGAGCAAGCACAGCCCTGTACCCAATATGTATGTATGCATGGGAAGAGGATGAATGCAACATCAGGGCTGTTGCTGCCTGAGTAGAGATGATGTGGCAGTGGCGATGGGAGAAGTAGCTTGGGAAAGTAAGCCTGCTCTACTTCTCCCCGCTGTTCCCCCACTCTCCTGCCTACAGTCAGCTTACCCCTACATGCCCCCTTCACCTCCTGGCCCAGGCATACAGTGAGCTCACTCCTCATCTGGGTAGCACACTTCTGTTTTCAAGGAGCCAACTCCAGGGGACCTCACCACACAAGTGACTGGTGGAGAGGGTATGGGGGGCGCATACCCCACCTGAGACTGGCCCTTGACTCGGCACCGATCAGGATGGGGCAGTTTTTTTGCTGCGCAGGTCATTGGCATGTTGGGGGGGGGCCCTAAGCCACAGCACAGAAGTGGATATGGGGCTTTTGGCTTGCCCCCAGGCCTACCCACAAATTGTTCCCTCCAGACTCAGGAGGCACTAGTCACCCCTGCCTCATCAGCTGGGTGCAGGGCTTGCCATGACTAAGCATGCCTTGTCTTACAGATCCCACAGGGTGACAAATAAAGCAGGTTCTAATGCCAAGTCACAGAGACCTTTGCAACTCCCCACAATCCAGCAGGTCAACTGCCTTGCCCCACAGCTCTGAAGCAAGGCACCGTGTTTTGGGGTCCATGTGCACTGTGACCTTTAAAAACTGCATGGGCAGCCCAGTCGAACCCACAGCCCCATTATCAGAAGATGAAGTGTGAATCTTGAAGACTGATTTCTGGTCCCATTTATAATTTGGTTGATAATAACATCCATAATGCATACTTTCAAGGGAGAAGAGGATATGAAGGCTGTTTTACTTGGCTTGGGAGATGTCATTCAAACACATGACTTCCTGACATTAGTAGACATCAGGGAGATGTTCCCCAGTCCTGGGGTTTGAGGATCTGTTGGGACCTTAAAAAAAACCTTATGTATAGCTCAACTGATTGTTGGCCTGGAACTGGATCCCACACAGTTCTGGAGTCTTGAACCAGCCTCAATGCAGTCCCAGGGCTGGGTCTGATAATCACTCGATTGGCAGTCCCTGCCTTGGGACCTGATGATGCACTCTGTACTGGGTTTTTTAGAGAAGCTAGATGCTTTCATGTCGATTATGATATACCTTGATTTTTAGCAAGGCTTTTGACACTGTTTCCAATGCTGTTCTCATTAATAAGCTAGATGAAAGCACTATGAAGAAGATACATAAGTGGCTGAATCATAGTGCTCAAGCAGTAGTCATCAATAGCTCAATATCTAGTTGGGAGGAGGAATCAAGTAGACTTCCCCAGGGATTTGTCCTGGGTGCAGTATTGGTTAATATTTTTGTTAATGTTTTGGAGGTTGGGATTGAGTGTTGTGCATTTGCAGATAGCACCAAGCTGGGTGGAGTTGCAGATACTCCTGAGGGTAGGGCTAGCACTCTATTGGAGAAATGGTTCAAAAACAATCAGGAAATTCAACAAGGACAAGTGCAAAGTCCTGCACTTGGGAAAGAATATTTTCATGCCTAAATATTTTGGGAAATAATTGGCTAAGCTGCGGTATTACAGGGAAAGACCTTGGAGATACAGTGGACCATAGGATGAATATGAGCCAAGAATGTGCTCTTGCTGCAACAAACAAACTAATAACGCCCCCCCCCCCCCGGGGGGGGGCAAAAAACCCAAACCCCACAACCAAAAATAAACCAACAATATATGGCACAGATCAGCAACCTTTTCAGGCTGTGGGCCAAACCGACCCAGTTCAGGTCAGAGGCAGGCCAGCATATGGCAGATAGGTACTAGGACACAGCCCTTGCCATGGCTTTTCCCACCAGCTGCACAGGGGAAGTACCTGCCACCAGTGCTTTTCCCTGTGGTAGTAAAAGGAGAGTGTCCACATCCAGTACTTGTCCCCACAGCAACAAGGGAAAGCAACTGCTGCCAAAGCTCCCTGCCACTGATGAAGAAAACATCAGCTGTGGACACCCTTCCCATGTCACCAGAAGAAGAAATATTGGCTGTGGGTACTTTCCCTGTATAGCTGATGTGAAAAGCAGAGGCAGTGGCTGGGTCCTAGCACCCTCCCATCTCTGATGCACACTTGGTCAATACAGCTGCAGAAGCCCCACATCCATGGGCCGGATCAAATGGCTCAATGGGCTGGATCTGGCCTGTGGGCTGTAGGTTGCTGACCTCTGGCATATGATGTTGTATTAACAGAATGTCTCTTGCAAATCAAAAATATTCTTGTCCTCAATTTAACACTGGTGAGGACTCCCCTGCAGTTCTGTGTCCAATTTTGGGCCCTCCACTTCAAGATGCAGACAGATTAGAAAGAGTCCAATAGTGAGTGACAAAGATTATTAAAAGCTTGGGAAACATGACCTAGGAGAAAAAGTTGAAAGAACTAGGGTTATTTAGTGGGGAGAAGGAAAGACTGAGGAGGGATTAAAAAAATATCCAAATACCTTAAGAGTGATTATGGAGAGGGTAGAGAGATTATTTTCTGTGGCATAAGCACAGTGACTTCAAACTGTATTTGTTAGGTTGGAGATTAGGAGGAATTTCCTCATTATAAGGGTGGTTAAATACTGCTAATAGGCTATCTAAAGAGGTTGTGGAATCTCCATTCCTGTACATTTTTAAGAGCAAGTTAGACAAACACTTCACTGGGATGTTTTATGGATGGATTATCCTGCTTTGAGCAGGAGGCTGGACTAGATGGTCTCCTTCCAGTCCTACTTTCCTATAATTTTATGAGTATCCAAGTTTTCTTCTTCATAGTAGTTTCCTTGAACACTACTTCACTGACTGCCTTGAGCACCTATGCCCTAAGTAGATCCATATTGCGTCAACTATATAAAGACTAGCAACAAATGCAATCCTTGCTACAACAGGGTCACAAGGACTACTTCTTTTATATGCCTGAAAGAAGAGAAAGGAATAAATGTGGTTAATGGTTTTTCTAAATCTGCACTCACTAGGAGAAATAGTCTGGTTCTTCCTAGACAAAAGTGGACACTGCAGGCACCTTGTGTACTCCAGGAAGTTTGAGAAGGAATGGTATTTACAAAAGAAACAATCCTTCTTTGTGTATTTCTTCCTAATGACAAAGTCTAGACCTCAGCCATTTTTCATCATGAAGACAGAAAAAAAATTAAATTGCTATTTTGCAACAAACTTGGAGATGAAATGCATTGGGCAGAGAATGAAAATTTGCCCTGAAATAGTCTGTGTTGAAAAGAGTTCTCTTTGTGAGTTCTTGAGATTTGACTTTGGTTTGATCAAGTTGCAGGTCTTTGAGAATCACAGGCATGAAGTATTTTGTGAAGGTTGCTTCTTACTCTTATGCAGAAAGCCAGCACTAGCCCTTGCACAAATTAAGTTCCTCTTAGGCTCTCAAAATGAGAGCTTTCATTCGAATTCTTTTTAAAGAAGAAAAGAAGATGAAAGTTTCTTCTAACATTTAACTTTAAGCATGCCATTGCTTAAATCTGACCTGTTTTATCTTATTAGATAGGAATTTATATCTTGGTACATGTACTTCTGAAAGATATTTTTTATTTTTAGGACCTAATTCTTCAAAGTGCTGAACATCCACTGTGAAGCAAAGTGCCTAATTAAATATTTTGCTTACTTTTTGGAAAAAAATAGTTTTTAATTTATAATTGCTAATTATTATAACACACTGCTTATAGTTTCCTGTAACTTGTGCCTTTTTCTGCTTTTTGCTTCTCAGATTCACATTGTTTATTCCCTCCTCTTTTTCTTTGCCTAATCTGATGTTGGACAAGTGTTCCTGGAGAGCCATCACCTTGTACCATAGAAGTGTTACTGAGCCTTTTAGAGTGGAATATATGCCTGCTCCATAAAATCAGAACAATAGGGGAGGAAGGGCCCTCAGTTTAGTTCAGCCCCCTGCTCAAGGCAGGATTATCCCTGTCTTAACCATACCAGAAAAACGTTTGTCTAACCTGCACTTAAAAACTTCCAGTGATGGATATTCCACAACCACTCTAGGTAATCTGTTCCACTGCTTAACCACCCTTATAGTAAATCTCTCTTGTTGCAGTCTCAGCCCATAACTTCTTGGCCTGTCCCCTGAGGGCACAGAAGATAGTTGATCACCATCCTCTTTATAAAAACTCTTTTTATTTGAAGACTGTTATCAAATCCCCTCTCTGTCTTCTCTTGTTCAGACTAAAATAATTCTAGTTTTCCAAACTTTCGTCATATATCATGTTTTCTACACCTCTAATAATTTTTGTTTCCTCTGGACTCTGGATGATTTCCAATTTGTCTACATCTTTCTTGAAGGGAGGTGCCCAAAACTGGACACAATACTCTAGGTGAGGCCTCACCAGGACTGAAACAAGTGGAAGAAACATTTTCTGAGACTTGCATATTACACTCCTTTTAATACATCCCAGTAAGGTTTTTTTCCACAAAAATATTACACTGTTTATTGACATTCAGCTTGCAATTTACTATAACTTTGAGGTCCTTTTTTGCATTACTGTCATTGAGCCAGTCATTTTTGCTTCTGTATTTGTGCACTTAATTATTCTATAGTAAATACAGTACTTTGCACTTATCCTTATTGAATTTTGTTCAGTTTATCTCAGGCCATTTCACCTCCCCTCAACCTTAATTGGTTGATCATGACCAGCTAACACAGTATGAAACACAGCTTGCTTTGTTCCTACTAGGTGCAAAGTTCTATTTAAAATTGTGTTCAAATATATTTGCTAAGAGGTTATAAAATGCAACCTTTTTGTCTCCTTATAATACCCTAAGAGGAAGTGCTACTTCTTAAGCATGATCAGCAAGATTTTTATTAAATCCCAATTGGCAACACCTGTGCAAACCCCTTAAAAGGCAATGGGGTTGCACAGGTGTGGATGAAACTTTAATTTGTCTAGCTGAACCTTTAATTGCTAGAGAGGAAGCACAAAAAAGAAAGGAAGAACACAGTTTGATTCTCTGATCTCAGGCTGAGTTTGCATTTGCTAATATCACAAGACTGAATGAGGCCAGCACCTTGTACAATTTGCATTTTAAAGAGGCCTGGTAAAGTATAAAAAAGCAGTAATATTCACAGTGGCCCTGATCCTCAGTTCTGGTCAGACATTAAACAATACAACTCAAACAGCTGAAAGTTCGTGACACTTCATACACATCTTGATTGGGTTTGTACTAATCTGATCCAAGGGTGTATATTAGACCAGTATACATACTTCTTTAAATGATGCCTTTGGCCAGTGTCCCCAGGAACCAGTTATGGTAACTGTGCCCATGCACACCCTAGACATATGCTTCTTTATGCCAGCCTAGCGCCCGCCTATGCCAGTTTCAGGGTTTTGTGGTTCACCAGTTCCATGCTACCAGATGTTTTCCATATAGCGAGGTGACACTTCTGCTAACTCTTCTGGTTGTAGGGGCTGCTTTGCATTGATATGGGACAGCATCCCCAACACACAATCAAAAGCAAATGGTAAGGTGTTCAACTTTTTTCACCCACTTGGCTTAAGCAGCCCATTTATGAATTTTGTGCTTGTCATCAAACCTCCTTGTTCCCATACAACCCAAATATTCTGAAACTTCCCATCAGTTTAAAACTCTAATGATTTTGCATATACAAGTCAAAGGATAACATTAATTCATTACACATTAATCTGGATTGGCTGCTTTCTGTAAGTGTTTTGGTACACGCTGTATTTAATGGTTATAGTCAATTGTGGCAAGTTGGCTGTAAGTAAATTTGCTAATTTTTTTAAGTATGTTCATTCTGTCACTATATCTAGTACAGTAATCTATTTCAGTGTAATTTGCAGGAGTTTATACCTCCTTGCATCAGATTGGTCTCAGTTTTTGTTGGCCTAGGGCATTGTATTCTGCATAGTATGGTTGTTGTCAGTTGCATAACCATTCTTCCACAAACATTAACAGTAATATAAGGCTCAGCCTGAGTGATGGCTATGTATTGAGAACAGGTTTGTTTAGGTGCCAGTGTGATGTAAATAAGGATGACTAAGCCATGCCACATAAACAGAATTCACCATATGATATTGTTCCTTCTACATTTTTCTAAATCTTTTTAAGTTAAGGAGGGGAGAATGACAGAGTGCATGAAAGCAGCACAGCTCAGCAGTCAGTTGCAGTTTGAGCTTTGAATTATAATCCCTCTGCCAGATGGACACAGATACCTATGAGGATGCTAGGACAAGACTGCTTCTGAGAGAGGTCAAGTGACTCAGTGTACTACACTACATCTGTAAATTGAAAATTAAAAACCTGGAAGCCTAATTGTTGTAATTTCTAAAATTTAAAGAGACAGGCACAATTTTTCCTGATGCTCTCACTCTTTCTTTCTTTTTTCTTTCCCTTCTCTGGAATATAGATTAGAACCATATTCAGAAGGCTCATTTTTTCTTGTCAATCAGTAAGGGCAGCCAGTCAGACCTCATCAGTGTAATAATGGATGTTCAGAGTGAATTAGTTAGCCTGATCACATCAGAGGTGACACTAAAGAAGGGAAGGGAATACTTTATGGTCTGTGGTGGTATTCACTTCTCTGGTGATTTGTTCACTTCTGCAGAAGACGAAAAGCTTTTTCTCTGGTTCCTTCTCTGCCACCATCAAGAACAACTGAGGTAGTGAGGCTGCTCTTTCATGGGTTTTGATCTGGCTTATATATTACACTGAGAGCTCCCCAAGGGCTTTTAAATAAGAAAAGAAGGGACCAGTTTCCACTCCCCTCTCTAGCTCAATCCTTGACATTATCCCATTATGTCTGACTTTAGGACTGAATGAGGGTATGAACAAATGAACAAATTACAGTGAATTAAAAGTGGGCAGGGCTTAGTGCTCCATGGTAACTATCAGTGTGCCTGCACTTGCCCTGTCACACATGAAAGTTAAACCACAGTAGCCTGGCTCATTTTGAAACAGCACACAGACTTGTATAGCTCTCAGTAGCTGGCACAGCAAATAAGGAGAGTCAATACAGTAGTTCCCCAGGTACAACCTTTCCTCATCTGAGCACTCTATGACACAGACTGCGAAAGGGGACAAAGGCAAATTTACTATGCCTGGAAATGGGGTCCACAACCATGGCACTGCTACACTGCTTCAGGTGTTGCCTTCTAAAATAGAAACAGGTTGAAAGCACCCATAGCCATTATTGTAGGTGATCTAATTAGTATGGGATGGGCTGCTCTAATTAGCCTCATGGGCTACCCTTTTTCTGGTTTAAGATGCAACCTGCACAGAGTTGTCAGGCATGCTTAATGTAGCACTTCTGGGCGCAGTGAAGTTTGCCATGTGAACATGGCTACAAAATCAATGGTTTTGGTCTACACCACTTGGGCATATCCTACACTGGATGAGATCTCTGGGTTTCTGGCCACTGTGTACGACTGAAATAGTATAATGGGGTAGCAGAAGGGCCCAATCCCCTTAAGGTTTATAAGGAAAAATGAACTTCAAATCTGTTCGGTAAGTACATGGCACCAAGGGCCATAACTTTAGTTATGGCTTAAACTGGTTCCTTTTCTGTCTTTAAATTCTGAAGCTCTGAACAGTGCTGGGGTAGGAGGGGAGAGCAAGCACTCACCTCCTCATGCAGATGCAGCAGTGGTGTGGGCTGCTGATGCCTCAATGCAAGTTCCCTGCATACAGGCTATGGTGGCAGCACAAGCTCCTTGGGGGCTGCAACTCTGATACCTCCTCTGAATTAGTGTCCCTGGTTAGTGTCCTGGTTGCCTCCTTTTGTACCCCACTTCCCCTAAAGTAACACTACTGCTAGGGACTACATCTCTCAATTTTTTCATATTTACGGACATTTTTTTTAACATGCAGATCACAAGTAACTGGAGCTTGGTGAGCTTACTATAGTCTCTAGTAAGCTCTTGTCTACATCAAAGAAGCAAATGTGACTGGCATATCTCCTAAGCAGAAGCTCAGGGTACTTAGGTTAAATCTAAAAGACCATGTTAGCACAAAAACAAATGGGGATAAAATGGCTATGAATAAATGTAGGCTGGAAAATTCAAAGAAACTTTCTAACTATCATAGCAGTAGGAGCATGGTTCTGGAACATCCTTCCATTAGGAGTAATGGGGACAAAAAAATAACTAGTTTTAATACAAAGTCCTGTGAGTTTATGAACAGGGTTTGATATGGTGCTCTGTGACAGCAGGGAACTGGATGCAGTGATCCAGGAAGTTCTTTTTAGTCCTGTGTCCTATGTGTGTTGATCTTAATGTGAATTGACAGGGTCATGTGAGAAAGTTTGTATTGTACCACAAAGCACTCCTCTCAAACCTGAGAAAACATCGCTTTCTTTATCAAATTCAGCTAAAACATAAAGCCAAAATGACATGGCAATTTATGTCCAGACAACACCTACAAATAGAACATGAAATAATATTAAATTATGACTCAAAAACTCAATGGCAAAGATTTACAGAAGTGAGTAGTGATGCAGCTGTTGCATCCTAATTTGAGACATCAAAAATGGGTCTGACATCTAAGGATGGCAGTTAGTACTTTTTTAAATGCAGGTCTTTTTAAGGTAGAATACTCAAGAATTGTGGTATCTAAAATCGTTAGTCAGTTTTGGGTATCTTGGACAACAGCTGTAGTGTGTAAGTAGCAAAAAAGTTTTAACAAGTTTCAATCAGATGTTTTTTCTGACTCTTGAAACTGGTATTTATAATGTAAAATCTACAAGACTTTTCACTCTGTCAGGTATGTTGTTAGAAAAACTTATGTACATGAGAATAAGGGAAAAGTCAACACAAAAGTCTGTTTAACTGTACCTTGAACTAAAACCTGTGAATTTATTCTGTATTTGTGACACTACTTGCTCTCGAATTTTCATGTTAGTGAACTTTTATTCCAAAAATATTCTTAGGAAGAAAATAGTCACAAAAATATTGAGTATTTGCACTGTAGGTGCTTGTGTGGCCATCTTGAAATTTAGTTGCGAATGTAAAGGGTCATTTGTTCAGGCCAGAATCAGCGGTAGTAGAAGCATGGATTGGAATTATGAAGTTGAAGGGTCAGTTCCTGATTGTACTACAGTCTTCCCCTATGTGCCATTGGGCAAGTCATTTAATCTTTCTGTGCTTCTGTTCCCCATATGTAAAGTGGGGGTAGTAGTACTTCCCTATTTTATCTGCCAGGACTATAAAGTCTTCCTATTGTTTAACATAATGCTTCTATATAGCTAATAATAATGCAGTGTAATTTATTGAACTAATTACACAGTATGCACACATTAAATCACAATTTCTAATACTTCTAGAAACAGTTCACAAGTAATCCATTGGCTGAAATCAGTTCAAAGAGTGGATGCACTTTTATGAATAGAAAACACATTCTACAAAGGTAGAAAGATCTCCATCTATACAATGGTCTTCGTCTATAAAATCACAAAGTCATTTGAAGTTCTTCACCCAGTTCCTGTATCAATATAATTCTGCTTTTCTTCTCCTTTTCCTAATAATATTGGGGTTTTTTATTAAGTTTTTGTTTAGTGTAGTCTTTTAATATAAGTCTTTAGTTAGCCAGAATGTGTTTCAAAGAGAGATTTCTACAGTTTGTTCTACCCTCTATAATATTCTCTTCATCTTTACAGAGCCATATAGAGAGTGGGAATATTTTTGGTGCATGGTAGCAGTTTCAAATAAAGTCTTTTCCTGCTCTAGTATAGAATAGTAAATATTGTTTTGCAGAAACCACAGAATAATTTGAACTGTAGGAATGTCCATCTCCAAGGAGCTATGTATTATGCACCCATCTTTTTTCTGTTTTCTTTTTTATGCTCAGGGGTAAAAAGGGATGGCTGTAATGAAATCTGCCTTCTAGAGTATGGAGTATATCAATAAAATAGCATATAGTGTACAAGCTGTGAATATTTACAAAATCAGTTAGAGAAGCAGATTTTCTGTTCCCCAATTAGTTCTCAGGAAGGTCACCCACAAATTCTTTCATCTAAAAATGTTTAAATGATTTTTTTCCAACTCCTATAAAACAACTTTTGCTCATCTATTTAAAGTTGTGTCTACTAGTGTGTCTAATAAAACATGGATGGGATGAACATACTGTCATCAGATGGACTCAGAGGCAGTTCATAACAGTTTCTTTCTTTTGGGAAATGATGCTTGTTTTGTACACAAATTCATCACTTGAAATTCACAGATTATATGACCACCCTTAGCCCAGTGCAAAATTGCACCTGCAATACATTACATGTGAAACATGTTCAGGGAGCTCACTCAAAGGCTATACACTACTTAAGTCCTGCTTAAACCCAATTTGTGAACACACCGTATGAGATTAAACTAATTCTCTTTGAAAATCTTATCTGGAATGTCTCTGATATTTGATACCAATTCTTTTAAAATATCAATCTTAAATATAACTTTCTGACAGAATCAGTATACAGTCAGTGCAAAGACCTACCATGTATAATAGGACCACTGCCCAGGAAGAATACTGTACATAGCAGGAGTATAAATGAACAGCTGAAATGATCATCAAAACTCTAGGCCCTGGCAGATAAACCAAAAAGGCCGACTATGAGTTTCCTGGTAACTTGCCAAGTGAATGGCAATAGGACATGAATTACAGCTGGAATTATCATAAAAAAAGCTTAATTCCTGGCAACAAAATTAAAATATCCAGCCATGCTTGCCTGGCACATTTGCCAACTTGGTTGCATCACTCAAAGGAATAATTTTAAAAAATCAGAAAACTTATTAACAAACCTATCAATGGCAGCCCACAATCATCTTGAAGCAAGTTCATTGTTGGTAAGCATTAATGAAACCACAGACTGACAAAACTTTTATCAGTATGCATTATGCAAAATTCATTCAGCCCATCAGGCCAAAGTTCTCAACCTTTTTATACACGAGACACCCATCATTAGACTCAAGGCATTCCCTTCTGAAACACAGTCTGGCCCTTAGTTTTCATTCATTTTTGAGCAATTCTTCTGTAGCAAAGAACTCAGAAAGAACAAAATAAGTCAGAGTGCTTTTAACACTCAATTCTTATTTGAAATCTATGGGCTTCTATACATGTGCTCCGGCGTAGGGGTTGGGGGGTGGCATTTTAATTAGAGCAGCTCTGAGAGTTGCTCTAATTAAAACACTCACAGTGTCACATGTATTCAGCAACCCATGCTTCAAAATGGCAGTGGGGATGCTTTAACTAAGGCTTGTTCAACAAGCTTTAATTAAACTGTCCCCACTGCCATTTTGAGATGTGGGGACACTGAATATGCGTGATACAGAGGCTGCTGGAGTGCGCCAATTAGCATGCTCCAACACATGCTAATTAGTACTCTCAGTTTATCTTGTGAATCGTGCTTGCACACCTAACAATGCTAATATTGTGTGGCACCCTGCAGCACCCTTGAAAGGAAATCAAGGCAGCTAGCTGAGAATCATTGCCTTAAGGGTTTGAGAAAACAAACAAGAAGTCTAGAGACAATCTTGCTAGAGCTTACCAAAGAATTATATGCCATACAACTATGTGCTTACAAATGTGCAGAACCATTCTTGAGTAGATGTAATCATTAATAACTTTATTTCATAATTTCATAGTTAGTATGGTTGGAAGGGACCTGAGCAGATCATCAAGTCCGACCCCCTCCTGATGTCTAAACTGAATTTACAGTCTGCCAGCTTGTGACCATTATTTCTAGTCACTCCTGGTAGTGCTTGGGGGAACAGGGACTCCCCCAGTGCCTGCTGGTCCCCTCTGACTAGTTTGTAACAGGCCACTAGATCCCCCCTCAGCCTTCTCTTGTGGAGGCTGAACAGGTTCAGGTCCTGTAGCCTCTCCTTGTAGGGCCTGCCCTGCTGCCCCCTGATCATACGCGTGGCCCTCCTCTGGACCCTCTCCATGCTGTCCACATCCATCTTGAAGTGCAATGCCCAGAACTGGACACAGTACTCCAGCTGTGGCCAGACCAGTGCCGCATAGAGGGGGAGGATCACTTCCTTGGACCTGCTTGAGATGTAGCTATGGATGCATGGCAAGGTGTGGTTGGTCTTCCTGACTGCATCCCCACACTGCCAGCTCCTGTTCATCTTAGCATCAATGATGGCTCCAAGATCCTTTTCTGCCTCTGCACTGATGAGAAGGGAGTTCCCCAACCTGTAGGTATGGTGCTGGTTCTTCGTCCCCAGGTGTATCACCTAGCACTTGTCAGTGTTGAATCCCATCCTATTCTCATCTGCCTACCTCTGTAACCTGTCTAGGTCTGATTGTGGCCTATTCCTTCCTTCTAGCATGCCCACATCCCCCCACATCTTAGAGTTGTCAGCAAATTTGAACAGGGTGCTTTTTACCCCCTTGTCCAAGTCACTGATGAAAATGTTGAACAGTGAGGGCCTGAGGACTGAGCCTTGAGGAACCCCACTGCCCACATCCCCCCAGGTCAAAAATGACCCATCCACTACCACTCTCTGGGTGCAGCCCTCCAGCCAGTTGGTGACCCATTTGATTGTGTAAGTGTTGACACCACAGTCCCCCAGGTTTTTAGTGAGAACAGGGTGAGAAACAGTGTTGAAGGCCTTCCGAAAGTTCAGAAAGACTATGTCCACTGCTATCCCTGCATCTAAGGATTTGGTGATCTGGTCATAGGAGGCCACTAGGTTGGTCTGACAGGACCTGCCTCTAATGAACCCAAGTTGGTTGCTCCTAAGCATAATGTCCCCTGCTGGCCCCTCGTGGACACGTGCCAGAATAATTCTCTCAAAAAGCTTGGCCAGGATTGAGGCAAGACTAACTGGCCTATAGTTTCCTGGGTCCTCCTTCTTCCCTGTTTTGAAGATGGGAACCATATTAGCCTTCTTCCAGTCCTCTGGCGCCACACCAGAGCACCATGAGTGCTCGTAAAGCCGTGCCAGGGGTCCCACAATGACCTTAGCTAATTTTCTCAACACTCTGGGGTGGAGATCGTCCAGACCAGCTGATTTAAATACATCCTGTTCCTCCAGAAGTTCCCTGACTAGATCCTTACTGACCCTTGGCCTAGGTATGCCTCCCCTGGAGCCTGAGGGGGACCCAGTGGAGGGGGTGATCTGGTCCCTGCTTAGGAAAATGGAGGCAAAGAAGTCATCAAATAGGTTAGCTTTGTTGACTGGTGTGATGACCAAATTTTCTAGCGTGTCTTACAGGAGCCTCATGTTAGCCAGGTACCTTCTTTTTGCGCCCCCCCCCCCCCCCCATGTATTTAAAAAAGGACTTCTTGTTGTCCTTGATCCGGGAAGCTAGTCCCAGTTCCATCTCTACCTTGGCCTTCCTGACTGCCCTCCTGCATCCCCGAGCAACCACAGTATAGTCCTCCCTGGTGATGGCCCCTCCCTTCCATTGGGTATACGCCTCCCTTTTAGCTGGAAGACATTCCTGGAGGCTTTTGGTGAGCCATGGGGGCTTTTGCCCCCTCCTGCTCCCTTTGATCCATGTTGGGATTACCTCCCTTTGGGCTTGGAGGATCATCTCCTTAAGGAGCAACCACTCGTCTTGGATACCTTGCTCCCCTCCCCTCTGGGACCTCAATGTTTCCCCGACTATTTTCCTTCGCTCATTGAAGTCCACCCTCCTGAAATCTAGGGCTGCTGCCTTGCTGCAGGCCTTTTCTACCTTGCACTGGATGGTGAATTCCAGCAGGTGATGATCACTGTCACCCAGGTGGTCGAGCACCCCCAGTCCCCTCACCAAGTTGTCACCCATGGCCAGCACCAGGTCCAACAAGGCGTCTCCCCTGGTGGGGCTGTGCATCTCCTGGGTTAGATGGAGGTCCTGCATTTTGGCTAGGAACCTACGTGAGTGGTCAGACCTGGCTGACTGCTCTTCCCAGCAGATGTCTGGAAAGTTCAGGTCACCCATGATGACCACGTCCTTTGACCTAACTACCTCCATGAGCTGACTTAAGAATTCCTAGTCTAGCTCTTCCCCTTGGTTGGGTGTTCTGTAGTAGACCCCCACCGTTAAGTCTCTTTCCCCTCGACTGCCTTGTATTCTAACCCAGAACACTTCAGTGTGCCCCTCCTCTGACTCTGTGGTACTTGATGAGGAGGTATTCCTCCTTAATGTAGAGTGCCACACCCATGCCTTTCCTCCCTGTCCTGTCCATCCTGTATAGCCTATAGCCCTTGATATTCACCTCCCAGTCACGCATTGGGTCCCACCAGATTTCAGTGAGCCCCACTATGTCTGGGTTGGTGTCAGCTAGCAGGAGGGTAAGTTCCTCCTGCTTGTTTCCCATACTATGGGCATTCGTGTAGAGGCATTTGCGGCTTCCTGTGGATGTGTGCACTTGCCCCCTAATCTCAGCATTGCCCTGGCCCCTGTTGCTTACTTGTGTATATGTTCCGCTTGTCAGTCTAGGCTGGGCTGTACTTGTGGGTGCTGCTTGGTTCAGCGGTCCAAGGCTTCCTCCTCCCTCGTCTTTCCCTTCCCTCGATGAGCCTAATTTAAAGCTCTCTGGAGGAGATCTGCCAACCTAGAAGAGTACACACAATTACCTTTAGGGGAAAGGTGGAGTTGATCCCATCCGAGCATGTCCCTCGTCGTGAAGTGTGGGTCGTTGTCAAGGAAGCCAAAGCCCGCCTCAAGACACCATTTCCAAAGCTGCCAGTTGGTCTCTGTGATGCACGTCTCATGCTGTCTTCCATGTCCGCTCACTGGTAGGAAATAAGAGAATACCACCTGTGCACCTATCTCCTTCAGCACTCCTCCCAGAGCATGGTAGTCTGCCGTCAGGTGATCAAGGGATTGACTTGTATCAGGGATTGACTTGGAAATATAGGCTCTGGGGTGTCCACTTCTTCCTCAGTTACATACTTCACCTGGTATCAGTTAACTGAAGTCCATGGAATCATAGGGTGCCTGTACACAAGTGCAGCGGTTGCTCCAACATGCTGTAATTAAAGTGCATTGGAGCAGACTCCATTAATCAAGTCTGCTGAAGCATGGCAATTACTGCACTCTGGCCAGCCTCCATGTCTTGTGTATCAGTGTCCATGCATTTCAAAATGGTGGAGGGGGAGTTTTTCCTGAAGTCTTTTTGACAATAAAGTACCCCTGCCACCATTTTGAAGCACAGGGACGCTGATACACAAGACGCTCCAGGCACTTTAATTAAAGTGCTCCCTCCCCACTCTTAGAGCACATGTAAAAATGGCCATATTGCACTGCAGTAGCTGCAGTTCTCACTTTTTTTTTCTTTTTACCCAATTTAGGGGCAATAATATAAAACTGATCAGTAAACTGGGAGGCTTAAGATGGTGATTTGGTATTTCCAGGGATTAAAATGCATCCTAGAGAATGTAACATATAATTTTCTTTTGCCCTTTAATATTGCTGTATCTCACAGTTAATGCAATCTGCTTCTGCCACAGCTATATGAAGCATGATAAGCTATTAGAAATAGAACAAATGAAAGGCTGTCTAAAATTACACCCTACATGAACTACAAAAACAAAGTAAGTTTATTACCACAGGAAAGCATATTGATTAGCATATGTGAAAACTTCTTTGTGTAAAAAGTAAGTGACCAAAGCTTCAAATTGGATCATTCTTTGATGATAGAAATAAGCAATATTTAAACCCAATCCAACCAGTATTAAAGAATGTGTAGTTCCAGCATCCATCATATTACTGACCCTACACTGAGATTTGTTAATGAATCCAAATGCAATTAAAACATGCAGCTTACCTGCCTCAAACTGAATCAGGTAGCATTGTGTTAAACAGAACGCTTCACACCAAGATCAGCCCTAGTAGGCCTTTTTCACCTGCCCTAAAGTATTAGATCACTGACATACATGTTTCAAGAATATGATCATTTGCATTGTGGGGGCTACAATGTTTAAAACTGGCATTCCTTTTTTTTTTCATGTATTTTATCTCTCAGGTTAATCTTGAAATCTTTACGGTTATTAGGACTCTGGAATTCATTGTAACTGGCACTGAACAGCAAACAAAAAGTTCTTGGGTAGCAACACTGATAACAGGCACCGTGCATGATTCTTAGTTGTTTTAATACCATTCTGCCATGGCTGGCTGTAAGTGAATTGGCTAGACAGATTTTCCAGATCCCCTGAACATTCCTAAATTACTATACTCACCCAATTACAGTCCTCAGGGGTCACATTTCATTTTCTGAAAACTGGTAACAGGCCACCATGGCTGATGAAATGATGCGGGTATCCAGGCAACTATTGTGCAGTTTGATTAATATAGCAAACACTTGTGTGGCATGATCTCACATGCTTCCAAATGTTCCAAATAATCTGTCTTAAAACTGGAGATCATAAAAGTTTGCCTCATAGTTAGTTACATTCCCAGTCTTGCCTGGCTTATATTTTCCAGCTCAAAATATTTATTTGAACCTCTGATTAACCCCACTTTATATTATGTAACCCCTGATTTATGCATAAAGACATTTAGAAACAAGAGACAGATTTCTGCTATTTCCTCTAGCATCCTTTTCCTCAGTACTCCTCCACTAGGCCAATTAGGTTTCAGTTTTCTTTCAGGTATTAAACTAGGTAGTGGATGTAACACTGACTTTTAATTCAGGGTGTAATCTCACCGTTGGTATATGTTTTCAATCTCTATGCTAGGTATATGTGGGTACGACGGGAAGGGATCAGGAAATGTACACACAAAATTCTCTTTCTTGTTGTCTGAGAAATGACAGAAATCTCTCTGAAATCCTCTACATCTTTCATTGTAATGGAGTTGATCCATAGGACTGCTTGCTCCTCAGGTACCATTGAAGTGCATTAAAAAATGTTTGTGGCACCAGCATCGCAAATGTGTCCAGCCTAGCTTCTATTTGGAAAGGTATATTTTCTTCAAACAATCAATACATTCTGGTTAGCAAATTCTAGAGAGACAGCTAAGAGGGAAGGCAGAAATTGGGTCTAACTGTCACATTTTCTCAAGGAAATTCAGCAGCGAGGTGGCTAAGGAGGAAGCAGTGTGTCTCTTTGTAAGCAGTACTGCGTTCCAGTTCTGTCCAGCAGTTTAAATAGAGTACTCAAGGAGTTAATGGAGTCCATAGTGAAGTGTTTGCTTTCTTCTGTTTGAAATCAAACATCTGATCTTTATCTGAGGTGACAGGTTTAATGCCTTTCTTCTCTGACAAATTTTTAGCCGAAGAGGAATGCAAACACATATATCGGTGTGGTTTTATAAGTGCTCATCTGAGCAAGCCAATATTGGTAGCTTCACTCTCTAATAAACAGCAGAGCCATGAGCTGGTACCACTTGCTTAAAAAAATCAAATCCCTTGCATCATTTACATGGCTTTATTTTAGATCTGCCAGGGTCAGGTACTTTGACAGAGCTTTAGGCTAGGAGGAATATCACCATTCAGCAACTGTGGCATTTTTCTTTTTGCCTTCTGTTTCTCTTAAGTGATTTCAGGGTTTGCAAAAGATATCTTGCTGCCAGTCCCAAAGACTAACATACCCCGTTTTTACACAAAGCAGGACACACGCTAAACTGCAGAGATTTCATGTAGAGTCATTCATTCTCTACATGCATTTTCTTCTAGGTTTTTGGAGGCTGCAGACAACAGTCCCAATTAGTGTTATTTGTGATTGGGGGCATAATCATGTGAACAGTTCTAGAAGTAGGATGGAGGATTTTATATAGGTAAGTGAAGATCCATTGAATAGCAACAGGTTTCAGTCATTACTATTCTGCATCCTGATTCTTCTGCTTGTCCCCTGTTGTAAGTTAGGGCGCAGACAGAAGAGCAGCTCCCTGTTGCAACCCATAGCACTTTTCAGGAAGCACTAGGAGTTGTAACGATCCCCCAGACCCAACAGATGTTCACTGTTGAGTCCGAAAGTCGGTGATTCCAGTTGCTTGCTGCAAGCCAGCAGCCTGGTCCCTGTAGCAATGCCACTCCCAACTCCCAGCCCAACTTTTCAGAATGGGAAGGGGGAAGAGCGCAGAG
This sequence comes from Crocodylus siamensis, assembly GCF_052110815.1. Lineage (NCBI taxonomy): Eukaryota > Metazoa > Chordata > Crocodylia > Crocodylidae > Crocodylus > Crocodylus siamensis. The sequence continues at coordinate 153,173,784 of NC_143397.1, forward strand.
GCAGCTCCTTCTTGGGGTTCCCCAGCCAGAACTGGGGGGGTGGGATGGAGGGGGTGCTGCAATACACTCACCCCACCTTCCAGCACTGGCTGAAAAAACTCCAGACCAAACTCCCTCCACTCCCCTTCCCACCTCCCATTCCGAAAACAGCAACGGGCTGGGAGCTTCACAGACACAAGTTAGAGAATGCTCTCAGTTTTGGACCACGTTCATCTGAATCCTCATGCAATAAGGGTTCAGTTTTTCATGGGATCAGGACCTTTTAAAGTGCTCTGCAGCCATTCAGTTCTGTTTGGTCACACCCGTAGACCACTTTCTGGGGCCAGATCAGGCAAAAATGATCATTTATGTCTGCACCCTTAGAGGAGCCAAATACCCGCTGTAACTTATGTTACAACCAGGATACCTAAGAATGGCAGAAATAGAGGATGTTTTGCCTACATTCCCACCTCCTAATGCCCCCTAATATGTCCCCTACACTGGGTTCTGGGATGGTAGAGCAAGTTCCTGTGTTTTATTTGAAATGAGTATAATTAGAAGTTTCTGAACCATGTCTATTCCCTGGGACCTGACTATTTTCTAAGCAAATACAAACACCCCTACTCACTTTAAACTGTATTTGAGGATAAATTAATACAGATATATGAGTAAGTGTATGGTTATGGTATAATCATCAAACAGATGTAAGTTAGGTCTGTCTTACACATGCTGTAATTATTTACATATAAGCACAAACGGTGTAAAATGCTAGCAGTTCAGAATGATGTCATTTGATATCAGTTTTTCAGGACCTCAGAGCTTTGATTTGGACTTGTTGCTAGTTCTTTCATATTTGTTTTTTTACTAAATAATTCTTCCTTTCCTTCCTTCCTTTATTTCTTTCCTTTCTATCTTTCTCCATTAAACATTTGCTGTCTGCCACTCAAGTCACTTGGGCTGGGTCCATGATGTGACCAGTGGAGATAATTATGGACAGGTGCTGATGAACACTTCTGAGTGAGGAACTACATAACACATGAGCATTTCTGGCAACTTTGAGATATTTGTAATATTTAGAAGTCTCTCTCTGAGCTATGAAAATAAGCCAGCATTTTCAAATGAGTTTTTATTTAGATACCTAAATATGGATTTAGAGACTTGATTTGAGAACCCATACTGGAAAACTTGATCACAGACAGCTAGCATAAAAATATTGTTTTCAAGTAGATCTTTGAATTGTTAATTATAAGAGGTACTCTTGATAGGACACAGCAAAATACCTCTGCTTCAACAGCAGTGTTAGGATGTGCAAACACAGAATAATTCAACCGTTCCCGAATGTCACAGATTGGGAACTGGTTCATAATTGTCACAGGTCCGGCGTCCAAATGTACACAATCCTAGCGTTTAAGGTAGAAAGGCCATCTCCTGGTATGAATTACCAGGGGATGTTGGAGTGAGCACCCAGCCCATTATGCCTCAGAGTGGGTAATTGGAGAGGGAGAGCTTGCACCCATACTTATGAGGTCCCAGGGGATAGATAACCTATGACTGGGGGTGTTTTTTGCTTTTCCGTTTTCTCTAGTCTCCTAAGCATGTATTCAGTAAATGTCAGTATCTTGCACTTGACTGAATTATTCAGTGTGCTCACCTGACTTGGGGTACCTGGAATGATTATAGTGCTTGAACTCACATTTTTGGTTTCCCAGAAGCTGGGAGGGCACAATGATGGTCTGTGGTCAAGTAGAGAGTGACAGCTGGTTGTAGAAAGCTAGCTTTTATTAGACAAGCAATGCAAGGCAGTTCATTGATAAAAAAAATACCAACAAAAGGGTAAGAAAAGGGGCCGTAGAGTTCTGGCCATGTACCAACAAGGCTAGTTACAGCAGGGTGTGGGTGGGGTGAGGATTAATGGAGTGTGGGATGCCTAGAAGACCATCTTATACCTATATCATAAAACATTTGTTGTCCACAGGTAACAGTGAACCAATTCAGGAGTAGTGGATTTCCAGGTACATTTTTTTAACTATTTCAGACAGCTTTAAACTGGTTTATCAGGCTTGTATGTCTCTCCACACCAGGTTTTTACTGCATTTAAATCAGTCTAAGTGTTACATGGGTTCATAACCTTAGATTTCAGGACTGAAATCAAAACAAAAACCAAATATTTTTGTTATGACCAGGGTCTAAGCATTTAGATTGTAGGTAGCCAACCAGAACTCAAGCAAAAACTACATAATTGGATAGTACCAGTAATATAGCATTGCATTCATTAAGTTAGCAGAATGGTACTTAGTTATGAGTGCTGTGAGGTTTTCATTTTGGGTTGCAAAATGATCAGCAAAAATCTAGTGAGCTATAACATTGCTATTTGTATCAACAGAAATCTCAGGTTTTAATCAGAAATTGAATTGGAGTCATTTTGAAGGATTCGATCTTGTCTCCAATAGTGGTAGGGGCATAGTGAAAAAAATTCAACATATCTGTTTGCTTGCAAATGTCTTCTAAAAGTAACTCTTGAGTCACACAGAGTTTTTTAGGCCATCCTAACCTTGGAGGCCGAGAACTGTAACTTCAGCCTGATTGTATTGGTTTCATTAATCCAGCCAAACAACTCCATTTACTTGGACTGCAAAAGGACTCTGTTTATATTGCCCACAAATATTGCTTAAACTATACCTGTAATTTAAAGCCCTGTGGCAGACAATGTAGAACTGCCCCATGTAGATGACTGAAGACAACAGGCAGAATTCATCCCTAATATTTAGTGGCATTGGTACACTTTGCCACCACCCTTCCATCAATAATAGTACCCTCCCCACCCACCCACTTTGAGCAAGGGGCTGAAATTGGGCATGACACTTAAATAAACAATACAAAGAAGGGTCATATCCACGGTCATCCTCATAAGAGTCAGCCATAACCTGCCGTTCCATGAAATGGTTGTACCAGGTCTCTTAGACTTGGAGTTACTCTCTTCTAGCCTGGATGACCCTTATGTCAGAGGCATGAAGCATATTTTAAGGCAACTTGAAATCTTGAATAGCTCAGAGTATATCACATAGGAGCAGAGCAGCATGTAGTGGGCCCTGTGAGGCTAACAGTTACTCTGTGATTTGACTATCACCAAAGTTAAGGTGTGTTGATGGAAAGAAGGTGGATGGGTCTGAAAAAGAAGGTGCCAGATTCTATTCTATCTATTAGGCATGTAAGTGGACTTTGTGAGGAAATTATTCAATTCCGTGCTGTAAGTGGACTTAGGTGATTCAATTCCATCCTGCTTAAGTCTCTGAAAAACTATTAATGCAAAAGATGGACTGAGGTGAACTGTGTTAAGGTTAAGATGCACTGTGTTACAAAAGTAGCTGTTTTAACAGATTTTTTGGACTTCAACAGGGTGGAATAGACTCACACCTAGATGTCTAATAGGTGAAAAAGAGTCTGGCCCAGAATAGCCTCTGAGAAGGAGGGTGTGATTAAGGCAATGTTGACTGTATTTGGAGGGAGTGGACTAATGATAAAAGTAAGTAAATATTTGAAAAATGGTGTGTATGGTCACTGTGCTGGGCAGAAAGAATGGTGTAATGTGGTGATTCTCAAACAGTGCCACAGCACCCAGGGGTACCTTGATAGCTGTTCAAGGGCACCACAGGGTGCCATGCAATGTTACCACTGTCAGGTGCAGAAGAATGATTCACAGAATAAACCCAGAGATTTCAAATGAGAATCCATAGTTTTAAAAACACTGTTACCTGTTATTTATTTCTAAGTTCTTCACAGCAGAATAATTGCTCTATGTTCATTTTTCTATCGTCAAAAAATAAGTGAAAACAATAGCTGACATTTTCTTGAGCTGCCTTGAGTCTAAACAGATTGAGAACTGCAGGTGCATTGGAAAAAGAGGATATATTTGATTTGGTAGGGGAAAGTGGGCAAAGAGGAATACAAAAGGGTAAGGGAGAAAACTAAATCATAGAGGGACATGAAGCAGAAGCATTCTGCTGCTCTCTGGTATGCAGAAGTTAACTGAGCCCTCTACTGCTGTATCTCAATTCAGGCAAATGCAAGGTGCTATACCATGGGAAGAATACTTTAAAAACAAATACAAAATGGGTGATATCTGGCTGGATGGCAGCACTGCAGAGAGGGATCTGGGAGTCTTGGTAGATTACATCTTCAATATAGGTTTGCAGTGTGATGCAGCTGCAAAAAGGCAAATGTGGTTTTGGGATGCATCAATACAAGTATTAGGTGCAAAACGCAAGACGTGATGCTGCCTCTGTACTCTGCACTAGTTTAGGTCTCGTCTAAAATATTGTGTGCAGTTTTGAGCTTCACATTTTAAAAAGGACATGGAGAAGTTAGAGAGGGTCCAGGGCTGGGCAAAAAATGATATATGGCTTGGAGGGCAATTCATATGATGATAGGCTGAAGGAAATAGACATCTTCAGTTTGGAGAAAAAGTGCTTAAGAAGGGACGTGATGGCAGTCATCAAACATCTGAATGGCTGCTATAAAGAAGAGGCAAAACACCGTTTTCTTGTTTGCTGCAGAGAGTAGAACATGGACCAGTGGCTTCAAGTTGAGGCAAAGTAGGTTTAGATTGGATATCAGGAAAAACGTGTTCACAGTTAGAACAGTGAGGCAGTGGAATAGACTGCCTAGGGAAGTTGTGGATTATCCATCATTGGAAGTGTTCAAGAAGAGATTGGATAGCCACTGGTTGGGGATGATCTAGGCATAGCTATGCCTATGTTCTACTATGGATATTATTTTTCATGCTTTTGGGCTTTGCTGGTTGCCACATGGGTCTGGGAGGGAATTTCCTCCCATTCCTCTTGCTACATCAGGGTTTTTATAAAGCTAGGGGTTTTGGCTGTTGTATGCTCCTGCTGGCTAGAGGGTCTCGCCCCTACTTTTAGGGTCAAATTGATTGCCACATTTGGGGTCAGGAAGGAATTCTACCCCATGGTCAGATTGGTATGGACTGTGGAGGTTTTTGCCTTCCTTTATGGGGTAAGCATGACCCTGTGTTCCTGGGATCTCTTGAGCATATATTAGCAACTTTTATAGTAGCAGAATATCAGCCACCTTTGTCCCCCTGCTGTACCCTGTGTCAGGTTAGGGTGTTATGTCTTCTGTTGTGTCAGGGTTGACTGTGTAGTTCTGCTAAGAGGTTAGATAATGGATTTGCATGGAATGTTTCGCATAGGGATGATCCTGCCTCAGGCAGGGGGTTGAACTAATGGCCTCTGGAGGTCTCTTCCAGCCCTACTTCTCTATGATTCTATAATCTCTATATCTGCTGCAACTCAGTCACTAGCACTGAAACAAGGAGGTATGTGGAAAATGACAGTAGCCTTTTGAAGGACTACAGAATGGGTGTAGGATTTGTTTGAACTTTTCATTGAACTATTTTTATTCCAGTCGAGTGTTTCTAATATTCTACACTGAATGAATTCCTTGTATTTGGCTTCTCATATCTGGTACCATTTTACCATGCACAATGGTAAAATCGATAATCTGTTGCTAATATCCTAGTGAGCCTTTCCCCAGGCACTCACCATCCAGCTTTTCCTTTTATGCTCCCATTGGACACAGTACAAACTAAAGACAATGTTGTCTGTGCACTCATTCCAGGAACTCCTGAGTTTTTAATTTAGACTCTGCTATTGACTTTCTTTTTGTCTTTGAGTGAATCATTTTGATCAAAAGTAGAAAAACAGTCCACTAATTTTGGATGGCTCTAGTCATAGGGAATCAGAATCTCTGAAAATCAGATCATAGGTGATTTAGGCTAGGTACCCCAAATCAGGAGAAACAAATGGCAAATGTGAGCATTTAGCAGCTCTGAAAATTGTGTCATGGAAGGTTCAAAATGAGCATAAAAAACAGGCACCACACAAATTAGTGAAAAATTCTGGAAATATTAACCCTAACCTCTTTGGTTCTCTATGGAGAATAATAATATAATAAGACTCTTTTAATGCTTGTTTGCATTCAATAGGTAAAGAACACTTCATTTTGAATCCTAATTGGAAATTCTTCTCCTTTTCCTTTTCTTGAGTGTGAGGCTATTGCATTATTAGCATCAGCATCAAATGTTCCACTGTTAGTCAAAGTTCCAACTGGCTTAATTTCCCCAGTTTGCTTAGTTGAAGTATGTAGTTTTGCCCATCAGCTTTTAATGAATCAACACTCTCCCCCAAAACCCCCCCACCAAAAAACAAAAAACAGTTGAATAAAGGATGCCTTACCTAAAGACAGTTCAGAATTGTGGGGCCATCTCTTGTTTCAATCACGCATGTCTCGTGCTTCTAAAATAAGCTACTTAGTATACTTCAATTTGAGGACATTTGTGATAGTCAAGCTACAGATTGGATTTATATCAGAATCTGGCCCAATGGACCTTGACTAAATTGCTGATTTAGCATTACATCAGTTCTTTCCTACTACCCTAATAATCCCATGTAACCAGACTAAAGGGCTGAAAAGTAGGGCAGTTATTTTTTTAGTGTTCCAATTCCCATGGGATTGGACTCAGAAGTAGGTATCAACTACACAGACACAATGTATTGAAAAGGTAAAGTTACCTTGCTTTGAGCAAGTGCTGTACCTGGCACTTCTGCAGCCTGGGCAGAAGCACTGCATAGGGCAGCTGGGCTGTGCTGCCATCACTATTGGCTGGGCCAGCAGTGCAACAGCTGCTGTTTTTTGCACTTCCCCTACTCAGTTTTCAACACTGATGCCCCAGTCACCCCTCCTTAGCTACGCAACTAGGGAAAAGTATCTCATTTATCTTAGCATGATCTGAAAACTCAGCACCCACCCACACTATTCACATCGTCTTCCAGTTACTGTGTGTATATATAAACATTCACACTCTTGCTGTATTACTGCAGACACCCCTGACATTAACCAAAAGAGCACAGATCTGCAAACACACACATACGCACATGCATGCCCACACACAAAGAAGATTGGGAAAAAATATAGGCTTTCTGACTGACACCTAAAACTTCGCTGTCTACCTAGAAACATGGTAATTGACGTGTCTACGACAAGACTGCCTGACCACATGGATTCCAAACAATTACTTTCCTCAGCTGTTAGATTTTCAAATGTGATCTATAGAGCGATGCTGACAGTAGATTTTCTGCCAGCAATAAAGGTGGCCTGATTCAGAGAATAATTACTGTATGCAAATGAATGTGATTTTCCTCTGCCCTTTTATGGATGACTCTGCTCTGCCATTCATCAGGGCCACAAATTTCACTTGGTAGGAGACGGATTTAAAGAGACAGGCGCCTCTGGAGCTTTGTCTTGGACTTACTAAATCCATGCTTAAGTGTCTTCATAAATAGACATGCATATGCTATAAAGGGGATGGCAGATTCCAACCTCTTTATCTATGTATTATTGCTTAGAAAACTATTGAGAAAACATCAGACTCTCTGGCTTTACAGTATATGAAGCTTTCCCTGCTTTGAATAACAGTCCCTTCTAAGATCAGGGTTATATGTGGTTTAGTATGGCCCCCAGTGTGTTTTTCTCTCTCACTGTGTCCTTTATGATGTTTATGTGTCTAAGTATCTGTGTGTGTGGTGGAGGAAGGAAAGAGAGCTATATTTTTTCTGATTACGATTAGCTAATGGCTATCATGTTTAGTGCAGTAATGGCAGAGTCTGCACTTACAGCAAAAAGACTTTGCATTTTACTGTTCAAACACAATCTACCTCATCAGTAGGTGACAGAAAGAGAGTCCAATGGGGTTGGTTTTGGGGTTTTAGTTATGATTTGATGGAGTGGTCAGTCTTACTTAGGGGGTAGAGAGGGACCCAAAAAAAACCCAGCTTTTTTTTGTTTCTGAGCATGGTGTGTGTATATACATGTGTAGGTGTATTTGTGTGTGGCAAGAAGAAAGGAGGGGTAAGGATGATGAAGTCAGGATGTTGTCATTCCCTGATGTTGGGCATAAGAACATAATGGTGTATTCACAAGAAATGAGAAGTACATAATGTGTCATTGTTAAATATCAATTTCTGCATTTGCTCCCAGCATGCAGTGTGCATCCTCCTCCTGTGAGTGTGGAAGAAAGGGAATGCGAGTGTTATAAATGGAACAGGCCCATCTGTCAGTGGGCTGTCTTGTTACTCATATTGTAACAATATACTGATGTCAGTAGATCCAGAACACTTTTTTTTTTTCCCGGTGCCACTCAAAAATAGAGAAGAGAGGCTGTGATGTTTCTGTGTTTACAGAGAGAGTGTGCCACTAGAGGCCATCATATGCTTCCCTAAACAAATGCCAATTAAAGCATTCGTTTTCAGGAAGAGCTAGGAGATGGGACCTTGGCCCCTGGCTTTTCTCATTTTGGTAGCAATGCTTTCATTAATAGTTGAATAGTTTCACTGACTCACAAAGCAACACAAAATATTTTTCATGGGAAAGGGGAGGAAAAAATACAAAAAGCAATTGCTTTGGGCCCCCTCACAGAATTCGTGAAAATTGCCTTTCATTTAGGAAGAGACAAGGTGCGCGTCAAAGCAGAGGGCAGGAGTATATCCTGGGTCCAGGAAGAAGAGCTGTACAAACTGTGTGCACTGAAACCAGAAGTTGTGCAAAACCTTCATGATTTCAAGTTTTGTTACAAACTTGAAGCTGAGACTGTATTCAGTAGTCATTCTGAGATGCTTCAAAGGCTTTTTGAAGCAGAGGTGGGTATGGATCTGAATCCCATCTCCAAATGTTTCTAGTCTTTGGACCTGATTCTGATACTCTTATTCATGTGGATTTGACTTCAATGCTAATCAGCAATAACCTTCATGCAAATCAAGCTTCCTTTGAATTATTTTGGAGACCTATCATTTTTCCTTCTAAATCAAGTGAAATTCATTGTTTTGATGCAAAGTCAGGTAAAAATCAATCCTTCCCCATTGAGGGAGTTTCAAATGAATTTCACTTTCAGATTCAACACTAAACTGCAAGGTGTAGAATCATAAATCAAAACAAAAGATGTTCACATCCAACCGTTATAGGTGACATTACTATTTTTCATACAGTTCTACCATTGAACTGAAGTTTACCTAGGTACCATGTAGCATCTGTACAATCAAGACAGGGAGGTCACAATGAAGGTTGGCAGTACTACCACAGAGAGATATTTGGATAGTAAGGGGAAGTTAATCATCAATAGCAAAAAATAAGCTTTCCTACATTTTTGGAGGCATTTTTGTGTGTTTGGAGGTAGAAAAACAGGGTTAAAAATCTGTCTTTTTGTTGTTGTGAAAGGAGAAAACCAAGGAATTTCTGGAACATTGTAAAGTAGAATATGCTTTATTCTTTTTTATTTGGAAGTGGGGGAAAATGGAAAAAAGTTACAGGAGTATTGGACAGGAAGGGACCTTTCCTGCCAGTGAGACCTGTCTCCTGCATCCACAGCTAGCTGCTGGTCCACAATACTGTAAGAAACTAAGAAGCACAGCTGACTGAAGGGGAGATGAGTTTCATACCCAAGCTCTTAAATTTGAGTATTATTAGTTTTAAAAAAGAACCCCACATTCAAGAAAGTTCAGATCCAGACCTCTAGTTTCAGCCATTGCAAATGTAGAGACCACACATTCAAATCCACTCATTTAGTTCCAGACAATATGGTGATCATTTGGCATTATAATGGTACATTAATAAAGAAAATGATCCTTTCAGGAGAGTGATTTGTATTCACCACTTGAGAGCCCCATCCCCTGTTTATCCCATTGTTGTTCCTCAGTCAAGGCAATCTATGGGCTTAGCCCCTGCTGGGTTTCTCAGTAGCTTTTTCCTATAATAGTGGATTAAATGAGTGCAAAATTGCTTCCTTGATTACATTTTTCCAATTGCTACTATAAACAAATGAATAAATGTTAGCATTGAGCAGAGATGTCCCACAACCCCAAAGAAAGGCCATCATTTTATTGTATCAACAGAGGTGGGCCTCAAAACCATCTTGGCTACAGTCCTCTCTGTCCTTTACATCAGTTAAAAAAATAGAAGAAAGGAAAAGGAAAGATGATTTAATGTGTAATTTGGCCACTTAAGCCATAAGAGATTGGCCCCTTCCTTTAACTGCTTGGTGTCATCTTTATAAATTCTAACCATGCAAAAGAAATGTTATTCCTCTACAAACAGACAAGAATGTGAGTGTGGCCAAGAGGAATGTGATTCAGAATGTACATGAATATTTTTTTCACATTACTTGCCTATCTACCCTACGTAGATAATGAGCTAAAGTAGGCGATCTGCCTCTCCTTGATTATGGTTAGACCTTACAAAGGAAGTTTGTTTTAGCTTTAGGAATATAGAATAATGAGACTCCTGAATAAACAGTTCACTTGTAACTCAATCCCCTACAGTCACAGGTGACTATGCCATTTAACCTGGCTCGTAAACGTATCAAAGGAGATACTATGGGTTGTTTTCATTAGTCCTGCTTCACTATTTGAATACAGGAAAGAAATTTCAAAAAGTGATTCATTACATGTCAGACAAACTTGGTGTTTTCGTTCATGAAATTTTAGTTTCTCACTCTCTCTCTGAGATACTTTATAGATCCCTGACTTCTTCTTTCTGGTGGGTTTGTGGGGAGCCCTGCCAGAATCCTTCCAGCTGGAGGCCTGCCCAGAATGGAATTCCTAACAGCCACAAGGTGCTACTGCCTCTATAAATTTTGTTTTAACAAGCACTTTACCATTACACTGTTTAAACAATGTTTATTAAGGCTGGGTAAGCTAACACTGGAAGGATAGCAGAGCTTCCCAGCTGTCCATTAGAGGACCTGAGTTGGGACCTATGAGTAACCACAGAAGGATTAGGTGTAAGAACTCAGAGGAACGGGTTTTAATATCCATTTTTGTCTTTCTGTTCAAGTTGACCAGACCACTCCTTTTTAAAATGATTAGCTCAGGTGAGAGGTGCTGCTCAAGAGGAGAACAATTTTGGTTTCAAATAGATGCTTTGCTCACAAAACAGAACAGGTAAGAGCCCCAAATTCCTAAGTGTTGATATGGATGTGAAATTTTCCCATTTGTTCACCTTCTATACCTTCCTCCTCCACCACCAAACATGACTAAAATGTAAAGGTAGGCTGTCGAATCCAACTCTATATTTTGGATAGCGTGTACATTGAGTAGGTGTTAACTGCAAGGTCTAGAGTTACTATTATATGCTTATGGTAGGAGCCCCCATCTGCTATATATCTTCCAAATGCTCATTAAAGAAGGTTGCTCTGCTCCAAATAGATCACAGTCTAAGAACAGTAGACAGAAGACAAGCCAAGGGAAAAACAGTAGACAAGTCAGCTTAGCTCAGTGTAAGCAGCATGACAGAGGTAAATAAGTGTTCAGTAATTATGTAAGTGTGAACAGGGAACAGGCCTTGCAGGTGAGCTCACGAGGGTCACACCATGCATACAGAGTTGTGTGGAAGAAGTTGTGGAGATAGCTGTTCAAGAAGCTGCCAAAAAAGATAAAAGCTAGCAGTTTTGAGGCAGTCTGAACAAACAAAAACCTTTGTTTTTATCCTCCTTTTCCATGACATTAGCTAAAGCAAAATTGACCCTGCAAAGTGAAATTTATTTCTTTGAATTTTGAACCATTTGATTTCTCTGCTAATTTTTTGTAATAAAGTGAAACTCACTTGTAACCAGTTCTTTTCTTTCAGTTACCCATAATTCCTGATATTTCACCCTCCCTTCATAAATGTCTCGTACTCCCCAGCTTTCATCGGCAAGTGCTTTGCAGTAGAGGAGCAGCTACACTACCTCAAGCCAGAGACTTTTTTATCCATTACCCATAATTCCTTAAAGTGGACAAAAGATTTCTGAAACACACACTGAGACACACCACAGGAGAACAGTTAAAAGAAAATAGAGCATCTTTTCAGTCAAAACATCCTGCGGTATCTCCACATAATGCTTCATGGCATATGACAGGAAGAAGATGACATCTCTCATCACTAGTCAAAAATAAAAACCATGTCAAGTATGAATTGCCTTTGAAAAAAAAAAAATTGTACATGATTTCTATGGTCAGACATCCTGGAAAGTCGCCAAAAAGGGGGGAAGGAAAAAAAAAAAAGAAGGTTATTGATTTCCTCATTGGGAACATTATATAACCTTCATATTTTATTTAAAAAACTTTACTCCCACTTTCTGAACGGTCCTTTAACACATTATGTCATTTTGTAATACAATAGTTCTCTGGCTGCTTCCAGCCCCATCTCCCCTGATGTGCTCTCTCAACTGTAGTTATTTTCTTTCCTTTAAAAAAAAGAAAACAACTTCTGATAACATGTTTGTAAGTGTTAAACAAAGGGGTACACTTTAGTGCAGCATAAGTTAGCACAGGCATCAGACAACACTCAGAACTAGTGACATATTTCAAGTGAAACATGGCAACGCTTCAGTTAAAAATCTTATTTTTTCCTGAAACAACTGTTCAGGGTCTTTGTTTTAAGAACGCCGAACATTTTTTCTCATAATAGTAGATTCCAGCTGTAGGATTCCTCAACTTTCCCTTTCCCCCATCCTCCTCCTCCTCCCTCTTTTCTCCCCCACCCCGAACCCCAGCCCGACGTCGTCTCGTGCACATACACTCTCTAACTTAGTTTTTAGTAGCGGCTGCCCCATAAGAAATGCTATCCAACAGACCTGGTGCCTGTCACCGCTTCCCATCACATGCCTGGTAATTAAACTCTGACTGATTTATTGACTGACAGCCAACAAATCCCAACCCAGTTTTTATGATATACATACTTCCCTAGGCTAAATTCACTCAAACAACAGCCCAGCTGAAAAGGGGGAGGAAAAAAAAAAGAGTGATAGAAAAAAGCAACACACACACACATACAAAAAAATCTGGTATTGGTAGATGAAGGGGAGACATCTTGCAAAGAAAAAAACTCAGCACAACATCTCTTTCAAATCCAGACTTAGAAAGGGGGAAAAAAAAGAAAGAAGTAGTAAACATCATTACTTCAGCTTTAAGATTCATTTGAAACGTCTCACGTACAAAAGAGCTCTGAAGGGGAAAACAAGACGTGCTTGCAGCTAATATTACAGTCAAGTTCCAATTTTACCTAAGGGAAAGCAGCTTTATTAAAAGTCATGACTGAAATTGCATGACAGGTGCCAATATTCTCCACCCTGACAGATGTGTCAGTTTGCGAATGCCATTTTCTTGTCAGCGGTCCCTAGATGGAGTTGCTCCCATCACCATTTGTCTCTCTTCCAGCTAGATCACACATGCCCGTCGCTTGCCTCCAAGCTGCGCTGTGTTGTTTGATATGTGGAATCTTCACAATGAGACTTATTAAAAGACAGTCCATTATTTTTATTTAGAGCATTTCCAAAACAAGCAGAGCGCACACAGAGATAATTTAAAAATCGTGTGGCGGGTCATCTCCAGGCCAGAGCAGCTCAATTTGAAATGCATAAGAAAGCAGTATCTTCCCCCCCAGCCCCTCCCCATTCCTCAGTTCATAATGAGGTTGATTTGAGTGACATTTAACCCTTGAATAATGGCCCTTAGAGTCTGCAGTACTGTACTGCTGTATGCTACAAGAGCAGCTCAACATGAAGGATTAATCCTGCCCTGATTTTCCTTAAATCTCTCCCCCCCGCTTCACAGTCTCCTATTCTGTTACAGGTGGGCTTTCACATTGCAGCGATAGATATAAAATACCCTTGATCAGCTGTATTTATAGACCCTTTTCCTCCTCCTGTTGGTTTCAAGCACAAAGAAAAATGGTATCTCTCAATCGTGCCTGGTATGAACAGCAGGTAAAGCTGCAGCAGACTCCTCTTCAGCCTCTGATGGAAAATTATTACAGATGAAATGATTCTGTAATGGAAATGGTAATAGGAAAGTTTCATTCTAAGGGATGTTTGTGCTAACACAAGAGGCTATATAATATGTGATGGATTTGGATGTGGGGACAAGTGTAACCTCAAGCTTGATTTTATGACACTGTTTCCAGATGGGAGAGAGGGGAAATGGACAGCACTTCCAAACATTGCTAGATGAAAGGACTTAGATTTCATGATTTTTAAAATGTCTAATTCTCTAGGGGTAGGTGGTACTGTGAGTTGTTGCTCCAGTATTTCTTTAATAAAGAACTAGGTTCAAATCCTTCTTAGGTGACTAGTGGAAATGAGTTGGGTTATCACTCCTTCTGCATGGATGTCCACAGAACAAAAGACATGGGGGCTAGGCTATGGCTAGCCATTTGTGAATGTAGGGGTGGAGAGAGCATGGTAGGGAAAAGAAGAGAGCCAAAGTCCCACTTCTAGTGCTGCCTGGGTGCAAAAGATTTGAACAATGTGGTTCTGTTAGCAGTATAGCAAACTCAACGGGGTTGAGAGCTATGTCTAATAAAAATTGCAACAGTGGCCAGTGTATTTACTGTATTCATAGATTTCATAGACATTGGGGCTGGAAGGGACCTTCAAGATCTTCAAGTCCAGCACCCTGCCCCAAGGGCAGGAAATCAGCTAGTGTCAATGGATCCCAGCAAGATAAGCATCCAAGCATTTCTTGAATGAGTCCAGAGTATGTGCCTGCACCACTTCTGGAGGGAGGCCTTGGGGGCTTAGACAGTAAAGAATTTTTTCCTTATGTACAGCTCTCCTGGAAGTACTTTACTTGCTGTTTAACTGAACCAGTTAGTTCCCTATACTCCTACTGTTAGCTGTGGCTTAAATCATGGAGAGTCTTTGGCTGGGCAGAGTTGGTTTCTTTGTCTGTAGAACCTGAGAAGTCCGCAAGGTATTTTGTTAGTGAGGGCTGGTGGGAAAAATGTGGTAGAAGTCTGGTAGACTTTGGATGGGAAATGAAATCTTCCTTTGGGGAAGAGGAAAATAAAAAAGGAAAAGAGAAAAGATGTTGTTTAATGTGCTGTTAGATTAGTGCTGTTGTCAGAACACAAATGGAATACAATTGGAAAAGCCTTCATACTCTGCAAACCTTACTCATGCAAATAGTTTCCACTGCACAGCTGTCCTTTCACTCTACTTGGCTAGAGCCAGAGACTATACTTCTACTTGCTTCCATTTCACTGCCTCCTCTGAAACCAACCACAAAAATTATATAAAAAAATGACAAAACAATATTTCTTGATTTCTGTATGATCTGAAAAGCGGAGATGGCTTGTGACTGGAATGTTTTCTCTCCAATCTCCCCAAACTATGTCTGTAAAACCAAACTACCATGCTGAGAGTAACTCTGGAAGGGATTACATCACTACCCCCAAACAGTCAGCAATTCTGGAATAGCCAAGGGACATACTGAATTGTTTCTATGTTATGTTGTACATTAGCGCTTCTCTCCTGAACATGTCCCCTGGGAGCAGTGGTGGAAGGGGAGAGAAAGATAAACATGCAACTTATTTGGTTGATTTATTTATCTTCTTTTTAAATGTATAAAATGTGCCCTTCCACATGTCTGAGGAAGGCATGGATATAATTTAACTAAAATATGCAAAAATGTACCTTTTTAAGATAGCAGAAGAAAGGGCACGCCCTTCTCAAATACCAGAGAAAATGAACTGATTTTGTACTATGCCCTAAAAATCAGCCAACTTGGGTTCCATCACACTAACATGGAAAAATAAACAAATCCCGCAATGGAGGACCCTCCACAGAGAACATCCTTGCCTTGATCAGTAGACTTTAAAAACTAGTTTGAACACCTCAGCTGACTGTAACTGCTGTGGTATATCTCACAGAGGAGGAGGTCACCGTTCAGGTAGGATCAAGGCTTATAGGCCTACAAACTCAAAGCAACATGGAGGAACAAAATAATAGACTGGTGCAACTGGCAGATGTTGACATGTATGCTTATTTGAACCTCCATGAAAATCTGCTTTGAAACAGTAAGTGTTTATAAAACCATGGGAGCTAGACTTTTTAGTTGTGGGGAGATAATTAAGGTCCAGAAAACAATTTCTAAGAACACAATTGGCCTGCTACATTAAGAACTTCTTCCTGAAAACATTTATGCACTTTAGTAACTTTGCTCAAGCACATAAAGCTGTTTGTTGTAATCAGTTTAATCATAGTAAAAGTTATTCATGTGTGTTTACAAAATCAAAACCTAAACATAGTCAACGTGGGTAACAAACAATAGGAAGATGATGGGAGAAAAGATATTTGGCTACAGCAGTAGAACAAACTTTGGTTACGTGCACACATGCATGTGCACGCATATATACATGCACGTACATAGAACTTTCTTTGATTGAATGGACCACATATGGAAAGTTGCACATATACTTAAACCATTGGGACTCTTATTTACCCACGTATACATCTTAATGGTTCACGGAACCGGATTCTATATTATAATTGCTTTGACAGTAAATCAAAGTGTTTTTAGTTGTAATTCATGTTAATTATAGTAAATTGCTCATATTATATTGACTTCAGAGTTATATAGCTTTCTCAAAATTTTGCATTCTTTGCCAAGTTCACCGGAATCATTCTTGCTGGCAGAAACCAGCTTTTCACCGTGGTGAAAATGGGGGTGTTCTCTTCAGAAAAATGAAAAAGTAGTTTTCAACAGAATACTGTTTTTCAGTTTTCTGAAAAACTAAAATAATTCAGATAGAACTAGTTCAAAAGAAATGAGCTGGGGGTGTTTTTGCTTGGGGGGGTGATTTTTGTTTGTTTGTTTTCTGTGTTTTTGTAAAGGGATTCATTACTGGTAAAAACTTAATTTGTTATAGTTCTCTTTCCCATCCCCTGTCCTTCCCCCCATGAAACACTGGGAGATACCTGGAGAAGTGTGTGAGCTAGGCTCATCTATTAGGATTAGGTGCTTATATCCCGCATATTTTAGATCCTACAGCTGCTGGTGAGGAGCGTATGGAAGGATCTTGGGTACACTGATGGATCTTGATTTTTTCTGTCTTGTGTTTTGATGCTTTTACTTCTGATGCCATGCTGTTCAAAGTGACTACATTAAACAAAATTGTTGACATCTTTATTGGCAACATGAACACTCGTGCATTTGGGAGGAACTAATTTTTTTCCTGTACAAGCTTTACCTATCTCTTCTTTCAGCTGTGATGCCAAAGAAAGCTAGATTGCTGTATATATTAACACCATCAACTCTTATTTCTCTTTTTGGCAATCATTTAAAAAGATAACGCCTCATGTGGGAGACAGCTGTTCAGACATGTTTCAAGTGAAGTTAGGTTGTTTTGTATACATTATCCTCTACAACTTTTTTGTGTGGATTGTATGTATTCAGAAAATAGAAAGCATATCCAAATGGGAAACTGGTATTGTCTAGTGCTATTTTTAGAACTCCTTATTGATAATCTGTTATGACAGATTTAAACAGTCCATTCAAATGAACTCCACCTACGAAGAAAGAGCTCAGATCTGCAGATGGACTCATATAGGCAATCATGATCACACCATGGACTCTACCATCTGAGTTCCCATTTAAGTAACATGGGCCCACCCATGTGAATCTTCTTTTGGGGCTAGGTTACTAAATAGGGGTCTTTCCAAATTAAAACAGTGTCTTTGAACCACACATTTTATTCCACTGGATTCTTTATTTAGAACTGGACAAAAAGTTTACATGATTTCCAAAATGATCTAATCAAAAAGTGAGTGTGGATATATACAAAGGGTTAGAATATACTGAATGTTGCTTCTCCCTTTGTGTCAGCTGAAAGTTGGTGGGGGGGGTTTAAAGCAAGATTTTTTTATAAACAATTTAAAATCCTGACAAAATGGTTTGTTAAAGTTAAAGAAGTCTACATCAGTCATTTTAGGTGCTTTCAGATGTAACTGCCTCCTCTACCCCCATAACACTTTACCTTAAACTCAATGTTTTCCTGTGCCAAGCCCTGCACATGCCCAGAACAGGCAGTGTATTACTTCAGCCCAGCTCACCTGATGTCTGTAAAGATTGGGCACTCGATGGGGCATTTTTGGAAGTTTTATCTAATAGCTGATTGAATCAGCTTTAGCTAAAAGCACCGAAAAAGCTCTGCTTAAGTGCCTGATCTTTACAGACCCCAGGGTGACGTAACATGCTACGTCTTCCTGTACAGCGTGGTTTTGTTTTGATTTTTTTTAATGTCTGCAAGTAGTCTTAATGATCAAAAGGACAAATAGCCAAGAAGTTCAGAATTAAAACTAACCAGAAAAAGAATCTAGAGATCTAAAACTATACAAGTTCATGGTTAAGATTTTCAAACCACTTTAATAAAATCCCTTTTCAGACAATCTATACAAATCAGAATGTCAGATCACCTTATCCATTTATAGGAAACACTGATTTATTATCAGTGACTGAAAAAATGTTGGTTAGTATCCAATGAAATCTTACTAGGACTAAGTCTTACTAGTACTTATTTCCTTGAAGTCATGGCCTAACATCTGTCTTAAGTTCCTTTTAAGTTCAACCTTAATTCTGATTTTCCTGTCTTTTAATGGTTGTTTTTTTGATAGCTACAACCTGCTAAATGGATGTTTACATTTTGGATACTGATTGGTCACTTTTTAACGTGTTTCTGTTGCATTGAAGAGCAGCTATCTTAGGTGATTTATAGAGGGGATTTTCAAATTTGTTCTAATAGTTCTTTTACCCCATTTGCAGTACATCGTAAATAAGGCAGTTTGGTTGTAAAAGGGATAAGATCCAAGAATACGACCATAACAATGATTAAAAATCATAATATTTTTTTAAATGTAAATGTAGCATAAATAAATATGTGATGATGTGTTACTCTTAACTTGTTTGTAATGCCTTTCATAGCATATTTATATCCAGACAACCATCAAACTATTCCAAACCAACCCTTCACACAGCAATAAGCCATCAGTGGACTTTGATTTTTGCAAGTGGAGAGGCAAGGTAGGGAAGTAGTTAGTACTTAGTGACACAAGAAGCATACTGTACTAGCTACAGTTAATTTAGTTGGTTAAATATGGGGGCAGTTTGGAAAGGCAAAGTCCACTTAAGCTACATCCAATCTATGTCCATGTTGCACACAGTCCAGGGTTCTAGGTATGCAGAGACGTGGGTCTGAGCTCCTACACATGTGATGACTGTTTTCTGGGCTGCCATACTAGGGAATGGATCTAGGAACCTCTGGAGCTAAGACCTCAAGCTGCTTCCTTCTCAGTGGGCACATCTACCCATGCTGTTAATGTGAAGCAATAAACTCTGGTGCAGTTCATGCTGGAGTTCATGCTCATGGGCACCATATTTACACAAGTGCCTAGGACTGCAGCATGTTGAGCTGGGTTGGAGCAGCCCCAGTTGGCCTTGGGGCGTCTGTTTCCCAGCCTGGGGCTTCTTCAGCCTGGATCAATGTGCTGCAGAGAGGCTATCTGGGGCACAGGGGTGCTCCACTGTAGAGCTAGCTGGCAGGCAACCCCTGCACTGAAGCACCCTTGTGCTCCAGCAAGGCTCATCAGCATCTACACATGCATTGCACTGCACTAAATAATGTTGCTGTAGGATAGTACTTGTGTTGACAAGTTCTATTCTGTGGCAGTGTTTATTATTTTACTGTGCCATAATAGGGGTGCACATGTAGATGCTAAGACTTTACTAAGGAGATAATTAGTCAGCTCTGCAGTAAAAATCTCATGTAGATGTGTACAGAATGGACTAAACCGGTTTGTTGAAATTATGCAAAAGCATTGAATTCAGGCATGGAAAATTTTAGCTCAAGCTCAACCTGAAAACAGGTTCTTATTATGGGAAGGATAGGGCAATCTGAATAAAAGAAGGCTCCTATACACGTGCAAGGAGTCGGCTCTGATGCGCTGGAAATTCAGCACATCGGAACAGACTCAATAAATTGAGTCTGCTGGAGAACAGAAATAAATGTGCTCCTACTGACTTTAGTGTCACATGTATCAGTGTTCCCCACAATGAAAAATAGTGGCAGAGAGCTTTGAACTAAAGTTCATTGAATCAGCTTTAGTTCAAAGCACCCCACTACCATTTTTCAGCGCGGGGACGCTAATACACATGAAGCTTGGGCTTTTTTAATTAGTGCGGCTTGCTAATTAAAGCACCCTGTGCCGTGCCTCCTGGAGCACGTATAAAAATGCCCAGAAGTGCTACCAGCCCACCTGTAATTAGATTCATCATTGCCTGTTTCCTGTTTCTCTGAGGAAATAAAACAGATTTACTTCATGGTAAGATGCATAATGCAAGCAGATCTTTTTCCTCAGTGCACTTTCCTTGTACCTGCAGGACTTTGCACAATTACAGAACTGCACATATCAAATAAATCTTAGAGACAGATTCTGCCCACTGATATTCACACTCGTCCTGCTAAAGACTTCTCAGGCATGCAAAGTGAAAATTTCTTTCACTGCATTCCCTGGTGTTATCAAGTGAGTAAGGAAACCTGTGAGATATTAAACTCAATATATACTATAAACAGTTCTTTGAGGTATCTCCAAGAACATGAAGCTGAAGAGGGAATTTACCTTCCAACTGCCTGCATTTTGTGGGATATATAACAAGTGGATCATTTTGTGGATGAGTCTGCTGTCTGATTGTACCCTCAATTTCTTGCATGTGTGTTCCCCACTGAGATGTCTCTACTATTCATTTTTCAGCTGCTTTATTGTCATAAGACCTAAATCTATAGCCCCTACTCTAGCTGCATTATGTGTTAAGAATCCTACTCCAATGGTCTAAGGCAGCAGTGCTCATTCTCCAGCCTTCAGGCCAAATATGGGCTGTACCCTGAAGCCCATATCTGGCCCCCAGGCCTCCCCAGGGTCTGGAAATTTGGTGCTGGGGGAGCAGTGGGCATTAATGCACCATGCTCCTCTCTGTCAAATTACCAAACCCCAAACCCCTCACAGCTGGTTGAAGCCAGGCCATGCCCCCTCCTCCCTGCATCTGGATTGGGGCTGGATCATGCCCCCTGCCTTCCCTGTGGGCCAGATTGGGACTGGACCACAACCTCTTCACCTTGTGGTGCTGGCATCTTTCTCCTGTGGGGTAGTGTTGGGCCTGTCCACCAACTCCCTCTGTGTATCCCTATGGTTCCCACATGGCCTGGCCTGGGCACTGGATAGAGACCACTGGCCCAGTCCGGCCTGCAGACAAACCAGGTACCATCCATCTGGTCTACCAGGGAAAAAGGTGAGCACCACTGGCCTGAGAGCCTAGTTACATTTTACACTGTGAGATACACAAATGTTGATGGGTGTTAGTACTCGCTCAAGTTTGGAGCAGTCACATGTTCAGGCCAGCAGAGGTCTTGAGGACTGAAATATAAGAATCCCGCCCTCCCATTCTGAGCTTTCCCTCTGCTGCCTGGGGCTCCCCTGTGCCCTTCAGAATTCCCCTCTGCCCATGTCCCCACCCCCCGAGGGGCTCCTCCCACTCCCCTTCCCTGCTTTCTTATGCCTGCCAGCACTGTCTGCCCCAAGGGAGTGGGCAGGGAAGGGTTAACCTGCTTGCCAGGCTGCCAGGCTCCTGCTCTTCTCTGGGCTGAGCTGTCCCAGAGAGCAGCAGTGGTGGTATCAAGCTGGCAGGTTAACCCTTCCCTGCCTGCTCCCCTGGAACAGACAGGCGGGCAGAGACAAGTAAGCAAGGGGGGACAGATGGACAGTGGTGAGCTGATGTGCTGGGAAGGTGGGGAGACAGTGGGCTTGATCTGGGTCAGTTGGGGAGGGTCCAAGTGGGGGGTTACATTAAGGAGTAGCCTAGAGTGGCTACACTTTAGTGTATCATGAGCTGGGTACCATTGATCAGAGATAAACCTGAGTCACTTAATGAGTACTTAAAACTAGTTTCAGGTGTTAATGTGCTGACTATCCAGGTGTTAAGGGCTCCAGGTTCTGCTCAGAATTACTGTGCAACAAGGCCCTAACCTTACTCATCAAAATAATTTATTCTACTGGACATGTCTGACTCCTGCAAACACTCAGCTCAAATGCCTAATACCTGTCTTGGCTTGAACTACATATGTTCTTTGGTCACCATTTACATCTTATCTGTGCCTTGAAACCCAGTTATACTGCTTTTGCCTCCTTCAGCTTCCTTTATATGGCTCCCTAATCCAGTTATTACTATATTCTTCTGCCAGCTCAGTGTGACAAGACCAATTTTGTTAGACTATCTACTGGGGAACCAGATAAATTAGAGTTTTAAACAGACAATATCATGACTATGGGAGAAATGGGTGGAGGGTAGTAAAGTGACCGGGGGAAAGGCAGACAGTCTGAGCAGAATGGAGTGTCTAGTGGAAAGATGGACATATGATTAGAAAGGAAAAATTGGGGTCAAGGGGGAAGATTGAAGTAAAGTGTGTTTTGTAGATCAATGGGTGTACAAAATATCATAAGTTTGCACCCCTTTTTCCAGATAAAGAAATGATGTTCCATATTTTGTCACTGAGAGGTATGAAACATTCAAATTTGTAATCAACACAAATCAGAAATATCACAATAGCTTTGTTACATTTAGTTGAGCGCACAGTGGTATTTTGACTGTGATAGAACAAAAATGTGGAGTGTTTTTGTTTCCACCAGGAGCTACCACCAAAATAGATGTTAGATCCAGCTTGCTGTAAACAAGTTTCACCTCTCCACTCTCAATTTACTTCAGGCCTGTCACTTTCTATCCCTGAGAATAACTAAGTTTATAAAGATCCCCAGGCTCTTGTGCTTCTTAATCATGATAACTCCTATCATCCTCCCCCATTTCTGAAGCAGCACATTTCTCTTGTTCTCCCCCAGGAAAAAATAATGTTTATAAGGCAATCTGTTGTAATCCAGTCAATTTTGCTTTGTTGATTGAGACCATGGCATGAAGCAACCTCCAGAGGGTTCACTCTAAAGGATTTACTCCTAAGACCCAGAAGTTTTTGTGTATACTGGTAATTTTGACTGAAAATGTGGAGCCTTTTCTTTTTCATTACCCAGTTTGGAGATATGCTTTCCATTATCTTTCTATCAATACTGTTCATTAAGAGGTAAATTCTATGTGGTGCTAAGCATCTTCACCTACTGTTGAACTGGTATCTCCCAAGAGGCACTTAGCAGCTTGCAGGAACTTAAGTCTTATGCCTTTAGTCAGGGGCATCCAACTTATTTGGGTCCACAGTCAAGATCTGGACTGTGAGGCTCTTTGCAGTCTAGGTGACCTACATCTGGATCCAGTCCTCAGGGCTTCTCACCATATATGTCAGAGCAAGCACATCAGCACTGGCAGCCAAAGAATTAATACCACCACTACTTAACCCCTGTCGCTGGCTGCCAGACCTTCCGCTGAATAATAACTGGTGAGCCATGACAGAGGTTAAGCCACACCAGCATTACCACCTTTACCCAAATTCAAGATGACTTTGAATTTAAGATGACCCCCCCCCACAACAGTTAGATTCTACACACAGAAAACTTACACGTTCATTATAATTTTCCATCTACAGAATCTACTTATTGGAGGGTCATCATAAATTCATTCCACCCCACAACTGCAGCAGGGCAGGTAGTGTGGAAACAGGCAGCAGGGGAGTCAAGTAGCCTGATCCCTGCCCCTTATTCCTCACTGCTGGTCTTCCCTCACACTTGCCATCCCAGCAGCACCTGCCTCCATGATGTCCACCCCCCTGCCACTTGGCCCCCTCCTGCCTGCAGCCCACCATACTGTCTGGAACTTGTTCCCACCATCTGGCCCCGACATCCTCTGCCCCCTGCCAGTGCTGGCTACCCCCCAGCTCTGACTCTGGCTGCAGCTTCAGTTCCAGCCCCAACCCTGGCTCCAGGCCTGCTCTGATCTGGGGCATGGAGCACACAGTTGCTCTGTCTCCAACCCAGCCACACCACAGTGGTTGCAGCAGCAGCAGCTCTGGGCCCATGGCCCTGCTGCTCATAATGAACAGGCTGGGCAACTCCACAGTGTGTCGCACTGACCCATTAAGAAGGGAAAATGTGGAGCTTGGGCAAAATGTACTCCAGCCACCAAGTTCAGTCCATAAAAGAAAACAGGGACATAGAGAACCTGAATTAAAATTCCTATTCAGTTTTTACAGTTCAGCTTTTCACAAAAAAGCCAAAATTCTCTGTATGGGAGGGAATTTCCAAAGGTTCCAAATTGGCTTTGTCTTGGCTGCTGACTTTGTGCCAACCATGCAGCCACCACTTTCATACAGAAAATCATAAGGTCAGGGTCACAAGCCAATGGGACAAAGGAAAGGAACAGGTAACAGGTAAAGAATAAACACTGTGGTAAGCATTCACTCATTATCTTAATTTACAACCCCCTCCCTGCCCCCCACCCTGCACCTCCAGAGGTATCCCCAAACAAGCCTTTAGTCCCTAGAGTGTTCAAAGAGCAGCCTGAAGCTGCCCCCAAGTCCTGGGTGACTAAGCCACTGAGATCTCCAGCTCCATTGTGTGCTCTTCTGCATAGGGCTGACCAGGTTCTATATGCAGGGGTTGGCAACCTTTCAGAAGTGGCATGCCAAATCTTCATTTATTCACTCTAATTTAAGGTTTTGTGTGCCAGTAATACATTTTGCAGGTGGCGGTAGCACTGGGATGAAGGTGGGGTGGGGGCTGCAGCCACCCCAAGATTCACCATAGCCCACCTGACCCCCCTTCCACCACCACCACCACCCACCTGGAGCACAACGTGCCCCCCTACCTGCACTGGGAAGAGCCCAGCACTGCCCTGGCCTCAGCCTGCAGTGGCAGCCTGCCTTGCCCCATGTAGATCCAGGGTCATGCATCTGCCATGCCTCCCAGAAGGCATGCACCCCTCCTTATGCCCCCTGGATGAGCCACGACTCTGTCCTGCACCCCTCTGGACAAGCCGTGACTCTGTCCCATGCCCTGCTCTGCCAACCCCCACTGTGCAGGTCTGATGGGGAGGATGCAGGGGTCCCAGGATCTTCTTCCTTTCCAGCCTGGTGGCGCAGCTGAGGCTGGCCCCACTCTTGCCCCTGGCTCTGGTCCGCCCCAGGTGGTGTGGGGCTGGGGGCATGGAGGCAGCCGTACCGGCCCACTGCCAGCTTGGCCTGGCACAGCACTGGGCAACACTGCTCCTCCCACAGCCCTTTCCCCTTCTCCTGCCCCTCCCCCCGCAGACTTTCCTGCCTGAGGAGGACAGGGGGTGTGCACACATGCACGCGCACAAGCTCAGCTCCACCCTGCCCAAATTATTTTTCTTCCTCCACCTATGAATGCCAATCAAAATCATCTCATGTGCTACTTCCATACGTTGCCAACCCCTGTTCTATATGCATGCTCTCTTCCTCAAACTTCTTCTTCCTTTTTCCCTTGCCTCCTAGCCTCTGGACGTTTCTGGGAGTTGTAGTCCAAATTAACAGTCAGCATAGCTCTGCAGACTGCCCCTGGTTCCTCCTGCTGTTATACACATTATATTCACTTTACAACTCGATATTATTTCAGATCTTTTTTACCTGGCATTGTTATCCTGTGCAAAACCAAGTTTCCCTTTGTGTGTCCAATATATTAAGATGCCTGATACCAGTACAGCTTATTCTCCTGTATTAATAGGGATGAGCAATAGTGGTATAAGGACCTTTTTACTACTTAATATGTTTTCACACTAATAAAGTTTCATTATATACCTATATACCTGTTTTAATAGTAAAACAACAACAAAATAGAGTGTAGATGAAAGCTTAGTGAGATTTCTGTCATTTCCAGTTTGCAGCTGTCTAAGGAAAATATATTTAACAAGTGATCTGTGCTAATTTATTAGTTTGTTTGTAGGTAAGGGACTTGCACAAAAATTGTACTATGTATTTCTTTTTTTAACTACTGAAAAGTAGATCCTTTGGTTTAAATTTCTGAGACAAGCTTCTTTTCTTATTTAACGAAATATCAGATTTGAAACAGTCCACTTGATTGCACCCTTTAAAGAAAAGCAGGTACACCACATACATTTATATATATATATATATATATACACACATACACACACACACACACACACACATACACACACAGAGAGAGAGAGAGAGAGAGTCTTGAATTTGGCTAAGTCATTTATATGCACAAATGCAAGTTTATCCAAAATAGGTATATCCATATTTTTTTTTGGAAACGTGATGTCCACGTTGAAAAATTTTGGCCCAGATTAGTTTAACCAAACTATTTTCATACCTGGTCTTTGAAAAGTTGTTCATTTAACCTATACAGAACAAAATCATGTCTAAGAAATATCTTGTCAATACACACTAGTTTTATAATCACAATTTAGCTAAATTTAGGCATATGTCTATCTCATACTGCAAGTAAATGGTCATAAAATCCTCCATATCATTTTTTTTTATTATTACTGCTCCATTATTCCATTTTTATGATGTTACAGCTTAAGTCATAGCTATAATGTGAAGTATGATCTCAGACAAAAAATAAATTGCTACTTACACATGAAGCTCTCTAGAATTCTGAGAATATTTGCCACCACAGAGCCCCTCTGAAGTAGGTAATTAAATATTATCATCTGAATGGGAAACAGAGGAAGAGAAAGGAAATGACTAGCTTGAGGCTAGTAGGAAAACTGATGGAAAAGAAGAGAGTAGAATTTAGTACTTCCTGATGCACCTACTGTGCTCATTCCTTCAAACCCTGCTGTCTCCCACTTCGGCAGTTTGGCAATGGTAGTTTTGTTTTGATGCAAGAGCAGCTGTATAAACTTGCACAGTAGGGTTCTACAGTTAGGATCATTTAGTTGGAAAAAGTATCCCAATTCTTACTGCTACTGATTATTACACCAAAGAAGAGTCCTAATCCAGAATCTCCAATGCAACCTGGAGTTCAAGAGGTCTAGATTCAAAATCCGTGATTTACTAATAGTCCTCATTAATCAGAGCCAGTGTCATATCCCAAATCAGAAAGCTTCTTGTTTTGTTTTCCTAGTTTTAATACAACCCAAGGTAGAGGGAAACTCACAAAAACAGCAGATCTCAAGAGACTTCCAACATCTGGGTCAAAATCTTGCAAAAACAGTTGACAAGCTTCAGTGCCTTGAAACCTGAGTTTTGGCTCAATCTTAAATCCATACCATAGCCAAGTATATCTCCCAGAACCTCCTGAAAAATATGTTACTATATCTCTGAGAGAGAAGATTAATATTAGATATATATTAGTGCACAAATATAATATACTTTCCTTCCCAAGAGTGCAATGGATAGAGCAGGGGGGTGGGGGGATTCTTTTAAGATGGAGTAATAATATTTATTCCCTTTCTTATTTTATTCATAGTACTCCATTTCAGTCTTCAAAATTTATTATAACCTGTTCCCCACTTTAGATGCAATATCTCAGGGTTACCTGCATTCCACTTATTATTAGGGATTCCTTGGGTATCAATAGGAACACAATACCTACCTGGAATCTTCAAACACAGAGCAGATAGCTATGCTACTACTTCAGTTTTCTCTGTGCCTTTTATTATTATTATTACTAATATTCAGAAAAGGAGAGAATTCTGAGCTTTAACTTAAAATCTTCAATAGGTCAAAACTGTTCTCCTAGAGTGGCCCTGACATCTCTTTTCCCTTTTTCACTCTGCCCAGCAGAATCTTCTCCAATACTCCTTGCCGGCCTTCAATAAGGACAGTATGTGTTGTGTAGCAGCTGCAAAAGGCCTCACAAATGCTGGCTGACAAGAAGTGACAGCTCTGTATATCTCTCACTGGCACTGACAGCTGACAGATGGATACCACTCACACACAGAAAAAAAGCCCCCAGGATGATTCGCCAACATTACTCTCTGTTCATAGGGGCCACATTTGATTGAGTGCTGCACAGAATAATAAACCCTTGTCGATCCGTTGCAGAGCCAGTTTGCTCACAATGTCCTGATTTTTTTTTTTAACTGAAACACGTACACTGAAGCTTTGCTTTGGTTTTGTTTTTTGTTTTTTGTTTTTCTCCCTTAGCTTTGTTTTAAGAAAAAGGCTACCTAGCTTTATGCCGCTCCTTGTTAGAGAAAGAGCGCTATCAGTATATAACTTAGCAATGCCATGCTAGGGTTTTGCTCCTTGATAATTCCTTCATCTCCCCAATCTGTTTGTTATTATCCTTCAGATTGTTTTTATTCCTTTCCATAAATCAGACCATCTTTAAAAGCATAGCTGGTTGGTTAGTCAGAAGACAGTAACATAAAACTGGACAAGGATGCATGTTGATGCAAAAAGCAAGAGAGGGAGAGTGATAAACAAAGAGAGACATCCATCCATATGGATAGATGGATATAGACAGAGAAGAGGAAGAAAGGGAAACAGAGAGAGAAAGAGAGATTGCTTCCACAGTTGTAGTAGCTGAAATCTTCCCAGTATGTTTCTCTTAAGGGCTAAGTACAGACAGTCAAAAAGTCTGAGGAGGAATTGATTTAATCTTTGCAGGTTTCTCTAAGCTGCACAGATTGAACCGATAATGAACTGAACTCACATTCACTTTTCAGTTGGGAAAGTGCAGATGCCTGCACTGGCCCAGGCCAGAAATATGGGGAGGGGTATGCTAGAGCACACCTCCCAGCCTGCTAGCCATTGCCACGGCAGGACAAGCCCAGCCAAGCTGGGACAATCCCTGACTGGCTGCCCAGCACATGCCCCCAACCCCCTGCTGTCCCGCTGGGAGTGCAGAAGGAGGGGAAGGGGCCCCCATCTCAGTGCTGAGGGGCTGCCTACATGGGGGGTGCTGCACAAAGGTTCAGTTGCTGATTCAATTTGGCGGAGATTTGCTCAATTTGGTGGTCAAATCTCCAAATCCAAATTGAATCAGGAGACCCTTTAATCTCTCTGAATCATATCAGAACCCTCCAAATTGATTCAGAGAGATTCGGAGAGATTTAACGATTCAGACATAGACACAGCTTTACATTTTTTTTCTACATACCTCAAGGTACCAGGTACCTCATCAACGCTGCGATGGTGGGGCAGATGGAGCATCCCACAGGAGTGTGGAGGTGGTCCCCAGCATGCTCGGCAGCAGACCCAGAAGCTGGGTTCATTGGGGCTGGGGCTGGGGGGGGGTAGGCTCTGTTCCCCCTTCTCCCCTGCCCTACTGGACTTATTGTCACAGGCAGGATGCAGGCTAAGGAGTAGAGGCTTTTCTGCCCCAGCTCTATTACAGTCCAGGAGCAGGCTGGCCTGGCTGGGCTGGAGCAGACAGTGCAGCTGAAGCTAGCCCACCTGCCCTGTGAAGGGAGGTTGTGGAGGGCACATGGCATGCTGGGCTGCTCAGGAACTAAGATTTAACTTGTGCCAGGAGAGGATCTGGGACAGCAGTTCAATAGACTTGTTTGACCTACATCAGTTAAGTCTGATACTGTATCTACCCAGGTCTGTCTTAAACTGTGTTCAGCCATTTTGAAACCAATCTGTGCGCACTGAACTTCTGTTCTGTTACAGGTTTAAACTGGTTTCTGATCACTTATACCAGTTTATGTGTAATTTCTGTTCCTAGCCAAGAGTTCTAAGCAAGATGATTTCTTTTGTTTTTGCTATTTATTCTCTTGCACAAACTGCTCAATTTTATATATCCTGGTAGGTAGGTAGGTAGGTAGGTAGCATTGCTGAAAGTTATTTTCCCTTGGGGAAGATAATTTCTTGGGAGTTGTAGCCCTTAAAACCTGCTAGAACATAGTTTCTTTGTTAAGGCTCAAAAAATCAGGAGCTGACTGAGGTATAAAAGAAGAAAAATGTTTTCCTTATGTCATGGTTAAAGCATATAATTAAGCTAAATAACTGTTAGCATGCACATAGACATTTCAAAATGCTCTTTACAAGTTGGTAAGAGAAATTACCTCCATTTTTCAGATAAAGAAACTGAGATATAGAGTTATGAAGGGCTATATTTTTAAACTGATGACTAATTTTGGATGTTCAAATAAAGTAATTTTGGATGTTCAAATAAAGTCATTTTGGATGTTCAAAATAAAGTTTTTGGTACTCAGCTTCTCTGAAAATAAGCCGTCTATAACAAGGCATCCAAAAATTGAAGCACTGAAAGTTAAAGGACACATTTGAGCAATTAAGGTTAACGGACAGATTTTTAAAGGTGTCTTGGACCCTTTGGCCACAGGAAGTTACAAGATTTAAAAAAATGCTGAGCATCATAGGAGTTATCCAAATTCTGATTAGTTTCAGTGGGGCCATAATTTCACCCCTTATGACTTAACTTCCAGCCAAATCAGTGGCCTTATATTCTATCAGAACACAGTGCTCTTTTTTTGCTACTATGGTAACTAACATAAGAAAGTAAATCTATTTATCACACCATCAGAAATTAAATTCTGCTTAATGCAGAAGGATTTACTCCCTGGCAAGTCTCTGCAGAAGGCAAAAATAAATGATTTGTGGTCAGTCAAAATATTTTACACTTATAAGTAGAGACATACTTAATTTGCAACCAGACAGAGGAATTTTGTGGCTTAGTTGTGGCACAGGGAGCCAATATCACAGGGATTTCTTGGTGGCCCCACCCCTCACTGCTGATTGGCAGAGAGGCCCCAGCGGGGGGGGGGGGGGGATGAGAGTGTGGCCACCATCTTGGTTGCTGGCTGCCCTTCATGCCACCCTGCCAGCCTGCACCTTCCCTTCTCAGGTGGGCTGTGAGGCAGCAAGGACTGCTGGCTCCCATTGAGCAGCCCAGCAATTTATTTTTATTAAGTCTTTTTAAAATTAATTTCACAGACAACTCTGGATTTCACAGTTTCCGTAAAATCACGAATTAAGTAGGTCCCTACTAAGAGGCAAGTAGATAATAAGCTTAAGTATGTACAGATGTTACTCTTAGATTGACCTAATTGGGTTAGGTCAATCTAAGTGTTGTTCTGTACAGATGTTTGGGGAGGTTAGATTGGGCCAAAAAATGTCCAGTCCAAGCTATCGTAGTTCACCTGAGGGCTAAAGTAAGTTAGATCAGGAATAGGTTAGTCTAATCTAATGTCAAATGTATGTACATGTTTAGAGCACAGCCTGGAACTGAAAAAGTTCAGTTGCATGCCCCAGCACTGTCCTTTCCTACCCCTTAACTTGACTATTTTTAGCCCCCTGACTCTCCCACACCTGGATGGACAACTCCCTCCCTCCACCCCACAAGCCCCTCCCAGTCCTACCCACCATTCCCTCCCAACTCACCTAGATTGGATTCTTGGCATAGCTCCCAGCACCTGTGAGTGTCTTCACAAGCTGAACCAGATCTACATTCATGCAGCTTTAAACAAGCTGCATGATCATAGGTTGGGTCTCGTTAACCTGTGTCCTCAATCACTGGTGTGGAGGCTACTGTGTTCTATGAAGGTGTTGCTCTGTGAGGTCAGGCCTACCCTCAGGATCTCAAAATTGCACTGTTAGATGGGAGGATGACACACAATTGTGCATACACACACACACACACACACACACACACACACACACACTACCAACTCAGGCACATACACAGCCAAGATTACCAGCCTAGCCAAATGCATATCTATCACCAATTCAAGCACATACACACTACACACACCGAAAATTAGACAACAATCAGTTGTCAATACCCACATACTCAGTACACAGATCACTAATTTGTATATCACATACACGATGACATATATATTCACCAGTTCACACATGTGACACCCACCTACACATACACACAGGTAAGTTCCTAACTTGGATAATACGGTGTGTATATGTGTGTGCTTGGGGTACTTGGGATACATAGAGAAAGGTTAAGGTGAGAGGGAGTGAAAGTTGCTGGAACCGGGGTTAGAACCAGTAGACTAGAGAGAAGGTGGGCTGAGGAACTGAGCCTTGGGGTCACTTAAGGTCAAGTGGCCCCCGGGTTACTCAAGGTCACTGGTGCTGGGGTGGAAGCAAGGGAAAAAGCCCGGTGGCAAGGAGGAGACAGCCAGGAAAGAGACAGGCAGAAGTTTGGGCGATTGGGGCTGGGACCTGAGGCAGAAAGCTGGGAGATCAGGGGGCAGATAAGTGGTGGCAAGGAAGAAAGAGTCAGGAAACAGACAAAAACCCAACTCAGGGTTTCAAAATAACAGGTTTATTAAACAGACAACACACTACATTGCCCCATAAACTTATTGGTTCACACACACACACACACACACACACACACACGATAGCTGGAGAAAGCGGCTCAGTGGAAGGGTTGGAGTCCAGATAGGGAAGAGAAACAGAGTCCAAGTCCTTGGTTGAAGAGAGGGTGGGGATGGGGATGATAGCTACCTATCCAGGCTGTAAGTTGATCCTTGATGGGCAGTCAGGGTTGTCTCCAGCAAGGTGTTCTCCAGAGGGGGGTCACCAGCAGGGCCTCTGGCTGGATAGGTGGTGTGGCATGGTGCTGGTCCAGATGGAGGGGGCGTCACACTGGGTCAGTCTTCACTGCCCCTTTTTATATGGGCAGATCTTCTATGACCCTAGTGGCAGGGGTATGCCCAGGCTTATTACAATATGGGAGTACAAGAACTTAGCTTAGCTTACCTAGTATTACTTGTAATCACTTACAAGGGGTAGAGAGGACAGAGAGAAAGTCAGAAATGGTTAGGGGAAGGGGAGGGACTATATTTCTTTTAAAAAAAAGAAAAACTGGGGGTTTGCTACAAAGGATTTACCACCAAAGGAAAGCAGCATTAAATTAAGGATACCTGCCAATACCCAAGAAGTGTGCTGAAACATGATATTTTCCAGTTCTCCTGGCCACACCCCACAAGTAGGTGCACTTGGCTGAGAATGTTACATTGATGTGAAATCCAGGTGAGATTACATACCTTGTATTGCTATAAATTCCTTCAGACAGTCTTTATGCTGCCTACCCTGGCTTATGGCAATGGAAGACAGTTTGACCTTAGAATGAATCGGCTCTATTGTGTAAAAAGGAATATATAGATTTGTCTCAAGTTTTTGAAAAATGATGGTACTCTGTAAAATTAATGGAAGAATTCTCTGAAGAATTTAAAGAGTGGACAAGATGGGTCTCAAGCAACCCAACATTAATATAGCATGCACTTGAATTATTGGATTTAATTTATTAAATGGAATTTATGCAAAGGCATATGCTACTTGCAACATTTACATGGCTCTTGAACATACAGAAGTATGCATTAGAAACCCCTATGCTCTTGGTTGCCTGTGATAAGATGTCCCACAGTAATAGCCCCCGTAATCACTCTATTCTGAGAAACACAAGAACTGCTTTTGCTCATCTTCTCCCTCAAAGAAAAATGCCACACAAGAGGAAAGAGTGGAACAGAGAGGAATCCTCATTCACTGTTCTACCATCCAATCCAGTAGAAAAATGAACTTCTTGGCAGAGCTTGTATACTCCATATGTACATACAGAAGTCCAAAGAAAGATTAAAGTATAACCTCTAGTCTTCTTCCTGTGTCAGGGGGACTTCATCCCATGTGCTATTAGGGGCTTAGCCCTGACAGTCAAAGCAATCCTGGCAACAACATACGGATAGTGAAAACAGGATTAATGGATAAAAGAATGATATCACTTATGGAAGGAGAACCTTTGTTTTGCTTTTTTAAACTGTTCCAAAGTTTCCTTTTTAGTGGATGACACAATGCCAAGGGAAAGGGTGCTCGGTTCACCTTTTACATGTGATATAATAGCCCTTTTTATATCTCTCTTAAAAATGCAATTTAAGAAACATTATATGTTAATATTTCCACTAACAATAGTTATCCTAGACAGATAGTCTGATATCTACATGACTTCCTCAAAGTGAGGGTAGAAAGCTGTCTTTAGCTTCAGCAGGATTTGAAGAGTTGTCTGATACAATAGGTGCATGTGGCAGGGAAATCAGAAGTGAGGTGAACAAGGAATTTAAAAAAAAAAATCAACTTTGCTGTCAGTATCCTATAGGCCAAAGGATTGCTTGTAGATAATCATGGATTAATTGTGAATGTAAAGAAAGAGACACTTTTTTTTATCAAAGCTGTTGCCTCAGGGCAAACTCCGGTGCCATGAAAGCCGAAATGTTTTCTTTTATCACAGTTCCTTTTCTGGCACCTGAAATTATTTCTTTCATGTCTGATAGTGAGGAATGAGGCAGCACAGCTCCCCAGAGATGAGCGATTGTTACCATGGTCTCATAACATATTGGCAGCCGATGTGGCATCCATGTACACCTGTCACTCAAAAAGAGCTAAATGCAGATGTGGCATGAAAAAGCGTAAGTTCAGCCACTTGGAAGCTTCCCCCCAACACCCAAATGATACACATGCACACACATAAACACATATTCTCCACCCCCCCACAATATGTGACTGTTTTTCAGTCCACACATATGTGAGTGCACTCAAACGTTATCAGGCCTGTTTAACGCAATGAACCTGCATTAGCATTTCTTCAGGGCAAACACGAATAAACAGAAATGTGCTGCAAAAAATGTTTCAAACAAATTCCTTTGCAAGTCAGGCAGAGAGAGCGTGCTGCACACAAATGAGCCAATTTCCTTCATTTGGAAATGAACTAAGACCTTTTTAATGAACGTTGCAAAGGCGGGGGAAGAAAATGGATGGTTTCTTATTTAATTCCTAGATCTTTCAGGCTGTAGGCACTCAAACCACTTTTGTCATAACTGAGGGAAAATGGGTGAGAGTGCCAAAGAGCAACAGTCTGAGGCACACAGACGAAATTTGATTTTAATATAAAGGATGATGTTCATGGGATTGTTTGGGCCTTGTCAGTTTTAGAGTCCTGAGACTTTTAGGACTCAGTGCATTGGCAAATGGAGAAATCATGTGCAACTGGGGATTGCCAGAAAGTATTGTGTGTAGCGTGGGATGTGGCAGAAAAAAAATCTCAGGTTGGAGGGATATGTATATAAACTTAATGTGTATATTGAGGTGCACTGGATTTGTCCATGTGTATGAGCTAACATTTTTGGCCAGTGAGACAGAATGTGTAGTGCAGAATGAAATGCAAACCTTTTTAAACAAATTGCCAGTTTAGCTCCTGGGGTAAAGCAAACCGTGCACTGCCTTTTTTAAAAGGGGAAATATGACAATGACCCCAAATGCGTTCATCTTAGATTTGTAAATGCATCGCTTTATTGAACCATTTGTCCATTCTTATAGGCTGATTTATAATAACTGTAATGTGATTCATCATGTCATCTTGTAAATAAATGTGACACTTCATTAAACACAGTAATCAAATTTAAGCAGTCCCACTTTCATGTTAACAACTCAGACCTTTACAATTCTATTGCTCTAAAGATACTCCTACTCTAATGAGAGCAGCATCAAGGAGAAATATAAAACTCAGCTATGGTAGATTTCTTATGGGGGTGGTGAAGAAAATAATATACTTTTAGAAATAACCATTAATTAAATTTGTAATTGCCTGAAATTTACTGTAACAAAGTTTCTACAAGATACTCCTGTTGGGGTATTTTATACTAATAAGCAGTGGACAGTTGGAACATATTGGAAAATCTGTTGTAGGACTAACAAAACCCTTTTAGAGCCTGCATTTCAGAAAGAAATTTTTCATGCTATTTTTGTGTTTGCCATCTGGAATGACATTGCAAGCTGGCAAACAAGAATAATGTGAGATATTTCCATCACATAGAGTTAGTTACAGATTCATCAGGGAATGTAAGCATCTGAACATCAGTCAGATACCCATAATTATCCCAACTTTGACCTGCTTTGAGGGATCAAGCAGCCCCTGTATTAAAATTAGCTTTTGTTTTCTTTTAGAAACTGGTTGCTTACATCTCATGCGTAGTTAATAATGAATTGAAGCAAAATTCAGAAAAGAAAAGCATGACTGAGAAAGTAACTTACTATAGAAATATACAGTATGGGAAGGATCTTTTATTTATAACTTGGCTTCTAAATGAAGGAGCCTTTTTGCAGTCTTAATTCTATATTGTGAGTCAGATGCAGATCTTTGATAATCATCCTGCCTTCTGTGACTTCAAGAGAGCTGTGCTGGTTTACATCAGCCCAGGATTTGGTCCATAATCCTTAATTATGCTTTCCATTGTTTCAACTTTAAATTGAATACTAACATGCACAGCCTTTGCTCTCAAATTGATACTGTTCTAGTAGAAACCATGGAATGGAGAAGCAGAAAGTTCAGGGTTTTGAAGTGGAAATTTTAAATTTTAAAAAAGTAACACAGCTGTTATCATTAAATGCCACTAGTGTTTCAGAACAACATGGAGTAGAACCTCTGTTTACTTTTATTCTATTCATTGTTTTACTTCAGGATAGGAACAGGCTAACAGCATTCCCAGAAACTAAGACTCAGATTAGCAGTTTAAATATATCCAATGAGACTGAGCTCTGAAGGCCATGTTCCTATATAGGCTGCCCCTTTCAACACTAACCTATAGAACAGTTTTTCAAGTCAGGCTAGAGTATGCCACAATGGAAGATAGCTAACTACAACATTTTGAGGAGATTGTTGGGGAGCAATGGGTACTGCATGAAAAACAGTGTGAGGGAGCAGCGGAGATGATGAAAGGTTCCGCTCCGAACTGGAGAAGCCCTTATAAGCCTGCTCACATAGTGCTAAGCACAGTCACATCCAAGAAAAGCTAGCGGAACATGCTCTCTGCTCTTTAGGAGGTGCCCAGAACTTTGAAAAATCTATATGTAAAACACATATACCTTGGTATTAATAGAAGACATAAGAAGGGCTCTTAGCAACCAGAAGAGAGAAGAAAGGGACAGAAAAGAAAGAAGGAAACAGAAGAAAAAAAGTATCTGAAGGCACTTGGAGGGCCCCTCCCCTCACTTCTGTGGGACACTCCCTGCGCCCCAGCATTGCAGTGTTCACAAGCCATACTGGTACCCTGAGGTATATAGAAAACACATTTAAAGATTTGTCTATGTCCAAATCGCTGATTCTCTGAATCTTCAGATTGAATCAGATCAGATTGAATCGTCAGATTGAATCAGATTGAATCTTCAGATTTGGATTTGGCCAAATCGAATCAGGGACTGTGATCCAAATCAACAAATCGAATCACTGTCCCTAAGTCAGACTGAATCAGAATCCAAATCAAACAGGTCCCGTTTGGCACACCCCTACCAGTCAGTGCTATACACCATATATTAAGATATCTGATGAATTGCCATCAGAACCTAGATCTTTGACAGCTTTCAACATCTGCATGGCATCCAGGACTTCTTCCAAAGTATTTGTGCAACCTAGGACATTAGATTACCTGCAGAATATTGAGCAGTTCATCATCAAGTAATATTAGGTTAACTGTTCAACAGGGCCTTGAGAGGCTGCTGCCCATGCAGTTGGATACCTACATAATCTGTTATCAGTTATTAGCAGGTAAACATTATCATTCACTGGCACTGATATATCATGAGCAGGGCCATACTCAGCTTTAGGCCCTGTGTAGAACTGCTGCATTTCCTGTACATTATCATTAGTTCACCTGCTTTGGGATTTCCCCAGTTGTCCTGAATTTTTCAACAAATATCTCTGTAATCCCACTGATAGACAAAAAAAAAATAAAGATTGTCAAGAAGTTCTCAATGGGGTGTCCTCGCTTTATCTAATAGTTTTTGAATGACATTGTCTTTTTTATCAAACCAACCCTGGTGGTGCCAAGTCACAAATGTCCAAAATTTCTCAGTGACATGATGCATAGTGTTTTGACTGTTACTTCACATCATATCCACAGGTTCATTCTTAAGGACTGTGCCTTATCCAGACAAAGAACAAGTCATCCTTTCATAACTCAGTGTTATTCTGTTTTCATTTTGGTTAATCTATTTTCAGCCTTCAGGGATATTTGATTGTAATGATGTGGCATTTTGGCTGAATTTTCTTTGCCTTTGTTGTTCACTGCTCCCCATATTGCTACAGAATGTTACAAGATGCCTGGATGGTTCATGAAAGGATTAAAGGAATGGTAATTTGTGGAGTGCTACCGTCACACTCACATCCCAGGATTCTTTTAGCTCAGTGGAAGAGGGCTAAAGCAAAAGCTTCTATAACTGGAAAGGGTTAGAAATGCAGTTCCTGACTCTTAATGGAGCTATTCTGAGTGATGGATACCACTCATACAGCTTCTCTGTCTCTGACCCAATGAACTTCTAAATAGAAGGTCAAAGTGCCTTATAGTCTGGTGGTTAGAGCATTCACTTGGAAAGCTGGACATGGAGGTTCAAATTCCCTCAGGCACAGGAAGGAATTGACCTAGGGATTTCCCTTATAATAGTAGAAGTACTGTACACACTGGCTTCTGGACAATGGGGTGATGCTAGCTGTGTTTTGTGGGGGATCTGATCCACTAACTGTTCTTGCTTGGGTTAATTTAGTCATGTCCAGTTTATGTGTACGTGATGGGAAATTGACAGAATTAAGGGATGCAAAAAAGGTTGGCTGGAGAATACCAATAAAGTATTTTGGCAGAATTAAAGGTCTGCGACAGACATTGCGTAATCCAGTTTGAGTTCATTCAATTAAATCTGATACTACATTTAAGCAGGTTTATCTCAGAATGGTTTTGGTCATTTTGAAACTGGTTTATGTGCACTGAATGTCAGTTCTGTTACAGGTTTAAACTAGTTTCTGATCACTTAAACGGGTTTATATGTAATGACTGTCCCTAGCCAAAATATTTAATTTTTTTTCCCCTAAAACTTTTGGATCAGTTTTGGAGACAGCTATGGAAGCTCCACATTTAGCAACATTGTTAGAAACTATAATTGTAAGGTGACTAAACAAAAAATGGTGTGTCTACCATGAATGCCATGTGACCTCAGAGGCTAGGGGCCATGACCAGTTGGTGAGGGGAGCATGGTGCTGGCAAGTGGGGAGCTCCCTCAGGTGACCACAGCACTGTCAGCAGCGTTGGTTGGGGGTGGCGAGTACCAGCCAGGGGTCGGCAACCACCTGCAGATGCCGCCAGCAGTGGCAGTGGCAGCCAGTGGCAATCGCAGACCACCTGCAGTCACTGCCAATGGTGTCAGCAGTGTGGGGGGGGGTGGCAAGCAGCGACCTCCTGCAGGCACCACTGACACTGTTGGCAGCGCCTTTTCACAGGGGGTGCACAGCCACGCTCGGGGTGTCTGGACAGTCCATGGGGATCTAACAGGTAATGGATGATCTGATCCCACAAGCGTTGAGGTTTGAAATGACAAAGATCATTCATTTAGGACACATAGGAATTGTGAAACACAGGGTCAGAAATTTGTTATTTTGGTCTGGAATTAATGCATGTTTTGAAGAAGTTCTAAAGTATCAAATTTTCTTGCCACATCATATGACAGACACTAATGAATGCATGATCTCACTCAGTGTGCCATCTTGCTCATGGCAAAAGGTGATATCAAAGACCTTCTCACAACAAATCATTTTTATTTTTTGCATGTAATGAACCACTAATTTCAGTATTTTGAGATGAGGAAACTGAGATGCACAAACATTTCATAGTGATCAGTAAGTACAGTGAAGAGTTAGCCGGTATTATATTATTGTGCTCAGTACAACGATCCCACAAGGACTGCAGCAGTTTGTAGATAGTTGTTTGTTCTCATGCCATGTCTGTCCCTGTAGTAGCCATAACCTCTTCTGAATAATAGGAAAAGCAGCAAATGCCCATGAGTGTTGGGGAAGGGATGGAACCTTGTTAAAAAAAGGTTACAGGAATTACACCAATCAATGAAGTGGGATCAGCAGCTTAGCTGGTAATGATTGTTTGCCTTTGATTTATCCTTATACAAACAGCGGTTAAAGCTATCACTCCAGCCGCTCTTTGAGACAAATGTAAGACTAACCAAGCCAACATTCAGATATTAAAACAGGGATACTTGCAGCCTCATTGTTCTCCAGATCAAGAGAGTGAATATATAGAAAAGAGAATGAATATATAGATTCCTGGTGGTCACAGAGTGGCCACACATAGAAGTCTCCCAGAACATTCACACTGGGTGGTGCAGATATTTCACCTTGAGTTTTCTTTGTCTCTGGTTTGTTTTTCTTCTGAATCAACTCCTAAACAAGTTTGCAACTTCTGCACTTGGCTTTAAATTCGTTAAATTGGTGACTGGCATTGTTCCATGTCTGGCTGCTGAAACACTGAGAAATATGGTCTAAGTCTGACTGAATATACATGGCGCTGTCAAGCATTGGTGCTTGGCGGCATTAATATTACTATTATTTATTATTTACATATTTAATGACCTTATTGATATTATGCACTGTTAGCGCTACTAATTATAACACAATAAACATAATTTATAAATGTAGTTTATAGCAATACACATAATAAGCCATTAGTGACAATACCTGAAACAGCTGCAGGGATTTTTTTCACATCCCAGACCATTTTAAATTGATACCATCATGATATAAGTCTGTTTTGATAAACCTATGAAACAGCAAATGACCTACATAGAATTATTTTTGTCTTCAGCTGAGAACTGATCAAAGCTATAATTATGGTGTGATTACTTTGTTTTTAACTGAAGGTAGGAAGAAAAAAAAAAGAAACTCACATGTAAAGCAGATATTTCAGGGAAAGACAACTCTAGAATATCTGACTATATTGTACTCCCATATCTAATATTTAAGAAACTATAAGCCAGTTCCTGAGAGGGAGTGATCACTCTGAGCATCCAAACAGTTCTTAGAATTATTCAGTCTAACTTTCCTCCAAATCCTGCCCCTCAAAAAACCAACACAAAAAACACTGCCAAGAGTGTCTACCTAACGTAATTCAATTTAGGCACCTAATTCAAAGGCTGGCCCATCTTTTGGATGGATTGGATAAACAGAATCAGAGGAGTGGCATTTGTGGAAGTATTTATAGAAGGAACCATTAGAACAGGGGTGGGCAAAATGCGGCTTGGAGGCCGGATGCAGCCTGCCAAGCCATTCTATCTGACCCGTGGGGCCCCTAAAAATTTAGAAAATTAATATTTATCTGCCCCTGGATGCCTGTCATGCGGCCCTCAATGGATTGCGAAAACTTAGTAAGCAGCCCTTCACCCAAAATAATTGCTTGCCCCTGCATTAGAATGTATACTTTTGCTAGATGCAAGGCTCACCCCCCATGAATATTTTGAAAAGTTACTTATCTCATTCCCTTACCCTCATCTTTTTTGGTATGTGGCCATCTTTTATATCAGCGAGAAACAGCTAATAACAAAGGGATATGTCTATGGCAGCTTGGGTATTGTTAGCAGAGCAGTTGTGTTAATACAGAACTTAGTGTAGACTACAAAACCCACCTGGAAAACTGGGTCAATACTTGACCATTTTGCCCACACTGAGCTTTGTGCTGCAACAGCTACCCTCCTATCAACACCTGAGCTGTAGCTCATTTAAAGGTAGTTCAGTACCACTACATGAGCTGCAGTTACATCAGTGGTTGTAGTGTGATATACACATGAGACTCTTAGTCTAAACAATTGTGAAAGGATAGACATTCTCATTTTCCTGCCACCAGGTAAAAAAGTTACCCACAACTAAAACAAATCAAGAAAGAAATAAGAAGAGTATAAGGGGTAAGCTCTTCTAGAGTTCTGAAAAATGATTTACTTAGTTTTGTTCTAACAAAATCTAGTTATCAAAAAATTGTGCTTAGAAAAACTAGCTGTTGTAGATAGAATCCATGATTAAAATATTTACCTATTTTGGAAGCAAGAACAGTGAATTTTGACTTATTTTTACTTAGTATTAATTACAGTGAATAGTTCACAAGAAATCCATAGGCTTAAATACATGGTCTCCCAAATCATTTATTAAATATGTGAAGAATAATGAATACATTCATAAAACTCTGGAATCTACTCATAAGACATTCTGAAATAATAGGGCACTTTCAGATGTACTCCATCGTGTTCTGATTAGAACATGTTGGAGCAGACTGTATTAATCCAGCATGCTGTAGCATCTCATGTATTCAGCATCCCCACGTTTCAACATGATGGCTGGGGTGCTTTAACTAAAGCTTGTCGAACAAGCTATAGTTAAAACACCCCACCACCATTTTGAAATGTGGGATGCTAAATACACAAGATAATGAGGACATTTAATTAGAGTGGCCCCAAGAGCCATTCTAATTAAAGTGCCACCCTTCCCACCCCCCGAGCATGTGTATAGGTGCTCATAATGATTAGAAAAGGAGGCTGACTTCTAGTTAAAAAAGAGCTCATTTTTCCACACACATACACAAAATAATTCTGAAAAAATTTTAAGAATAGATTTTAACACAAGCTCTGTTAAATTCCCTGAGAAATGTTGTTCTTCTAGGAATAGCTTTCTCAGCTCCACCTACTACCCTGAACATCTAGGTTATAAAAGAAAAAGGCTCTATTGGGCCTCTTAGGCTAAGTACAGACAGTCAAAAAGCCTGAGACTGAACCAATTCATTCTTCACAGGCTAGTCTAAGCTGCATAGATTGAATTGATAAGTAAGTGAACAGACATTTACTTTTGATTCTGGAAATGCAGCCACATGCCTACCATGGCCCAGGCCAGAATCTGACGAGGTTCTAGAGCACCCCTCCCTGTTTGGCTGGAGCAGACAGCTAGAGTCAAGGCTAGCCTGCCTACCCTGTGAAGGGGCCATTTTCAGGAGGAGGTGCAAAGCATTCTGGGATGCTGAAGGACTGTGAGTTTGGGACAGAAGTTCAGTAAACCGATTTAACCTAAACCAGTTAAGTCTGATACTACATCCATTCAGGTTTATCTTAAACCATTTTTAACCATTTGAAAGCAATTTATGTGCACTGAGCTCCTGTTGTGTTACGGATTTGAACCAGTTTCCAATCACTTATAATAGTTTGTGTAATTTTTGTCCCTAGCTGTATAGATGTGCCCCACTTAATTCCCTACCAGTTGCTGTATGTATAAAGCTTGTTTTTATTGATTTAGCCAGGATAATGTGGTTAAGTAACCTGCCCAGTTTCCTGTATATTGGGTGCCAACTTTTCTCTGTATGAGCTAACTTTGCACCAGTGAGAATAACTGGGATTGTTGGCCCCATTGAGGTCAGAGGCAAAATTCCTATTGTCTTTAATAAGGTCAAGATTTCACCCACAATATCTTAACTACAGGAAACACCGAAAAACAAGGCAATAGAAGTTGAGCTGAAGTAGAGCTCATTAATGGCAACGAACACACCATTCAGCCTGGTACAACTGCCTCAGCATTTGCTCTAGGAAACAAAACAGGAGCTGAGAGAGATAGATGAGGGAAGAATGGGAATTATTAACTTACCAAATTTGCATCTTTGATATATGCAACAGTAACATAAAAGGGAGGGGATATAGTAGAACATAAATGTAATTACATGTAAGTGCTATAATTTTATTACTGTGATGCTATGGATATTGATTACAGATAATCATCTGAAGTCCACGGATATGGATAGGTTTATATAAAGCTGACAGCTGCTATTGTCTGTTAGGTGTCATTTATCTGTGCTGTTAGAAGAAAATGATATCACATTTAAGTAGCATGGTTTTATTTAATACTTTTATTTAAATAAGCATTTGATACTGCAAAGAATGAAATTTTACTCTATAATCTGTACAGTCAGCAACTTTAAGGTCTGAGTCTACTGTGCCTAGTAATATCTTTGTGGAGTTTCTTGTTTCTCAGCGTATGAATAGACATACCTTTGAAGTGCTCCAAATCCTGCCCCAGTTTGAAGCGCTTCAAATTCCAAGTACTTCAAGGGTGAGCAGATGCAAAGAGGTAATGATGTAAGGAAGATTAGGGAAAATGTTAGAAAGGGCAATTCCAGGAACACAGATTCTGAAAAGATCCTGAGCTCAGCCCTCCAGTCATTACCACTGTATATCATGAATCACTTAGAAGGGTGAAATGTGATACATGAAATGCATGTTCATGTGTATAAGGATGTAATAAACAGTATTTGTCACCTTGTTCTGACTGCCAAACCTGCCCACTGCCA
Source organism: Crocodylus siamensis (assembly GCF_052110815.1). Classification (NCBI taxonomy): domain Eukaryota; kingdom Metazoa; phylum Chordata; order Crocodylia; family Crocodylidae; genus Crocodylus; species Crocodylus siamensis. The sequence goes on from NC_143397.1 coordinate 153,217,694, forward strand.
GCTAATCCATCTTGTTTAAACTTCTTTCTTACAGACCAAACCTTTCAGAAGATTAAAATAGGAATCATTTAAATTGATGGAAAATATTATCTTTTCTTCTGTAAAATGTGGAATTTCCTCCCATCTTGTTCCAAGGCCTAAGACAATATTTCATTCTGGACAAACGATTTGCTTTAAGGTCCTCTATCTCATCATTAGTGCAGTGGGACCTAGCAGTTGTCATGACATAAGAATGGCAAGGTCAGAAGTCCAGCTTTCCACTGAGATATTTGGTACATCTTATGATATGAGATCTAATATTGTGGGATTATTGGAAAATACATCTATTTTAGTTCATTTGTACTTGCTTCCAGAATGTATTCAGTCTCATTTTGTTTTGCCATCAGAGACTCATGATGCTAAAGGTGTCTGCCTGATATGAAAAATAGAGATTGATTGTTTGTTAAACCCCCTTGAAAATATTTCTAAATATTTTTCCCCATAAAATACACATGACATGCATGATTCTCAGTAACTCAGTATGGTATGAAGGTTGGATTGGTCTGCGGCTGGAAACAGGCATCTCCTTTGCCACCATAAACATTTTTATGGCACCACAAGGACCAAGCAAACAGAAATGCATGCACCTTGTTGCACCACAAATATCCAGAATTTTGGCTTTGACAATAGGTAGCACAAATTTGTGCCACTTTTTTGCAGCAGATGTCTGCTTGCTTCATGGCTGGAGAGTGTGGGCAGCCAGCCCAGAAATCCCCCATTTGCAGTACTGGAAGGCTCCTGGGGCATGAGTCTCTAAGCAGAAAACCTAGATTTCCCCTGTTTGCAGTTGTCCTGTAGGATTGGGCTTGTGAAGCCCTGGGGAGTGCAGGACAATGGGTAACACATCACAGCACAGCTAATGTTGCAACACACATTTTAGATTTAAATTGAGATGACCTGTATAACTCACTTATCTTTTTGTCACTGGTATATAATGCATACATCTCAAACTCCTTCTAGTGAAAACTTAATGCTATATCATAGCATGATGTATTCTCTATCTCTTTGTCTTTTGCTTTCTTTAATATTTAAATATAGTAAAACCCATATGCACACATCCATTCAGAGGACATTCAGCCCAAGTTGGTGGCTGAATCTCTGAGTCTGAATCAAATCAGGAGACCAGTAAAATGGTTTGAATCAAATGGAAGCCTCCAAATCAGTTCAGAAAAGATTTGGATTTGGAGGAGATTCAGAGATCTAGGCAGTCCCTGCTTGCTGCTGCAGGCAGCTGGACCTGGACTCTGTGACGGTAAGTAGGGGGCGGGGGGTAGGGCTGGAGGATGGGGGAGGGGACCCTGGGGAGACCCCCGCCAGGCCCCATCCTTTACTGCTTCCCCAGCCCCCCTGAGCACCCCCAACCCCCGCCCGGGCCCAGCATCCTGGCACTTTAAGGAAAAAAAGCCCCACAATCACTGCCTGCTGCAGTGACCACTGGGACCTTTGGGGCTTGTGACAGAGCCCCCTCACAGCGCAGGGCTGTGGCGGGCAGCAGGGATCACCCCCCACCTGACAGGAGCCAGCGAGTGTGGGGCTTTTAACATTTTTTTTTCAAGTGTTGGGATGTTGGGGCTGAACGGGGCAGCCATTGATAGAGCTGAGAGAATGGGTGTGGGATAGGGCCTATTCAGTTTGAAGATTCAACCAATTTGACAGTGGCTGAATCTCCAAATCAGATTTGGCTGAATTGATTCAGGACAGTGATTCAAATCACCAAATCAAATCACTGTCCCCTGAATTGGCTGAATCCAAATCCAGAGCGAATAACTAGCTGCTTCGCACAAGCCTAGAAAATATTTTCAGCAGGTCCTATCGTAAGAATTAGGATCCTGTGATGGAAGAAGGTGATGGGAGTTGTTTGGTAGGGTGGAGTGGAAGAGATGACATTTGGAAAGCCAGGGAAAAATTAAAGATGCTGTAGCTCCCTCTAAAAGATGAACCAGTTATTATGTGTAAAACATTGTGTGGAATTCAAGATACTTTTGATGTGGATTGTTTAGAAGAACTGAGTCCCTGCCCTTTCTGTTATGATAACGCACCCTCAATTTTCAGAGTAAGGTTACCAGAAATTCCCACTTTGCCCAAAGCAAAGAAGTTTGGCTAATTACAATTAGCAACACTTGTGTTCCATTATAAAACATTTATGGATGGGACTGGCTCTCTATGTGTCTGTATAGTGCCCTGAGCAATCGCACCTTGGAAGTGGTTTGGTCCTTGGAGTGCTACCATAATACAAATAAAATAATGCAAATAAAAAATAATGCCTGATTCCTGCCATGATAACCTCTCTTAAAGCACAGTCATTCAGGGCATAAATTGTCTGCTGCAGGTGGTGGCAGTCTTTAAAAAAACCTGAAACTGTAGCCTTTAAAAAATTCCAAACTTCTTATTGTGACTAGGAAATGGGAGAACACAAATCCATTCCCTGGATGATGAGTGCAACATGGGTAGGAAATTGTACTAACCTAACTCATTCTCTTTTCAGCCTGCAGACTGGAGTCCTCCTGGATTCACGTCACACTGAAGAATCCAGAAACATCTCCTTTGGGATCTTTGCCTAATTAGAATATCCTGAATTCCAATGTCAAAAACTGGCCAGAAGCCTTAAAGAGAAAACTCAGACAAAACAACTAAATTAGGATAGTAGCCTAGCCACTGGAAGTTCTTCATGTGGATGGCTTTTATGTTTGTTTGTTAGCTTGTTTTTTCCCCTTTAGAACATCATGAAGTTCTGTTCTTTCTGGCTACAGAGTCTATGGCATTGAATCAAACGAAGGCCTTAGAAACAATATGCAAACCTCCTCCCATAGTTTACGTTTAATTTTTTACATTTAGCTCTTAGAAATATATGGGTGTGATAAAACAAAAATATAGAGTGTCATTTTTATGTTGCTTTTGTCACTAATGCAGTAGAAAATTGTGTATAGGATCATGTTATTAACAAATACACTCATGTTCTTCAGCAGTAAAAGGCTAACTCAGTCAGGAGATTGGTCACACAGGAAAACCTGAGGGAGTCTTAGCACTCTGGTGTATCAATAAATAATTGTTGGTTATTTTAAAATGTTTTTTAGCAAAACTGGGTTCCCTTTGCTTTTAACTGTTGCATGCAATTGGACAAGGCGGTAACCCCTCATTGGTATTAACTTTCTCATGTCATGATGACCCTAATCCAGCATAGTATCTGACTGAGTGCTTAATTGTAAATGAATAATCCCATTGATGCTTTGTAGGTGCTCTGATCGATTAAGGTCAAAGAGGGCTACTGAAGTTCTGATATTCATACTCTGAAAAAGACAGTGGAACAATTTCATCTGCCTTAAGAATGAGTGGAGCAAAGGCTATTGGTTGGCAAATACCAGTTTAATACTTGACAATAGGCATTCATTTCAGTGCTGATATTTTCCCTTTAAAATTCCTATTAGAATGTTTAATCCAGACCTCTTCTTTATGAGATGTTAATAGAGTCTTTATAAAACTATGGGTTAGTTAAAAACTTCTCTTAGATGACAGTGTCATTACTGTTGGGCCCATGCTGCTCTTTTGGCATTCATCAGCTGGAGGCAACTGGGCTGTCTCATGGGGTGTTGAGAACTTGCAGGTTATCACTTTGATTAGCTGCTGTAGGCAACTGGTGGTTACTGTAATTGCCTCTGCAAGTCTAAAATGAATATACATTTCCTCTGACAAGGAAACTGTGGGAATATATGCCTAGTGGAAGCTTTAGGTTCCTATAATGCCATGGAGATCAAATTAAAAAAGGAGAGAGGGAACCTGTTGCTACAGTGCTTCATTAATTAAACATTGATTTAGAAAATACCATGGCATTGACAGGTTTGGGGGCTGGCGGCTGATACTGTTTGGCAGGGACAAATCTTCAACTGGGTTAAAACGTAAGTTTCATAGATGATAATGATCATTATCATCTATGAAAGGTAGGAACAGGAATTCTGCCTCTTTAAAATATTAGCTTAAATTATAGTGTGCAGAGCCAATCTAATGACTTAAGTATTCTTTTTGAGTAGTTATTTTACAGTTAGTTCACTCATTATCAGCCAACTGTAAGCAGTGCTGAGAGTAGGAGGGAAAAGGTGGGGTGGGGAGGACTCTGAGATTACTTAGTACAGGTTTGGGCTAGATAAGCTGGGGAAATGGGAAAATAATAATGAACCCTGCAGGTCCAAACCAAACAGTCCCTGAATGCCCTCCTTCCTCTCAATCTCTCAATTTACATTAACTTTGGGCTTCATTCTTTTAATCTTAGCATCATACTTTCACTTGAGAAACTTTTTTGTGTGTGTTTCCTCAGGACAAGTGCCAGTATTTGGCCTTGCTGGGGGGGGAAAAGTGCAGAAACTCAGCTTCTGGCAACTCCAGCCCACATTAGATACTGATAGTATGTGAGCTGAATTGTGAATTTCAGAGTGAGGTGTTTCCAAAGGTGGCTGGCTGGTTGACTTGGCAGTATCCTGAAAGGATTTTTCTTGTACCTTTTAATCAAACTCATCCATATCAAATGAACCCAGGTGTCTTCAATTTCTATATCAAGGGGAAACATCATATAAGTAGATTAGCAAAAGTGTTCTCCAGTTTTTTGTTCATTCCAAGTCCAATCTGAGCTGTGTGTGATGGTATGTTCCTAGTAATTCACCAGTACCATTTTGTCCATCTCTATTGTTACATTTGTGTAGCAGGGAAAAAAATCTACACACTGCTTTATAGTTTTGCCCCTCCTTGTTAATGTGAGCACTAGTAGTGCCTCTGGGAAGAGTAGTCGGGGAGAAATAACATCCTTAAAATTTGCTTTGATTCAAATCTCTTAAGTAAATGCATCATTTTGAGGAATCATCCCAATTCATTGTATCACTATTCATTGTATTGCTATGGCATATGCAACTTGGGAAATTTTAGAAGGGGCCTTTATTAAAAGTACTATGTTGCTAAAGTTATTTATATTGAAGTGGAAGGCTCAGTCTCTATTCTCTTTGTCGCTCGCTCGTTTTTCAAGAAAATGAGTTGCGTGTTTTGGCAATCACGTTCTTTAGGATGAAAGTGGTATGTGTGCTTTTCACACATTTTCTGCATAAATATTTTGAGGTTCCTGTAAAACAGGACAACTGTTTTTTTATTCTTCATGAATCAGCCCCTATGTCTGAAACAAATCGTTGCAGCAACAAGGAATGACAGCATGACAGCCTAGTGGGTTATTAATGGGAATGACAGCCTGCAAATCAGAAATCATGGCAGTGCATCTGTATGAACGGCAATTTGTGCTCAGTTGAATAACCAGGAAACCCTGAAAATCAGAAAAGGTTGGGGGAGAAGATGAATCAAACAGATACAATTTTAGACATCCCAAACTACCAAAAAGTAATTGTGAAGTTGGGGGAAAAGCAATGCTCAAAAGTTTGCTGCTGCCAGTACTTGTGTTCACTTCAGTCTGTTTCTATGCACATCCAAAATCTGGGACTGGACAAAAGAAAAAGTAGAAAAACAAATACACATTCTCCTCTTACTTTTATTGACTGCTTTTTGGCTTTGGTTAACTTCAGCATAATTCATAAATACAGGTGTATTGTATTGTCAACCTCTGATGGTTTGGCTCTGTGTCAGGGAACAACCTTTATATTTCTTCTTGGTGAAGTGGGAAGAAATGGTGCAATCCTGTAGATAAGTCTGCATGATTCCAATGGTATTTTATGTCTGAGTTTGCAAGGAAGCTGAATATTGAACTACAGGAGTAAATTTTTAATATGAGACATAAAGATTTCAAAATGTTTCCTAAGAAGTTTTGATTACAGATCCTTTGATTAATACTCCAAATCCTTTTCCAGTGCTCTGGGAGATAAGGAGTAGCTCACTTCCTCTGCCTCTAGATGAATGAAGACGGGTCCTCTTATGTGATACCTCATGCCTCACTTCTTGGTTCTAAAAATTCCAATCAAATATTCAGCTTCATTTTTTTTTCCTTATTTAAATTTTCAGAAAGAAACAACAGGCATACAACTGTGTGCATTTTAATGTAAAACAGAAATATTTGGTATTCCTCTATGTGATCTGAGAGGAAAAGCTTGAGGGAGAAGATGAATCAGATTCATCCATCCATTCAAACAGATTGCCTCCATCATGCAGTATCCATCTGAGCTATACAACATGGTATACACATGCCAGAGTGCAATGACTAGTTCATAATATGTAATTATATTTAGACCATAAAAAATACTTAACTGCAGTGTTCCAGATACTATAGAGATTAAGGAGAAAAGAATACTTCCCTGTGAGCTGTATATGTTTTCTCCTAATAGGCACATTAATTTGATTTTTGCCACCTCTTCATTAACTAGTTTCTTATGCCAATAGCTTTTAGATTTATTATAAAATTGCTTAGTAGTAGTTACCTGATTGGCATAGCCTTTGTCCTCAGTTTAACCTATTAGTTATCATTCCTCTGGTGAGGATCTTGGTACTGCATTACTTACTCAGGAAAAAAAAACTTGTCTTATGCCTCAGTGGAGACTGTAGGATCTGGTACTAGAGACTGCTTATTATCGGGGATCCCGGTTTTTGCTGGAAAAAAAATCCCCAATTTTTGTATTAAAAGAAGTAACCCCAAATCCACACGTTTCCATGATTAAAAATATCTATATATTAGTGGTATTTCATTTTAATCATAGCAAAATGTAGATTTTGGGTTACTTTTTTAAATCTCAAAATTGGGTATTTTTTTTATCAGAGAAAACCGGGATCCCTGCTTATTATGGAACAGTCTCCTGAGCATGATGATCACTTTATTGCTTTACAATTACTCTGATAGTCTGAATCTTGCCTTTTCTGTAGTTCTGAGTTGATATTCACTGGGTGTACCTACACAAGCTATTAACTGCATGGTAGCTTAATAACACTGCACAGTAGCATCCTAGGCAAAACCCATGCCGATATGCTACTGCACAGTAGTTTAGGCAAGTGGGCAGTTACCATCACAAAAAAGCCACGAGCCACCACTACTGCACTGTAGCGCCAGTTACTGTGCATTGATTTAGTGCTTGGTTATGCAAAGTAGTTGTACCCACTGAGGCCAGGATTTCATAATGTTTTGTTGATGAACCTGCTATCCCTATCTTAAGTATAAACTCTCAGTGCTGCCAAATGGAAAGTTAAGCAAACCACAGAAAGTTATATTGACTGAAAAATCTGCCACCACATACTAAACTTTATGCAACCTGTGCTTGACTTCCTTTGTTGAAGTACATGTAGGAAACCACCATGTCCTGCTAAATATCAAAATTTGATTTGGTTTGTAAGAAATATATGTATTTTTCATTGCCTTTTCTCATTACTTTAATAGAAAGTTTTTCTTGGCATTATCAAGCAGGCAGTCTCTGAATTTCATGTGATACTTTGATTTTAAACGGTACAGTAGCAATTTTCCATCTCTTCTTCTTTGAGCCTCTGTGTTTGATTTGCATTAGAAGTTAGCTTACTGCTATGGATAACCCCCAGGCAGTGCTATCATTTTGCTCTTGAAGTAGAGAACAAAAGCTCATGCCTTTTTGGATAACTATAAAATAAAATAACCAAGAAAGCTCTATTGTGTGAAAAACTTTTTTGTGTCTTTACAAAATATAAACAAAACCAGTTCTCAGAATTGAGTATTAAGAAAAATAATCCTTTTGCCCATCTGTTATACTAAAAAAAAGTCCACTAGGATACTATATTGTGAAGGTGCACATGACAATCATAAATAGGATAAAAAAGACATGTGCCAGCAAGAAAGAACAAAACTGGTCCATACTAAGCTATGAGCATGAACTATGAGGAACGAGTTTTGAGAAGTACATCCAAACACAGGAATGCATTATTTTCCAATATATGTGTAAATTTCCTTACTACATATTTCCTTACTACATGTAATTGTTACAGTTGCTTAGTGCCTTTCTTCCCAGAGGAATATAAGAATTCAACAAATCATCATAATCAACCTGGGTAAATTTTAGTTTTGGCCTGGAATATACTCCCTTGCCTTGTAATTTACTCTTGTATGTATCAGATGGACTTTATGGGTATTTGGCAGTAGTGGAACTATTTTAGCTCATCTGTGGATGTATTCCAGTATCTACATGAATAAAAAAACTCTACAATATTTAAAGAATCCAAGCAATTACAGAAAAGGTTGGTCTTTTTGGCAGGGGGGTGCTGTTTTCCATTTTGTTCTGACTTTCAAGAAGGTCTGTGTTACATAGGACTGAATGCGGGACCCAGCACAGTATTGCAGAGATTCTTTTTTTTTATGTTAGCATATTTATCCTAATTTAATTGTATATGCAAAGTTATCTTATGTGACATACCTGGGTGCTTGAAGACCTTCCATTTATCTAAAGAATAAAATGTACTGTCTCTGAATCTTCAAAGTAAAACTGTTAGAAAAATGGAATTTTCCAAAGAAACTCCAAAACTATGGATTAATTCCAAATGAGTAAAAATAAGTCCATATCTTGGATTTTTCCCACAAATTAAATTTTCATCCATGTACTTCAACCGTGCTCCCAATATGTCCCCAACTCTGGGGCTGACCAAGTATAAAGATTATTAAAGGGGCCAACTATATCTGCTGTGCCCCCAGCAAGGACTTGGAATTTTCTCCAGAACAGAAATGAGAAGTAGATATAATCTTTCTTTTATGACTGGCTGCAGCCAAAGTTTATTAAGGTATCTTAGTGGGTCTCTCCCCTGCTTATCATTTCCCTTCCTCAGCTCATTTTTTCATCAACTCACTCCTAAAGTTATCACTCATTTCTTATAGGAACTATTATCATGACCCAGCCCTGGCATAAGAATATAATTTCATTAGCAAATCTGAAAATGCATACCACATCTGTCTTAGCATTAGTGTCTATATTATGGAAGAGGGAGAAATGGTGTGGGAAGAAAAGTGATAAGGGAGACAAATCCTAAATGGCCATCTTCTTTTAGGACTGTGAATATATGATAAACTGAACTGTTAATTTTGGATCTGAGATTTTGATTATAGCCATAGTCAAAACACAAAGTTTAGAAACAGTTTTAGATTAAGAGACCTGGCATTACCCAATTTCCAGCCATATTACTGGGCTTCTAGGCCCGTTTTTATAGGCTTCTGAATCTTGAATCATGCCTGTAGTATTTGGCTTTCCTTAGGTGGTGGCAGATGCCTAAAGGTTCCATTGTATAATTCTACATTATGTTCATGAATGAGATCAAGAACTTTCTAGCATCATTATCTTCTTATTTACATTCCCAAAAGATGAAGATAAGATATTGAATATTAAACATTGGGTGTATCTACATGAGACTCTTTAAGGCGCAGTAGCCTAAATTTAAGGCACATTAGGGACACATCTACACATAAGCACCCTTACTGTGCTTTAAAAATGGTGAATATAGGCTATTTATGTCTACATTTGATACCTGAAATTGCAGGAATCAAATTCAGGCATGAATAGTTAAAGCACATTAATGAATATGTAGATGCATTAAAGCGCATTAACACTGTGTGTGGGACCACATTTAGTCCCAAGTCAGTCCACACACATTGTTAATGAGCTTTAATGCTTGCCTGTGTAGACGCCTGAGTAAACCTGCTTAATGCGCATTAAATTTAGATGTGCTTAAATGCATGTGTAGACATGCCCACTGAGACATAACTTAGGTCACTTTCATAGTTTTTAGTCTTTGTTATGGCCTGCTGGTTTTATTTAAAAAAGTCTCTGAACTCATGTTGTAACTTATACTGGACTTGAGTCAGGCAGAGAATCAGGAAGCCCTAATAAATTGTCTAATGATCCACCACACTGGTGTGTGGACTGCATCCCACTCCTAGCTGTAAATCTAGTGCATTGCATTGCTTGTCTTTCCCCACAAAATAAATAGCAAGCTTTTCCTTTTAAAATAATCTTTCCTGTTATTGTATGGAGTAAAGAGAGCCCTGTGGCTAGGGTACTAGCATGGTAGTTGGGAGACCTGTTTTCAGCCCCATGTTCCACTAACTTTGGGACCTTGTCCAAGTCACTTAGGCCATGTCTACTTAATAAACGTATCACACCCAGCAGTGGTGCCTACAAAAAAGACATGATCCTCTAGGACAGGCATCTCTTAAACCCGTGGGTAGGGTTAATGCAGTGTTTTGGGTGAGAGACGGGATAAGTAGCACAGCTGAGTGACAATGACAGCCAATTGTGATGCTATTTAGCACATTTACAGCATTAGTCAGTGTGGCAGAGCAGCTTTATGGGGGCTCACCACTTGAGGGCTCTCACAGGCTCCAAGGGAAGCCTGTTTTGGAGAAGCAGCAGAGGAAACCTTCCCCGGTACCATTTAAAGGGGGAAGATGTGTGGCTGGGCACTGTGGGTACCTGCCACTTTTAGACTAGAGTCAAACAGCCAGCAGGTGCATTTTAGATCCCTGGTTGCCTATATAAATAGCTCAGTTCCCTGCTTGCTGGCAAGGCAGTAACATCGCCTGGCTGTGAGGCTGCATGTATCATCCTAGAGGTCAGAGAGGAGCTGTAGGGGATGGGTTAGAGGCTCCTGGTCTTGGGCATGACCTAAAACTGCAGCCTGCTGGGAGTGGGTGGCTTGGTGAGGCTCTCAGTGGCACAGGAGACCTCAGGAAATGCCAGGCCAATTACCACTCCAGTGAAAGGTGGGTAGGGGTGATTTCATAGATTTCATAGACATCAGGGCTGGAAGGGACCTCGGGAGATCATTGAGTCCAGCCCCCTGCCCAAAGGGCAGGAAGTCAGCTGGGGTCATAGGATCCCAGCAAGATAAGCATCCAATTTACTCTTGAAGGTGTTCAATGTAGGGTGGGCTTGTGTACCATCAGAGGTAGTTGGGGGCCAAGCACGGCTGTGGCCACCTGAGACCTGTGTGGGGTGCAAGACCCCAAGAGACCCCGAGGAGGGAGAGTAGGACCAGGCACAGCTACAGCCACCTGAGCCCACCGGGGAGTGAAGCTCCATGGTCCCAAGTGAGGGGGCAGTGTAGAGCCCAAGTGAGGGGGGAGGAAATGAGGACCCCAATGAGGGGATAGCCCCAGGTAAAGGGGATGGTGTGGAGCCCTAAGTGAAGGGGGCGAAGATGGGGAGCTCCAGTGAAGGGGAAGAAGAACCAGAGGGCTGAGGGCCCAGTACATATATATATACATAGTGTTGTCCTGGAAGGTGCTTAGACCTGGCTAGGTAATTGGATAGCCACTACCCTGGTGAGGGTCACAGGAGTGGCCCAAAAGACAGTACGTCTGCCACCCAAGGGATGGACAAGCTAAGCCTATGGCCTAAGGGGCCCCTTCCAAGAGGGAGCAAGGCAGGATGAGCCATTGAGGTATGAAAGAGACTCTGTGAGAGAGGATGGAGTGTGTGAGGCCTGAGTGAGAGGTGGGCAGTATGAATGGGCATGTGACTGAGGCCTGACAGCATGGCCTAAGCTTGCTCCGGTGGTAGGCTGGGAGCAATGTAACAGCTGAATGCCATCTGCGAGGCATGGGTTGCGGTGTAGGGGAGGTATGGAGCTGCAGATGGCACCCCCTGGCATCAGGGCATGAATGGGCAGCCTCCCACTTTAATTACCATCCTCTTTAATTAAGAACAAGGCATGGCAGGAAGTCAAGTGGGGGTCACGCCCAATGGCAAGTGGGGAACCTAGCACTGTGGCTAGGTGTGGAGCCCCACTTTATCACAGTCAGACTACCCTAAACTGATATTGTAAGAATATTATGTGGGCATAGAGGTGCAACAGAGGAATATTAGGTGGGCTAACCCTCTAGGAGAGTGGGAGGGAGGGGAGAAGTAGTGGAGGAGTGCAGGTTCAGAGAGTGGCAGGGGCAGGAACTGCTTCTGAGCATTGGAGGACTGCAGGTTTTGAGACTGGATGTGTGGAACAGGAGTCTTACCTATGCTGGGGACACAGGAACAGTCCCTGGCTGCTCCTAAGATTTACGAAATAGGAACCCCTGTACCTAAGTGCTATGATGAACCTTATCAAGCGAGCATGCTTTGAACATGCCTAACACATTGACAGCACTGAGCTTAATACAATTCACATGTCTACTGCTACTTTCAGTCAAAAATATGAGGGGAAAACAGAGCTGCCTATATTTTATATCAGACTATGTGGCTTCTAAGCCCCTTGGGTGGGGGCGGGGGGAGACAACATACAACTGGGGGGATGCATCAGGAGAGGCACAGGTTACCAGGTAGTGCACCACAGGACTGCTCACCCCATCTTGCTGCTGTACAACTTACCTATGTGGACACCTCTTACCACTGCACTACATGCCCTCCAACCACTGCAACTCTGGGAGCTTACACAACTTCTATTTTTTGGGTGATCAGGCCCATGAAAGCGCTCTACAGCCAGGCTGTGACACATACTGTGACACATATGCATGCCTGCAGAGAACTTTTAAAGTGGCCAATCATGCAAAAAGGTAACCCTCCTCAAATTAGGTGTCAGATGAAGGCACTCTGAGGTTGTTAGGGAACGTGTGTTCCCTAGGGTTAACTTTTTGCATGTTGGTCTAAGCTAATGAAGCCCATCCTGGCCCCAACGGCTGTCAGTGGGGAGAAGAGATGACAAAGGGAGGGAGCAGCTCCAAGCTGCCTGGCCTGAGCTGGAGTGGGGGCTGAGCTTGGAGCTGCTTCCTCCCCATACTGACATCTCTGGAGCTGGAAGGTGGGGACAGGGCTGAGGAAAGGGGCTGTGCAGGCAGGCTGGATTCTTCTGGCCAGGAGGGCCAGTGCAGGCAGGCTTGACCTCCCCAACCCAACAGGCAAATGTCTTTTAGGTCAGGGGAGCAGTCTAACTCATGACGCTTTACACAAAGCACCATGCAGTAAAGCATGGGTCTGAACATCTGTCTGTGCCCTCCATGGGCACCCCCTTCCCCCCTATCACCAATGCACTGCAAACCTCCTCCATCCCCTGCATATCCCTAGACTCATCCTGTACTCCATGCATGGTATGCTGCACTGCCCTATCCCTTTAGGCATAGGCAGGAAGCAGCAACCAGAGGTGCCTGAAGCAATGTTGGGGGAGAAGCAGCCAGGCAGGAGTCTGGGGGTCACAATTTAATCCTACGTGAGCTTCATATGGCCCATGGACAGTTGGACAGCCCTGTTTTACACAATGGGTTAGTGGTTAAAAGATCTCCCCAGGAAGTTGGAGGCCCATGATTGATTATCTTTTTAGTAGCTTCAAACCCATAGGCTAAGTATAGACAGTCAAAAAGCCTGTGACTGAATTGATTCAGTCTTTGCAGGTTAATCTAGCTTCAAAGATTGAGCCAATAAACAGACATTCACTTTTGATTCAGCAAATGCAGTCACCTGCCTGCAGTAACTCAAACCAGAAGCCAGGGGGCACTAAAGCATGGCTCTGGCACATAGCCAGCATGGGCTATGTGTTCACTTCCTCTTCTTACTGCCTGCGAGGTCTCTGGAATTTTCAGTCCACAATAGAAGCAGCAGGACTCTGCAGGGTTGCTTTACACGTCCTCTTCTTGCTTCCAGGTGCTTCTGGGATTTGTAGTCCACAGTCACAGCTAGCATTAAGTAAACAGGGCAGGGCAGGGCAGGGCAGCTCCATATTTGGGGGAAGAAAGCTAGGGAACAGAGGGGCAGGGCCAGCCGTGTTCTCCGGAGCAGACAGCACAGCCCATGGCTGCAAAATGCTGGGGACTCTGATTTAACTTGAACCTGGAAGGAGTCTGGGACAGTAGTTTCATAAAGTAGTTTGACCTAAATCAGTTAAGTCTGATACTACATTCAACCAGGTTTATCTTAAATCAGTTTCTGCCATTTTGAAACTGGTCTGTGTGCACTGAACTTCTATTCTGTTACAGGTTTAAATCAGTTTCTGATCACTTAAACTAGTTTATGTATAACTTCTGTCCCTAGCCATAACCTCCACTTCCTGAGATCATTTTCGAACCACTACACTATGGAACAGTGATGCTCAACCTCAGCAGGCTATATGAGTGGCACTGGGCAGGTCCACAGGTCAGATCCCATGTGTAGAGTCAGTCTGCAGGCCTGATCCAGCGTAAGATTGGTTCATGGGGTCAGTCTGCAGATGTCATTCAGCATGCTGGATCCAGCTACAGAGCAACCACACATGCCTGATTTGGCCACAGAGCAACACTACGTGCCAACCTAGTTAGCAGCAGGGCAGGCCCTACAAGGCGAGGCTACGGAACCTGAACCTGTTCAGCCTCCACAAGAGAAGGCTGAGGGGGGATCTAGTGGCCTGTTACAAGCTAGTCAGAGGGGACCAGCAGGCACTGGGGAAGTCCCTGTTCCCCCAAGCATTGCCAGGAGTGACCAGGAATAACGGTCACAAGCTGGCAGAGGGTAGATTTAGGTTAGATATCAAGAGGCGCTACTTCACGGTCAGGTCAGCTAGGATCTGGAATCTACTTCCAAGAGAAGTGGTGCAGGCTCCTACCCTGGGGGTCTTTAAGAGAAGGCTAGATGTACACCTTGCTGGGGTCGTCTGACCCCACTACTCTTTCCTGCCATGGCAGGGGGTCAGACTAGATGATCTACTCAGGTCTCTTCCAACCCTAGAAACTATGAAATTATGAAACCTGGCTCAGTTGCTCCAGATGTGGCTGCCGAAGGACCTGTGCACTGACATGATCTAGTGCACAGAGTCATGCCATCCAGTCTGAGGGGCTCCCTATGGATCAGGAAATTTGGCAGCAAGGGAACAGTGGCAGGGTCAACTGCCAGTGTCCTGGGCTCTGCCACATCAATTAATGCTCCCATAAGGAGTCCTGCAGGGCAAGTGACATGGCTGCATGGGCTGTAGGTTGAGCACCACTCCAAGTCTCCTGCTGAAGCTGTGCCATTGTGAAGAAAAGAATTCAAGCTTCATTAGGTCAGATAGCTTAAGAGGCAGCGTGATTCTGTAACTCATTAATTAGGACACTCACCTGAGTTCTGGGGGGACCAGGGTTCTGATCCTCGTTCATATGCCAGAGGGCATTTTTTGCATTACACTGTTATTAATGTCATACATAAAAGTGAAGGAAGGAGAAGCCAGGACTACTCACTCCCCGGAGAGTGAATATCCTGATCACTGAGCCAGAATTCCACTCCAGAGATAAAGCACTGAAATCCTTTCGTGTATCTAGCCATGATTCTCTCTGTATTTTGTTTTCCCCTTAATAATGTGATAACAGCACTCCCTTATTCACAGGGGTGTTACAAGGATAAATACGTTAGAGATTCTGAGGCACTCATAGCAAGGCCTAGATAGGTATTTAGAATACAGAGGTACCTTGTCTGTTCTAAGCTGAAGTCAGGTTTAGGAGTGATTATAATAAAAGCAAAACTCTCTTTTTTCTTCTCCTGTCACAGGGAAATCTGGATAAAACTGGCAATCTTCCTGGGTCATGAGGAGTGACTGCAGGGCTCAGTACCAGAGGCTCCATAACCTGCAGCATACTCCCTCTGATATGACCACTGCTTCACAGATAATTATGGATCTGCTGCAGATTGTATTGCATTAGGTCATAATTACTGTCTGCTGACCTGATTTTCTCAGCAAAGACATCTAATTTATAGTTATTTCATTCACCATATTTTTTTTCAGCCACCAATCTTCTCTTCTGCAGACTGTGTACCCCAGACAATAAAGATCTGCCAGATTCTCACGTCTGAAGCAATGCTGACACCATCTCCTAACATTACTTCTGGTGTGCAAGTCTCTTTCTCTTGCTGATCATTACAGATGACACTCATTACGCTTAATCACAACCAGTTTCAAAGTCCTTCAGCCAAGTTATTCTGGCTTTTTAAGAGCTTAAGTAAGCTTTTAGTTGTGCCTCAACCTATTTTAGGCCAAGGATGTTGGGATTTGGATTACCCAGATTGATAGAGAAAGGTCATGTTGGCTAGAAGCTAGGATATGTAGGGGAAAGTTCTTTGGCTGCAAGTAGAGAAGTCTTGTCTGGGATGATGAATCCATTTAATCAGGAAAGAGATTTTGTTTTTGAGAACTAGAAGGAGGAATTGTTCTTGACCACTTGGGGTAGTGAATCTTGCATTTAAGCTAATCCTTATTCCTTTTTCCTTCTCTCTGGGCCCCTCTACACATGCAGGTAAAGATGTGATGGGATGTAATGTGCAATCCACATAATTGCATCTCCTGCCATGCCTTAGTACTGGTGCCAGCAGAGCTGGATCCCAGGCTTTCTCTGCGCTGGCAAGAAGCAAGCTTCCACGGCTAGGAGACTGCAGCTGCTGTGATCTCCCAGCCACAGAAATGCTCCACTGGGATCTCCAATCCCAGGGATGTGAGGTGAGCCCCTGTGGCTGGGAGATCACAGCAGCTTCAGTCTCTCAGCTGCAGGGGCAGCTCATGTACCCCCAGCTGCTGTGATCTCCAAGCTTTGGGGACACCCCACAGCTGTGAGACTCTGGATCCTGGCAGCTGCAAGGTGTTGCTGCAACCCAAAGTCTGCAACTGCCAGGACTGAGAGTCCTCTCAGCTCTGAGATTCCCAGCCCCAGCTGCATATGGTGCACCCTTGCGGTTGGAGCCCAGTCAGCTGACAGAGTTCCCAGCCACAGTGGCAGATCCTGCTACACTGCACATTAAAGTTGGATAGCAACTAGCTATAAACATAGTAGACATTTTCGAAGTCTAACGTGATAGCTGGTGGGCCTTTTTTATGGCGTGATAGGTATGTAATGTGAACGTAATGTGTGCAACAGCAGGAGGAACCCGGGGGCAGTCTGCAGAGCTGTGCTGACTGTTAATATCCACTGAGGCAGAAGGAGAAACTAATGGGGCATAGACCCAAGATGGGGATACCTAGGTTCCAGTTTCTGCTCCAGTGCATTTTTAATTTATTTACAATAGTGGTGACAGGAGAAACTGGGAATGCTCTGTCCCCAAATATCCTGTCAGGTGATGTGAGTGTATTTTCCAAAGAGGAGTGGTGTGGGTTCAAAACCCCTCTGACAGAGAAAATAGCTGAACCTGGGCATCCCACATTCTGTATGGGATGCCCAGAATGCCTTGAACATTTGGGTACTGGATAGAGAGCGCCACCTGCAGCAGCGGTCTTGTGAATCTGTTCCTTCACCAACTTCACATTAATTGCAGTCTCTAAAAAAGTTCAATTGTTGTGGGTGTCCTTTTTAGCAATGCAGACATTTCAAAGGTAGGGCTACTGTGATATGCATTTTGAAGAAAGACTTGGAAGCTGGACACGCATAACTTGGAAGAAGAGTATTACAAACAGAGGGTTACATAGAAGAAGGTGGGGAAAACTTATATAGGAAAACAAGTTGAAAGGTGTATCAAAAAGTATAATTTATGGAGCTGAGAGGAGCACAATTTGTTAAAGAAAACATGCAAAGGAACAACGTGTTCACAAGGTAGTGTAAATGTCTTATTTTATTTCTGTATAACTGCCGTGCGGCACTCTCACATTTATGTAACCTTGTAGTTTTGGCTTCTAATCAAAATGAAAGCTTTATATTTTCCCACACTCGTATTAAGCTGCACATGCGTATTTTGTAAGTTTCATTTCTTATCTATAAGTGTCATTCCTGCAGAAACGAAACTTATGTAGAAAATCTACCTAGTAACTATTATGTAAAAGAAAGCTATCCTATCTCTGTATGCTTAGCTTATATCATAGTTAGTGTCACAGAGGCAGTCCAACCAACATCTATAAAGAGGCATAGAGGCAAGAAGTAGCAGAGACAATGACTGAACAACCCTTCAGGCTTGATCACCCTGTAGCCAGTCCTCAGCCTCCCCGCCTGGGCGTATCCCAGCAAAAACCAAGGCCTCGAAAATCCGACAATCAACAGTGATTCACCGCGTTACAGTTTTGTTATCTATCATCCTGTTGACCAGCCCTAGGACTAACTAGTGAGTAGCCGCACCTATCCCGCAAGGGGTAGAAAGCAAGGGCTCGCTAGTAAACCCTCTGGGCCAACAGACCCCCTTTGTATCCAGCATACTGTAACTGAAGAAACATCGGAGACTCCACCTCTTAACTGCCTCTCTTCATAGTTTAGACAGCATATCTACACTTTCTATACTTATATTTACTGCAACTTCGTTCCAGCCGGTCTCCCCTCTTATTCGTAAGAGGGTGAGGCCAGGTGAGTGAATAAAACAAATTTTTACTTTACCTTATATTTACTCCGTAATAACTTCTACCACTAACACCCTGTCTCAATGATCTGTTGACCAGTTCTGGGACTTAGGGAGTTGGCAGCCGCACCTAGCCCATCGGGTTAGAACGTAAGGGCTTACTCTGGAACCCCGTGAACCAACAGACATCCTACAAACTTATTATAGAAAACTAGCAACTTACTCTAAGTCGTCTACTTGTGCCAACTCAGCGAACCTTGAAGGCGGTCATAAAGCTACCTCCAATCCCGCCCCACAAGCCGCGCGCTCACCCGCTCCGTAAAGCCCGCAGCTCCCTAAGCGGTGCTGGAATCGCTAGCCTGGCATTCCGCTACAGGTAGCAGGCTAGATAGATGGCTAAGTAGGTGGCTCTGGTCCATCATTTCCTTTACAGAAATGACACCAATTTCATTAAATCCACTTAAACTGTTTCTACTAATATAGACACAAAATCAGTTTAATTTTCACCTACATCTGTTTTATTTGTGTAATAATTTATAATGAAAGAGATATGACTTAGGCAAAATTAACTTAAGCATTTAACTAGTTTTTTTTAATTGAAAAATTGATGCAACTTTTCTGTTTTTTCCCAGAAAATAGGACTATTTTGTTGCTAAGATGTTTCAAACATATTCAGTTAGTATTGGATATACTAACTGACTTATTACTTTGCACTGAGTCTCACCTACTTAGCTCTCACACACTGAGGAAATGAATTGTTTGGTACTGTAACCAATATTCTGACTGAATATTTTTTTACTTTACCTATTTCTACCTTCATTTCCTGCCTCTGTTATGGCGTGTTACAACAAGCAGTAGTTCTGTTACTGTGATATGCTGTTTTTGCCTTAGCCAAATTTCACTTTATTCTCTAAACTTCAAAATATCTACTTTGCTCCTACTTTTATCATTTGAGTAAACAATGTCCCTGTTTTCATTGTCTTCATTTGAGAGACATCCTTCATACCTTCAGCTGATTTCTCTGAAATAAGTTGTTTCTGATATCTCAGAGATATCATATCTGATTGTTTGAGTTCCTGTATCCCCTCTATATTATCACAGGAAAATAAGGGGCATATTCTCTGCATCTGGAACCACTCTGATTGTAACCAGGCAATATGTAAGGAATGCGTAGTGCCAAGGGTACTTGAATCCAGTACCCAACTAAATATTTAATAATACTGCACTGTTTATGAAAAAGTATCTGGAATAGAATTAAACATGTTACATGCAGTTTATACATGTGACCATGTATATTCTGGATAACACTACTCTTCACTGAACTTTTCTGACCCTTTTGAATACATCTATTTTTTCTACACTGTTTCTGAAGTAAAAAACTCAAGTATCAAAGTAACATTTTTTCCCTTTTCCTAAACAACACCAAAGTCCCTATCTATCCAAGTGGCTGGTCCAGGCCTTCTATAAACATGTAGAAAATACACTTCAATAGAACAGGTGTGAGAGCATATTCTCCTGTCACTTAGTATGTTAAAGTTTGCTAATGCACGTGCACATGTGCACATATTCATATCTATATAAAACTAGATCCTATCTTATCTCATGAAGATCAACAACACCATTTGTAAGGCTTTTGGAGGAAATTAAAGTCACAATTCACTCTGGATACATTAGCTTTCTCTGTCTTTTACTTCCAGTACCTCTTAGTTTTACCTTATCTTTCTGCAATAGGTTTGTCCATCATGTGGTGATCATACTTTATACCCGTTTGAATTTTTCCAAAAATAACACCTTCAGACAGGAACATTTAAGAGACTCTTTAGCCTTTTGTTCATTTCCTTCCAGTATTTGAAATAAAGGGTTTATCTCTCTTTGACAGTTACACTACCACATTCTCCAGGAGCTAGAAATAAGCATGAGTAGCAGTGATTCTTTATTTTGCGTTAGGTAATGAGGTTATAACTCACTCTCTACCTGAACATGGTACTATTCTTATTGCTGTCTACCGGAACTTTTCTGATGCTTTTTCCCCCCCTGGTTTTGTGTTTATGGGGGGCAGGGAGGACATTTAAATTTGTTAATAACCTGTGCCCAAGGCAATTCTTAAGGGAAGAATATGGGAAGGGAACATATTGAATTTCATTTAATCTAAAGCTGCTTTGCAAACTTGAGAAATACTTCAGCATAGTTTCAGAATCCTGGGGAGTTTCAGAGTAATCATCTGTTGGAATGGCTGCATCATGGTGCAGCAAGCTTCATACTTCAGACTTTTTTTGCATGAATAAAGGACTATAGGATCCATCCATCTCTCATCTCTGAATAATGTAATTTCCGTAAACAGTGCTACACCAAAAACATGGCAGTTCATTGTCAAGACACCATGTCTTATTTACTCTGTCTGTGTAACACAATCACATCCTTCCTGTCTTCTATCACATTCTTCCTGACTAAGGAGGTATTTTTCTGCTTTGCTTTTCTTTCCCCTACCTACCTTCTCTCTACTGTTGACTGTCTGGCATTAGGGGGATTAATCTTGGTTCTGCTTGCTTATCATGTACTGGGCTGAATAGGAGCACCCCTGAGACCAATGCTCTTGACTGAGACCAGACAAATGCTTCTGAACACCAGTTACACGAGGTGTTCAAATAGAACTACAGGGGGAGGCCACTTATCTAAGGTAGACCTGGTATCAATAACTGTCATATATTCATATGTCTGTCAGCAGCAACTGGAAAATCTCAAATCTTTGTTACCAAGGCACTGCTATAAGGCCAAGAATCATGCCATTTAAAAATAAATTTAAAATGTAAACACAGTTATTCCTCTAAAACTTGGCATAAATACAGCTTTTTTTTCCAATTAGAAAAAGATGTTCTGAATAGGATAAATCCCATTTATAGTTGTATTTATTTTGATACTTAATCAAACTTTCCTGAGCAGTGACTACTGAACACTTAACTTTTTAACTTTCCTTTTAGATAAGTGCCATCAATTTGCAAGGTGATTTAGAATGCAAATCATGAATAGTGGTCAATACTCTTAGCTCTAGTTCTTTATGAATCAAGACCCTATAAACCTTTGTCAATATCTGTATTAGACACTTATTGACTAAAGTTTTATAGAGGTCTTAGTCACAAAGGACTGGTGTTCCTAATCTGATTCTGGATCTTTGTGAGCAACACAGCCATTGGTTTGAGAATTTGTAATGACTTATATTTATGTGTGTGGTGACTATAAGCATAAAAAGAAAAGGAAAAAGCATTTCTATCAACTCATAAAGGATATCAAAAAAGGGAAAACACTCATGATAAATGCCATTTTAAGCTGCTGTTGGTAAAACTGAAACACCGATTACCCTATGTTAGTACCTTTTAAACTGTGATAAT
This sequence comes from Crocodylus siamensis, assembly GCF_052110815.1. NCBI lineage: Eukaryota > Metazoa > Chordata > Crocodylia > Crocodylidae > Crocodylus > Crocodylus siamensis. The sequence continues at coordinate 153,239,271 of NC_143397.1, forward strand.
AAAATTTAGTAGCATTATTGTAGAAATAACATTCAAACTTTTAGGCCTATGAACCCTGACTTGCTATTTCTGGTGCACAAGTCTAGTAAACACATTATGTAAGTATTTAAATTTGGGTCCTGAGGTCCTAATCAAGATCTTAAGTACTGACATATCAAATATCATTGAAGTCTATGGGGCCTTTGTGATTGACTTCCATGGGGTAGGGATATAGGCAGGAAAGGTTTTTTGGGTGAATCTGATATCTTTTATTAGACCAACTTAAATAGTTGGAAAACAATTTTTAAGCAAACTTTCAGATTCCAAAATCCTTCGTCAGGCTGAGGAAGTTCCAGCAGTCGGTGTGTGCTCTTTCTGGATGGAATGAAAAGTAAAGAAGCCAGAGGCTGGGCTGGTATGCATGCAAGATAGGTAGTCAGTGAAGATGTAGACTGAGGAGTCATGGGTGAGAGACAGGCTGGGTGGGGTGGGAAGAGAGAAGGGGGATGAATAGTGGAGAAGTGCCTGGAGAATCACATGTCAGGCAGGTTATAATGTGTCATAAATCCAATGTCTATATTCAGTCCATGATTTTTAGAATCCAGGAGGTTGATGAAGTGGAGTTCATAGGCTCGTCTCTGGGAAGTATTTTGTAAGTTTCCTTTGAGGATCAGGACTGAGGGATTGGAGAGAGAGTGGTTTTCTTGTGAGAAATGTGCCCCCACAGGTCATTGGGTATTCCTGTCTTTGATAGATTTCCAGTGTGCATCGTTCTGGTGCACAGTTGTTGTTTCCATCTACGTATTTTCCATCAGGGCATTTGGTGCATTGCATGAGATATATTACGTTTCTGGAGGTGCAACTGTAAGATCTGGGAATGCTGATGGCTCTATTGTGGGGTGTAGTAATTGTGGGGGTGGTGGAGATGTGTTAGCAGATTTTGCATTTCTTGTCATGGCATGGTTTGGATCCATTCGGTGTGTTCTGGGCCTGAGGAAGTTTGCTTCTGGTGTTGAGGTTAACAAGGTTCGGTGCTTGTTTGAATGGGTGGCTCTGGGAAGATCTTTTTAAGAGTAGGGTCTCTTTCTAGTATGGGTTGCAATTATCTGAGGATTTTTCATACAGGTTCGAGGGAGGGCTGATATGTCATAAGCAGCGGTGTGTGATTTGTGGGGCGGGGGGGGGGGTCTTCTGTATTGCAGCAGTTCTTCCCGTGGTATCTGGGTGGCTCTTTCAAACATGCGATCTATCTCTCTGGAGGGGTGTCCTTGTTGGGTGAAAGCCTTCTTAAGATTGGTGAGGTGGCAATCCCAGGTGTTCTCTTCAGTGCAAATTTGGTGGTATCTGGGGGCTTAGCTGTATATCACAGCTTTTTTTCATGTGTTTATGGTGATTGCTGGTTCTGTGCAGATATGTATGTTGGTCTGTGGGTTTTGTGTATAATGTGGTCTGTTTTTTATCATTGTGGATACTGATCATCGTGTCTAAAAAGGAGATGGGGTAAGGATATCACTCCTGACATTATTATTCAGCTAAAAGGGCTTCAAAGAGGGTCAATAGCTTGAGTTAGCACCTTAAGGAAATATCTATACAGGATATTTCAGTGCCTCCAATTTAGACTTTAGTGGGCTTAAAAATTGGGTGCCTGGCATCAAGATGGTGATTCAAAGAAAAAGGCACCCTGTATAGTCAATGAGAAGAGTTCAGTGCCTCAAAAAGTGATTTAAGAAAGCCTGGACGCTGAGTGGAAATCCACCTACGTCTAAGCTGCAAAAAAACCCCACCTAGCACAGAGGCATTTCTAAATTCTTGTATGTTATATGTTTTGGTTTACTTTGGGTTCAGGATCCAGTGTCCACTTCTGGAGGTAGTAGGCAAGAGGATTTTTAACTGTAGTCTTGTGGCTTGGACATCTTTCTGTGACAGAGGAAATCTAAGTTCTGGTTCCTGATTCTTGGACTGTTAATGCATTTTACTTTAGAAAGATGTGAGCTGTTCTGATTGAGTGTCATGCTGCGACATGGGTGGCCAAGTCTGGGTCCACTTGGGGATCAAGATGATGACCAGGGCCAGGTAAGGTGAGCAGAGTCCAAGGACAATAGAAGTCAGGAAGCTAGCAGCCCAGTCCAAGAGTAATGTCTCAGAGCAAGCCAAATTGGGAACCAGGAGATCACGCAAAGTGGAGCTGGAGAACAAGATGGGTTGTGAACCAGAAGATGGAGCAGACGGTAGTCAGAGAGCAAGCTAGAGGGAACAACAAAGCCTTCTTGGGTCAGGTTGAATCCTGTTGCCTGGACATTTCCTGTTCCTGCACACAGGTTTATATGGGAAGTGTCAGGGATCAGCTGTCCCTGACTACTCACTCTCGTGCTAGAGAGTGGGCAGAAGGTTATGCCCTGCTGGAGGCTTCAGGCCAGCCTTGCCCTGTCTGGGTAGTCTGCCTTAGGGTGACAGGCCTGAATGAATAGCTGTGTTGGCCAGGCCAAGACCCCAGATTTAAGGCCATGGCAGGACAGTGGAAAGCTTAGGGACATGCAGGACTTCTTTCACGTTCAAAAATTTTCTTTTTCAAAACTGTAATTTTTTTCTGTAGCCACAGGTTTCTCCTCTGCATGCTGACTGCCAGGGCACTAGCCTTGCCCTCTTTTCCACACTTTCTGTGGTCATGACCATGGTCACTAGTAGACCATGGAGGGAGTTGGACAATGGGGATATAAGACCCACGACACAGCTCTGTGCTATTCTAGAATTACCCATGCTAAGAGAATCCTCAAAAGACAAACTAATCCATCTTTGCAACTGCTTTATTCTGTGATAGCAGCATAAAAGAGCTGCATCAGAACCTAACAACTATTTCAAAATCTATTAAAATTATTAAAACCTGTTTTTTGTCCTTCGTTGTTCCTATTGAATTCTCAAGTGACTGACTGAAAACAATGGGGTACATCAGGAGTAAGGTACTGCTCATACTACATGGATGACAGAATCTGGTCTTAAATTTGTGTCTTATTTACTGATGAACCAGCAGTTTTAATATCATTCTTTTATAAGACTCCAAAAAGAGCCTGTTATTGACATCTCCAGAAGGGGTCATAAGAGCTGATACAAATGCCAATGCAAGAACTTCAAAAAAGCTCCAAATGTAACCAGGATTATTGGCATCAAAATGGCTCTTCTGAGGAAAGAAGATCTTCCAGTGACATTATCCTAATGGAGTAGCTTTAACTAGTACATTATCATTACATGTAGAGACTTCAATTAAAATAAAATCTTGAAATGACTTTGTACTGTACCATAAGATATGAGATGTAAATTTTGTCAGGAGTCTAGAGTTGAAAATTTACTTTGCATTTTCAATATCTTTAGTATAACTGATATTGTTATACAGGATTTATATAGATTATTTCCAATTATACAATACTGGGCACGTCTACAAGAGACGCTAAAAGCGCAGTAGACTAATTCTGCTGTGCATTAGCGCATAACGGCAAAAGCCATGCTAATGCACGGTAGAATTAGTCTATTGGAACATGAGCACAATTATGGCACATAAAGTTTATTACCTGTTATTATGGATATTAAACTTCATGCACTATAATTACAGCGCATTGACGCACATGTAGATGTGCCCACTTAGAACATTTCTTGCCATTGCTGCCTGTTATTTTGTCATTCGAGCTTTTTTATTTTATTTTACTGTGTTTTGAGATTAGTATGTTAAAAAACACATGAATATAGATATATGTATTCTCACAATTGAGTGAAGAACTCAGCACATATTGTATTTATTTCAAAGATAGCAAAGGGATAGCCATAATTACCCAAGTAAGAAACTTGGACTCAGGCATATGATTAAAAAGCTGCTGCTCATTTAGATAGGCATAAAAGAATGCAAATCTTTATTCTGTAGTCATGTTAAAATAATTTGAATATGTACATATTTTTCAGTTGATTTGTAATATTTTGTAACAGGAGGCAGCAACCTATGGCCCTTGGACATGGAGCTTCATCTACATTTGGCAGCTGGGGGTGGGGGCATCTATTGTAGGAGGCTTCTGCATGATGCCATGGGGATAAATGCCAGTTGCAGGGACTCTCCCTATTCTAGGAAGATGAGTTGCAATGGCAAGAGGGTCCTAATGCCCACTCTCCCATATCCAACCCAGGGTGGGTCATTCTAGCCCACAGTCAGAAAAGCTTGCCTACTCCTGCTTCATAAAAAGGGCCCCTTTTTCCTCTGAAAAATTAGTAGATCAAATTCTAGGTGGGAGAAGCTGAGCCAAAGCTAAATTCAGGTTTAAAATGACTGCAGAACCCTTTTGAGGGGAAAACAAGAAAAACAAAAGAAAAAAATCAGTAACACTAAAATACTTACAAATATTTTCCATACCATCAATTGAGAACAAACCTGAAAAACTTGATGAAGAAAAGTTGCAAATATTTTTGTGTTGATGTTTTTTAAAAAGACAATGTAGGGTTTTTATTTTAAATTAATCTTATTTTTAATACTGATATTTGATTTAAAATATAATATGTATTTAATAATTGTCAAAATGGAAATAAAATATATTAGTTGCATCAAAGTTAATTTTTGATCAACTTGAAAGTATTTAACTGTTTAAATAAAATACAGTTTTAATTTTAAAATGTAAATTTTGCAAAAATATAAAAATATGACTTGATCTAATCCAAAATCTATTTTTTGGCTTTTTTAAATGTCAGCCAAACTAAAAAAAAATCATTTTTCCCATCTCTAGTTGAAACTTCAAACCTGTCCCTGTCAACTTTCAATAAATAGATGCAATATTTTCTCTTGTATTCTATTTAATATATGTTAACTACCTATAATAGCAAAATATCTTGTAGGACTATTTATTATCATTAGTAGTAGTAGTATTGTTGTTATTCCTGCTTTTTAGATATAATAGAAAGTTGGAAATTATTCCAAAGTGTTCTGGATATATATAATGATATGCTCTCCACTGTTAACCATATTTATTAATGCTCTAATTAGGATTCTTTTATCACTGTGTGGCCATGTACTTACTGACCTTAACTAGCCTACAGATATGAGGGAAGTATTTGATGCTGAAATTAATCTCTACATTATGACAGAAGTAAATCTGTGGTTGTTTTAGTTTAGTTCAGTTCAGTAATCTGTTCAAACATTCGGATCAGTTCTTACCTTGCCCGGATCAATCTAATTATATGCCTAAACTATTAAGCACTTGGGTTTAGCTGTAGAACTATTTGCCATATAATGGTTTGGTAATTGCCCCATATGTAAATTACCTGCTACTACACAGCAATCACATGGTCAACAAATCCTGTGGAATACAGAAATATTTTTAAAGAATGTTTTCACCGTAAAACAAATGTTATTCAGGCTATTTCTCTCCTTCCCCCTTCCTCTACCTATGTTTAAAAACTTGCTAGTTAAAGATTTAATAGTATTAGGATTGGCATTATGTCACTATTGTGTAAATCCTTGTCAAATTTTAAGTAATAGAAAAATGTCTTGGGGTCATATAGTATGTGATTTATATGACAAAATCAGTAGGGGGTATGTTTATCAAAGACAACCCATTAATCTGAATTGTTTCACTGAATAATAAAGGATATTTGGGGGGGGAGGATTGTTTTTCTTGCTATATTCTGCATAGTAAAGACTTTTCTCTGTATTTAGACACTTTAAACGTGAGGAAAGCAAGCCAGGCCCTGAGGCTAAGTGTAAAAGATGGGGGAGGAAGGTGCCCCTCCTTTGCATTAAGCCAGTACTGATAACATTTTTTTGATATATGCATGTTCTGGGACTCAATTAGATTGTCAGATAAAAGTAATAAAAATATGTCATTTTTCTAAACACTTTTTTATGTGTATAACAGTCAGAAGCTGTTTAAAAATCTGAAGACTGTAGGCCATCATGGGCATTTGAAAGACTTACATATGTGTATAACTTCACATCATCTCAGAATTATTCTTCCGGGACTTCCTAAACAATTGTGTTCATATAAATCCCTATTGCTTTGTTAAAAAATATATATGTATATAAAAAGTAGGTAGTAATTTCCTTCCTCCGCCCCCTCAAAAATATATATAAGTTACAGCCAGAAATTATTGCTTGCATTCTGTGCTCTAGGAAATACAAAGGCAAATTCAAAAAAGGCCTTGTCTCCTTTCTTTCTTTAAAACACAATTTATTGCTTTAAATCATCAAAATAAAACAGTCAAATGTTGCATAAGGAGACCCTCAGCAGAAATAAAAGAAAAGAAAAGGCAAAACTGAACTTCCCATAAACCCAAATCCCATACAGCAGAGCTTTCTACAAAACCATAATTAAATAATCCCTGAAGGAGTTGGGAAGGAAGGGATAAGAATATATAAACTTTCCAACATAATGAAAAGAAAAATACTATTACTATGTGATTTGATTTTTAAAGGAAAGATAAAACTAAAAAATAAATATATTTAAGATAGTCTACATGTAAAAAAAAATATTCTACATGATACCAGCCATATATATAAGGCTCAGTCTTGGTATGCAGTAATATACATGTTTTTAAAATGCCCATTTTTAATTCAGAATATCCAAGGTAAGATTATACCATTCTTTAAAAACACACATGTTCCCAATAGCACACAAAGTCCCTCAGATCTGCTATAGGTCTAGGAATCTGGTTCCTATTTCTCTCTTTTACAAGCTTTGCCCTCACCTGTAAAAAAGAAGGCAAAGAATTGTCTCTGAAAGTTCACTCTCCAGAAGGTTCTCGGCTGGATCATAATCTTGAGCAGAAATGTTTCTCATTCATCTCAGGACTTCTTTATTCCTTGAGTAAGGTAGTGTGTATTACATGCACTTTGTATGGCTACTAATGTGGTCAGATGACAAAGCTGGAACAAGGGAAGGGTAAACTACAAAGGAAGGGCATTCAGTTTTGCTTTTGAAATTCATCTGATATTTAATTCAAGACATTAAGACCTCTTGGGCATGTCCAGAGAAGCCTGCGCATCCCAGATGCTACAAGACTCACTCTGGGAACAAAAAACAATTCCCTGTGCTGCATATTTGCAGTGTGGGCTCAAAATTTGGTACCTGGAAATCCAGGTACCAAAATAAAACATAGGTGAATAAAGGGGGACAGGTAACCCGAGAGTCAGTCTTCCCGAGAGATGCTCTGATTTTTGGCCAGAGCATCTCTATGGTGCTCCTGCTGACCTGGGTGCTGTCATGGGTAAGTTAGGGATGTGGGAGTGGGGGTGGGAGGTTATGGGTGTGAGTGGGTGTGAGGAGTGGCAGGGGGATGCTGGCAGGTATGGGGAGTAGCAGGGGGATATCAGGGTATTGAGAGTGGCAGGGGGATGGTTGGGTAGTGTCTGGAGTTGTGGGGGATGTTGAGGGTGTGGAGAGTGGAAGGGGGGTTTGTGAAGGGGCTTGAGTGGGGACCACCACGTGCCTCCCCCCCACCTCTCTGCAGTGCCGGCGGCAGCAGCCAGCACGGCTGTGGCCCAGCTGCAGACACAGCCAGTGAGAATGTGGTGCTGTGTGACCAAGGCTCTGTACATGCTGAACAGGCCTGGCTCAGCCCGGCGCACTAGTACACGGCTTTCTCAATCCTGTCCAAATCTGTGTGCTAGTGGGCTGGGCAGGCTGGGTCCATTCAGCATGTACAGAGCCCAAGTCACACAGGACCGCATCGCCACTGGCTGTGCCTGCAGCCAGGCCACAGCTGTTCTGGCTGCTGCCACTGGTGCTGCGTGGGGTGTGGGGGGGAAGGCATGCAGTTGCTCCTGTTCAAGCCCCTCCACAAAACACATGGTGGGATCTGACCCGGCCCAACCCGGCGCAGCCCACTAACATGCCTTTGTACCAGACTGGGAGGTGTGGTGCCAGGACATGTGGCTTCTATGCCTAAAAACGGGTTTGGTTTGGTTTGGTTTGGTTTGATTTGGTTTGGGTACAAAATTATATTGGTTGAAGAGGAATGGGAATTCCTAACCAGCTTGATCATCCCTATAAGTAATGAGAATTGATAAAAATATTGAGACCTCATTTTCCTCTAACTTGCATTAGTGGAAATCAAAATTAAATTCAGTGGATTCAGTGCAGTGCTTCCTATGTAAGACGAGTATGTGAGAGCCCATAGAGTTTCTCTTAACTGAAATACAATTATCAAGGTTTGCAAATGTTTACTTTAAATTCCACTCACTAGGTTAATGACCCAAAATGTTAACTGCTTTCTCACTGACAAGGTACCAGATAAGCAGCAAAAAAGGCATACAAATCTGTAATGATGCATCTTTAAACAGATCTGTGCATGTTGAGATGTATACACAGACTTGTAGAGACATTGTTAACTTGATTTATGCCAAAAATATTGGTGTTTGAAAAGAAACCTTGGGAGATGGAGGGCCACTTTCAAAGGCCTTTCATATACCCAGAATAGATAGACAGTAGTAGTGTTCTGGACTTGGAGCAACTGCAACTCTGTTCAACCCTCCCCAAACTGTGACACTCTTCATGGACACACATGCCTGCTTTAGTAGGAATCTCACATCACTACAAGAGCCAAGCAGGTGGGAGCAGTATCTGGAACCACATGCTTCTACTTTGCAGTTCATAGGGCTTATCCTCACCTGACCACTTTGGGGATACCATTGGGAGGGCTCCCCATTAGAAAGGTTGCTATCCTATCAGGCAACTTGGTACTCTTATTAGGAGCTGCAACTTCACAGATCAGTATGGTCTATAGATGACAGTGTGGATGAGTTGGAAAGGAAGAGATCCAAATTATTGGTGGCAGTATTCCTCTATGTGATTTAATCAAGCCAATGAATGAATCTTTTTCTGTTGCCTTATGTCTGTGGGGGTACCCCCAGAGCCCCAAGTTTCTTCCTGCTGTCCCACTGCTTGTCCCAAGGAATAAACCAAGATTTGCCTTGGGATAACTGCTTATCCCTGTAAGCCTTGGCTCCAGTGCCTTTATACCAGACCCCACAGCTGTAGCAGGGGAATCTTTGCCAGCTCCAGGTAGTTTCCCCTTGGTTTGTGAAAGAATTCTACCTCCCTCTGTGGAAGGGGCTAGCCTAGAAAATTACTTGCCCTGAGATCATGCTTTACCACAGATAATCAATATGGGTAACTGTGAGCATGTTCTTTTTCTAGGGCACACAACCAGATGTTATAGCTTTGTCTTCCCACATTTTGGTGTCAATCTCATCTGCCACAACTTTGATGTGAGTAAGTAAAGGGGGACACCACATGAGAGAAGTGATCACTGAGTTTTAATAACGAGCATCAGCAATGCCCACTCACAAGAAGTGTAACTCGACTAGCCGCCAGCTGTAGGTCCCTCAGCCAGCTCTCCCTACAAGTTCCCGATTCACTTATCAGTCCCACAATGAACACTCACTGGGTAGGTACTTGCAAGCCCGCCCTGTTTATCAATTCACAGCAACAAAGTCCTTGTCACAGATCTGGATGGAGCTGCAATCGTCTGGCTGAATCAGCAATTCATCTTCCAATGGGCCAGATGCCCGACACATGCAGCTTCAACAAGAAATTCTTGGTGAATCTCTCTCTCATTGCCTGCGCCTCCGCACAGGCTGCTTGCCATCTCTGGCATCTAAACCTCGGTTCCTTTTCCTCTTCTGGGGAAGTGCTGATTGCACCAACAGTCCTTTATACAATGTTTCCACCCAGCTGTTGTCAATTTCCGGTTGCCCGCTACCATTAATTGGCAATTAAGTCTTTTGTTATCTCAATCTGATTGAACACCTCATCTCTGTCACCAAGTAATGGATACTTCAACAAGGTCCATAGCGAGTATTTAGCATCCTGGATGGGCAAACAATCAATATGTTGCCCAGGTCCACAGGTCAGACAGAAAGTTCTCAATAAAATGGGTGCTTTTCCCAGACATTCCCGTAACAGGGCCAGTGTCTCCCTGTTACAGTAACAAAGCAACAAAGGGATTTATTGCATAGAAAAGAGTTGTACATGAATAGTTGACCACATAATTTAAAGACAGAACAAAAAGACAAGTCAAGTTTTCACACACTCATCTACCTACATTCTAGTTATTCAAAGAGTCCTGCCGGTAGTTTCAGAGATCAGCCATCCTGCTAATTCTTCCAGCCCCGGGGGCCTTGACTCACCCCAAGGCCTGAAATAACCACTACTTCACGAAAGCTCCTAAATACCTAGAAGAAAGCATGCCCCCCACCTTGTTCGCTTTGTTAAAAAATCTCAGAATTTTGGGGCATCTAGAATTCCCCTAGTTAATTAGTCATCTCCCTGAGATTTCATAGATTGCATAGATTTTAGGGTTGGAAGGGACCTATCAGATCATTGAGTCTGACCCCCTGCCCTGGGCAGGAAAGAGTGCTGGGGTCAGATGATTGGGGTGGTTGTCCAGTCTCTTCTTAAATACCTCCAAGGAAGGGGACAGCACCACCCCCCTTGGAAGTGTTGTTCATATTTTGGCAACCCTATCCAATCTAAATTTGCTTTCCTTCAGTTTGTGGCCATTGTTTCTAGTTACCCTGATGGGCACCCTGGTAAACATCATATCCTCTACTTCCTGCTGTCCCCTTCTGATGAGTTTGTAGATGGCCAAAAAATCACCTCTCAGCCTTTTTTTGCAGAGGCTGAAGAGATTCAGGTCTCTCAATCTGGCTCAGGGGTGACCTGATGGCCACCTACAAGTTTATAAGGGGTGTTCACCAGGATCTGGGGGAATGTTTGTTCACCAGAGCACCACAAGGGAAGACAAGGTCAAATGGTATAAATTCCTCCAGGACTGTTGCCTGGACAAAAGGAAGAACTTCTTTACTGTCCAAGCCCCCAAGGTCTGGAACAGCCTGCCATTGGAGGTGGTTCAAGCACCTACTGTGAATGCCTTCAAGAGAAATTTGGATGTTTATCCTATGACCCCAGCTGACTTCCTGCCCCTGAGGCAGGGGACTGGACTCAATGATCTTCCAAGGTCCCTTCCAACCCTAATGTCTATGAAATTTATGAAATCTATGAAATCGGTCCGCATAGGGTTTTTCCTGTAGGCCTTTAACCAGAGGGGTGGCCCACCTCTGAACCCTTTCCAGGTTATCTTCATCCCTCTTGAAGTGTGGTGCCCAAAAATGCTGTCACCATTATAGGGCTGATTTTCTGATTACAGGAAGACAATACCTTGGGTGTCCATCCCAACAACAGCCCTTTCTGCCTGTGGCTGAGAGAGGCAATTATTCCTCCACTACTAATACAACTGGAAAGAGATACTCAACAGTTCCTTAAATAGGTATTCCTCAGTTCCTTTGACATAACAGCTTTTAATTACAGAGCTAACCTTAAACTTCTAGTAATCTATGCCCCAAATTTGTAAGCATACATACACAAGTACAATTAATGTAACTGATATACTATGGCTCAGTCTGAGCCACAGTAAACTAATCCTAGCATCACCATCTAATGTGTGTTTAAATGCAGTAGTTTACTGCATTGCTGGATACCACTTGTATCTGACAAGACTATTGGGCAGTGCAGTAAATGAGTCTAGTGTGCCATAATTGCTGCACATGTGTAGATGGTGATGCTTTCCTGCAGAACAAGTTAGTTTGCTGCACAGTAAAGTGTCTCATGTATGCACCCACAGACAGCATAACATAGTCCACGCAGTGATAAAAATGACATAAATGAATACAGCTTAACATTGGCCTATGAACCAAACTAAACATGAGGTTACTCAATCAACCCTAGAACAGATGCCTGTGTGGGAGATACTCTGAATTCCAAAATCTTTCCTGCTTCTAAGGTGGGTTTGTGATCCCAAATTTTTGCACATTACAAAGAAAAGAATTTTCCTTCCTCCATTAGATCCAAATTTCTCATTAAAAAGTCTAATTCTGGAAACTTGATAGCTTAGTTAATCGCCACTTTTTCATTCAATTCCTTTTTCATTCAATTATTTCAGGAAAAAAAACAGACATCAGTCTGATTTGAATCAGACTTTCAGTTTCTATGGAGGAATATCAAAATGCTAGCTTATCTCTGATTGACTTTCAGCCACTGTCATTCATTGAGGTTCTGGGTATACCAGGAGTAACTTGTCCTACAATATCTGTGTTCTAGAAAATTGCTGTCCCTGGGTAGAGAATTTCAGTGTATTTTGCTAGTGGAGACTGTCACAACCACTTTGAAGAGGACAGGATGACAGTTACTTTAGAGAAGGCCTCATACCAGTGATTATATGACCTTTCATCTTTTGTTAAGATTGTAGAAAATGGTATGATGGTCATTATGAATGTGAGGCCACTAGCTCAGTTATTGACAGGATACAGGTTGAAATTTTTCAGTATACAAGTTAGGCCTAACAAAATATATTCATGCCAGCTAAAATTTGGATAAGACTGTAGAATGAATGAGTGCAGGTTGGCTAAGACTCAGTCCAATAAGATGAGGTTGGGAACTGTTATAAGGGGTTGGGAGCTATTAACAGAAGATTTGGCTGTGATAACATTCCCTCTTACTAAGGATGCTTGTCCAACATGTGTTATCAAAGCTTACCACTTCGAGGTCTGGTTGGATGCCCAGTTGCTCTTAGCTGAGTAAACAGTAGCATTGACCAAGACTTATTTTTTCCATCTACTTCTGGCCAAGAGTTTGCATCTTCTACACTGGATTACTGCAATCTGTCCAACAGAAGCTGCACCAGAAACTCATCCAGATTCTGAAGCTATAGCGCAGCATACAGTTGCTTTCCTGTAGGATTTCTTTTTGAATTTCTTTTTAATGAAAATTTATCAAAATTGATTATTTTCTGTGGATGTTTTAATTGTGATAAAATAGCATTTTCTGCTGGAAAGATATTCTGTTGGAATTCTGTGACTATTTCTAAGGGTCACACTAGAATTTCCTGGATACAGAAAAGAAGAAGATTCTGGCAGGGACCTCTCATGTTAATAGAGAAGGGGTGAATATTGTCCTGAGGGGATGAACCAAGCCACAGTGTCACGATGGGCTGGGGTGGCAATTGAACACGGAAACAGGCCGGGTTTTTTGGCTAGGAGAACTGAGACTTGTAAATCGTTTTTGGTTCCAAATTAACAAAAACTTTTATTAATTTACGCTTGGTGGGCGTAGGTGACGATTCTTCGGTTACAGTCTTTCAAACAACTACACAACAAAGAGGTCTGTTGGCCCACAGGGTTCCCCAACAAGCCCTTGCTTTCTACCCCACTGGGATAGGTGCGGCTGCCTGTTGGTTAGTCCTAGGGCTGGTCACCAGCTCATATATTGAAACATAGACAGACAAACTGTAACTGATGAACTGTCCAATCTTCTTCGTGACGCCAATTCAAGAACGCTGTGAATGAGGTGTCTTGTAGCTGAAGAATCAGGCTGATCGTGGAGATGAGTCCTAGCCATCTTCTCAGCGAATACCGAAGATCAGCACGAAGCAAATTAGAATCAAATCGAGAGGTGAAGTCTCAGACTGAAACTAGGAGGTTTACACTCTCTCTCTCCTAGAACAACAATCACCTCCAAAAACTTTCACTTGACTAACTAACACTCCCTAAGAACCAATTCTTCCTATAACTCCAAACACAACCTGCTACAACACCCATTACTCCAAAACTATGCACACCCCAGTGGGGGCTCATGGGCTCTTATAGGGAAACCGTAGCCAATTAACTCGCTTCTTGGCCAGAAAGTTCTAGTCTCATTACGTCAGAGCAGTCTCTTCAGAGTCTGCGTTCAGCCAGAAGCCATACACATACTGAGCATGTGCAAGCTAGAAACTGGGTCATGACTGACTGACAGCTCCGAAGGTCATAAAAAGGGCAGTTCTGATCCTGTATGGATTTTCCACTCACAGTCAAACTGAGTTCCAGCATTGGCAGCATTCCTATTTAAAATTTTGCTTCAACAAATATATCTGTTTGGTTCTGTTTTGGTTTAGCTAATATGTTCAAGTTTTAAAAATATTTTTAATTCAATTTTTTCATAACGCATATTCCATAACCGGCCTGTTGTTTCTTTCTCCCTCCCCTCCTCCCTGCCCCACCCCAAAGGACTTAAATATTCTTCATCAAAATGTTAAGTGAAGCCATTAGGAATATTTTTGTTAGTGGTTTGAAACCAATAAATGATTCGGGGCTAGATGCTCCCTTTGGTAAGGAGTCTCTCTAAAGTATATCAGTGGCAAATAGAGTAAGGTATGAACTGCTGGGTGTACAAATTTCCTCTTTACAGAGTACCTATGTGCATGTGCATGTATGTATATATGTGTGTATATATATCTATGCTGTGAAAGAAGCAACGATATCTCATGTACCTGAAAATTCCTTCCAGGGGTTTCTGTTCACTATAAAAATAGGTGATATTACAACATGGGTTTGAGCAGTTGAGTATAACGTTAAGCAGTTGAGTATAACGTTTGTGGTCTATGTAAACAGGAACAAGTCAAGTTTTAAAACTGTCAGTTAAACGTGGTTAACCTTATGATTGCATTAAAGTTTAGCAACAGCTCACTAATACAATGTTAAACATAATGTTCCCTTTCTAGACTGATTATGCAACCATATCAATCATTCTACTGAAAATAACACCAGAAGACAGGAAGTTGCAGGGGCAACAAGACAGCGGAAACATATCTCTCTTAGATGATCCTGCCTTGAGAACAAAGTGAACCTCTGAGATCTCTCCCAGCACAATTTTTCTATGATTCTATGATTAAGAGTGGGCTCAGAGATCAGCATGGAGGAGGCGGTCTTTTGGCAGAGTAGGCTGAAGTGTCTAAAATTATTTGTGGCTTTTGGTTTTATACTTTTGTACTGACCCAAATGCTTCCTGCCTGAAGAGAAACAGTCACTGGAATTTCACACCTTGTAACTCAAGAAATCTCAAGTGGAAAATTTACCCTCTTGTGAAATAATCTCTGGAAGGGCAGAGCCACATGTGGCCTGTAGTATCTCTTACAGGATAGAAGAGGCAGAACTCAGTTATAATTAACATAGAGAAGATTGATTTAAACCACAAGACTTAAACAGGACCCTGTAGTTCCCTTCCTTGCCTAGCTCCTAGGCTAGGCAAACACAGCTATTGCTGTCTGGTGTCATCATGAGGTCTCCCTCAACCAGAATAGAAAGGAGGGTCGGCTGCATTATGTTGCTAATGAACAAAAATATTGTAATATTTTTCAACTAATTCCAGAATGAAAACTCTTGACATTTAGCCATTCCCTTGGAAGCGTTGTGTGAAGCCAAGCACAAAAGCAGTGATTCTAAACAAAAATAAGGATGGTTCTTAGCAGTAGCATACTGGGGTTGGGAAGGGAGGGGCGGGGGACATGGATGGAGTAGGTACTCTGGGCACCACCTTTGTGAAGGGGTACAAAAATAGCCACAGATGCTGTGATTGGCACCGCAGCAGACGGCGCTACTCTGGGCATTGCCTAGGATCCAGAGCTGCCTGGTTACACCTCTGGCTTTTAGACAGCAGTGCCATGTGGAGGTACCTGAGCTAGCACCAGTGCTAAATAAGCTAGTTTTGCATTGCCCGGCTTAAGACATACGCTTAGAAAGTAAAGATGATCAAGGACAAAGATGAGACTGGCCTGTCATTTGGTGTCTAAAGCCGCAGAACAATTTGTGAAAAGAGAATTAGGCCTTTTCAAAATATTGATTGTAAAAATTGAAAGAACAGTTAGTAAACGTATCAGAATCTTTTACTAAATATTGTTTTTATCTTGCTGGTATCCTTTTAAGCAATGCATATAATAAATTAGATGGAGCGGACCAAATTCTGCTCTCAATTAACAGCTAGTTTAGTTTCAGAGTAATTTAGCTGAAAGTCGTTCCCATATTTACATTGGTGCAACAGAGAGCAGACATTCACAAGGCAAATTATGAGGAACGCTGAAAATAAGCATTGCTTCCATGCTTTGCTTAAGCACAATATTGTTATACTGCATGGACTTTGAGCTGAAATGAAAATGAATACAATTCATCTTCAAATTAGATGCAGTACCATATGTGTTGTCAATTTATCAGTACACCAACAAAATTGAAGTGTTGAATGGAAGTGGCTCGGTGTCTACATGCAGTTGTAAGAGTCAGCAGATATTACAGTTAGCTGACTCAGCCAACTGTTCCTTGACACATCTCTATCTTTAGAATTATTGACATATCTCTAGTCATATGGAACTGATATTTAAATGTTACCCTACAGTCAGACTCACGTAATGGCTACAAAATTCATGTCTCCAGGCAGACTGAAGAATTTGTACATGGATTTTTCCTGCGCAAATTGGGTTTTTCTTTTAAGATAAGTTCTAAAATGCATTGTTGTCAGTCCTGCATTCTAATTGGCTGATCAATTTTAATGAATGGCCTAAAGTCATAATAAAACAACCTATTTTGCACTACTTCATCATGGAGGAATCTATTTACTCCTAGATTAGCAGCTTCCACCTGCGTCTTAAAAGTGTTATTTCTGAGAAAACAAAATGTAAAACTTCACTTAGTCTCTTTAATATTTTAACATTTAACATTATGTTAGGCTGTGGCTGCCTGTGACACAATAAGTGCAAGCCACAGGTCAGGGTACCCTGGGGTTGTGTATAAGCATTCATTCAAACACTTGAACACCAATTGGTTAGGACTTCAACCTGGTCCGACACAATGGAGATTTCTTTGGTTGGCCATTTTTTAACCATTTAAAGATCAGTGAATGCTTGCTCACAGAACACTTTAATGAGTGGAACTGAGTATCCTGAGTATTTTGTTAGGTTTCCTGAAGTAAAATAGCCTATTACAAGTCCAGACTAAATACTGACAACTCTCCTGTCCATTCTCCCCGTCTTCTCACTCCTCACAAAAAACATGAGAAATGCTGGTATATATGGTTAGATTTTTTTAAGTTCTTTCAAGTTAGACACATCAATACCGTTTAAAGAATCCGGCCCATAACTCCTAAAATTTTGTATCCTTTTCAAATGAATTTTCTAACATCCCTGAGTCCCTCCAAATACTTCTAGTTGGTTCACAAAGGCCACTTAGAGATGTTATGCAGTTTTAGTGACTCACCCAGTGCCTTTCTGAGTCAGAAAAATCATGACATGCTGTTTATATATACAACACAGTGCCATTTTCCTGATTTTAGCTGTAGTTTTCTTGGCGAGGACAGAGTTATTGGATGGATGCCATGGGATGCCAACTGTAGAAATTGCCTTGCAGCTCAAGGGTCTGTGAGGAACCCTAACTGAAGTGTCTGTGACTTCTCAGACAACATGAGCATTTGGAGAGGTGCCAAATTATCTGAAGACATTTAATACAGTATATAAATATGTAGAAAATTACACTGCAGGAAGAAAATTTACCTTAGATGGGGCCAAAATATATACTATGCTTCCCCTAAGGAATATAATCATGTATATTCACAAGCTCACAAGCCCTAATTGGATCCACTTTTTTCCCATTTTATGTTTGTATATTAACTGTCATTATTTCTACTGTAATATGCAGAAAAATGATATTTTTCTTCATTTAAAAAGTATGAAATATGAAAATATGTAAAACTATTTTACCAAATAGATTTGCTACCAGCTTGCAAGGCATACAAAAAATAATGTACACAACACAGATATTCTTGTTTAAACATGAGTAGATGGAAGCACAAGAGACACTTTGATTTTACTAAAATTTCCCATGTACACATAAGTCTTTAGTATGTAGCAAGTTTCACCAGAAATACTTTGGTCAACAATTTTCTACTGAAATAAACCTCATGAGTTGACACTAAGTTAATTAAAAAGTGATAAATCTCTCTTTCCCAGTCTATCACCTATTCAAAAGAGAGAGAGAGAGAGAGAAGCTTCAGGTTCACAACATTAAGTCAAATCAGCAATCACTTAGAGGTACAATTTCCTTTTTATTTTATATTCTTGAATAATCTGGTAAAATAGATTTTCCAGGTTTTGTGTTTCATGTTATAAATCTAAAGGGCCAGATAATCACTTGTGGAGGACAGCCTGTAAATGAATGTTAATTTATACAGAAGATCTGGCCCTCTCTCTATATAATAAAACAATATATATATAATTGTTTTGTACAGTTCTCAGCTCTTTGGATGGGTATCAGACTGTCAGATGTCAACTGAAATGGTATGTCATCATCACTACCATGAAATGGGCACCGTTTTTTTTCTCGAAACTATCATAGGGAGAACATTTACGATTGAGTAGTTAGTGTAATATTGCACTTTTAGACTAGCTTAATGAATCTAGTGTCTTCCCTCATTGATGTTAATATGTGATTTTTATGTTAGTATGGAGTAGAAAGCAGAGCAGCAGATCAGGCAAAGGAAGAGGATCAGAGTGACACTTGAGGAGTTTGTGGAACTAATCTGTGGCATGCCTGCCAAAAAGGTTTCCCCCCACTGTGTTACACTGCCATAGTCTAACTGCTAAGATTCCACAAACATAGCTGAAGCCAGTATTACAGAGCATGGCTGCATCCACCTGAGCGCAGACGTTTGTTTGGACAAGTAGCAGCAGCATACCTCATGTCACTGCTACTTGCCTCCAGGAAAGCCTGAGTCACATGCCCTCTGGCACGTGGCCTCCCCTGGGTGGAGTAGGGGAGGCTGGAGCCAGCAACTGTCCTTGCTCCAGCAGCCTGACCTGAGGTCCTGAGGGCTTTGGGAAGCTACAGCTGTGGTGCTGCTGCAGCTTGGAGCCTGGCTGGCAGCTGGAGCATGGCTTCAGCTGGCCAGACTCTGGTTTTGGGTGGCACATGCTGTCACCACATGCGCTGCCCTGCTTTTTTTTCGCCTGGGTATTTTTGACCCTGGAATCTCCCAGAGTAAAAAAGACCCAAAAAACCTGCACTGCAAGGTAGCAGCACAGGAAATGCCTGCACGTGCCACATATTACACATCTGCGCTCACCTGCGCCCATCCTTTGGGCTAAGCGTATGTCTCTTAAGTTTCTGACCCCAACCCTGGGTGATGCAAAGATCATGTGCTTGGTTCAGAGTAAGTTGGGGGAGGGCATAATTAAATACTGTATCCTTCATGAAAAATAATAATTTATTACTATGAATTGCCAACCATAAGTATAGAAATTTGTGGCTAGCTCCTAAATATCATGGCAATGGCTTGAAAATCATGAGATTAAAAAAAAATGGTTTTTTTTAATTCAATTTCTAGATTTTGAGCTATTAGTGCACATATGGACCATGTTTTTGTATTTTTCTTTGTAACCATGAGAGCTAGAAACTTAGGGTAAAGTTCTGCTCTGTTGAAATCAGACATAAACCTCCCATCAATGTCAGTAAGGCAAGGATTTCAAATTTACATTTTTTATTCAATCAAAGATACACTTGTAATCACAGAACTTTAAGGAAAGAAACACCAAATATTGCAAGATCTCTGGAAATCACAAGAGTTAGCGACACTGATGAATGAATACACATACTCAACAAGTATTCAAAATATAACAAGTAATAAACTACTCCGGTAAAACTGAATTAAAATAAAGACAATAATAGCTATAAATACTTGATTTTGTCTCATTATTTATACATATCTAACTGGAACACAGAAGGCTAATAATGTCACATCATGCTGTATTTTGTAATGAAGAGATACAACTGAGAAATTAGGATTAGGTCAAAAAACAAATTTCCAGCATTAAGCTAAATTAGATCAGTTTCAGAATCAAGTTGAAAAAACATAAAATTGGGTTCAAGAAATAAACCAAAACAGAGCACAGATATGTGATGGAAGGAAGTAGACTGCAATAAGAAAAGCAATAATTCCAAAATGTGGCAAGGGGGATAGGTGTGATATTGGACTAGAATTTGTCTGTGGCATGGCACAAAAAAGGCCAATGTGTTTCTGGGCTGCCTCTGCAGAGCTGTTAAATCTCTGATATATGGAGGCAAATATCTTTCTTTGTGTTGCACTAATGAGATCATCTCTGTAAAATGGTGTTCAGTACTGCATACTTCATTATCAGAAAGATACTGACAAGATGGAGTTCAAAATAAGGGGTTTTAAAAGGAAATAAAAAAATGCTTGGCTAAGACATGAGTAAGTAAAGAAGTGATGGGGAGGAGGGGAAGGGGTGAAGTAATCTGACAATGTTTTAATTATTGAAGGATCATTGGAGACACATTGTAGGGGGACAGAGTGGAGCATGTGCCCCCCCCCCCAATTTCTGTGCCGATAGCAGCGTGCAGATGCAGAGCTGCAACCTGGCTGAAGCCAGTGCCTAGTAGCAGTGGGTGTGGGGATGGGCATGGAGGTGGAGGTGGAGGTGGAGGTGGGGGTGGGAGCGGGGGCAGGGGCAGGGGCAGGCACAGTGTGGAGTTGTGCCCTTCCCCACCCCCTCAACACTTATACATAATTATGTGAAGAATATTAACATCTAGGAATAAGAGCAATTATGTAGGATGATACCAACTTCCTGGTGATGGGATCCATTTAGTTGCGGAAAAATTTCCCATGGGAAGTGTTTTTGATAGGTTATATACAGTCATTTATTTTTTTCTGGGAGAATCATTGCTTTGCCAGGAGAAACCACAAGTAGATTCAGGATTTTTTTCCTAAAGTGAAAATAACTTGGAAACAACTAGGATTAAATCACCCCTGAGAAAGTTTCTCCTGGGAAAGTGAATGTCTGTACACATTCCCTTCTACAAGAAGCCACAATACAGTCCTCTAGCATTCCAGGGTGCTTTGCTCCTATCCACCCCCCAGGGAGACACTGTATTGCTCACTGTACTCCACTGCTCCAGCCAAGCAGGAAGCAGAATACACACACTTCACAATTCCACATTGTGCTACAGGGACACACAGGCTGACTCTGAGCAGTTAGGGTCAGCCAATCAGGACTGCCCTGTACACTGCTGCTATCTGTTATCAGGCAGACTGAGGCAGCCAGCAGAGCACACTGAGATGTGTGCACCAGAGCCCCCAGCTGCACAGCATCAGGACTGCAAGCTCTCTACTCTTCAGGGGCTCAGCAGTCAAATATCTGTTCAGGCATCTCCGGTAATTTTTTCTGCTAGGAAAACAAGTATCGGAGAATTCTCCCAGGTAACCTGAATTTGTGTATGCAGCCTAGTTAAAACCTGGGTAGACAAAATGATAAGAAATGCACTGGACAGAACAAACTTGCAGGGGCTTGGAGATGTATGGTCCATCTTTACATTTTGTATTATCTATACAGAATTTTCTTCTCATTAATAATAATACAAAGAATAATGAAGAAAAATCCCTATCTCTTGAATCAAATGGATCCTACAGGTTCTACAAGTATTAAGAAGTTAATTTCAGAAACCTTTCCTAACCCTCCAAACCCTCCAGTCTTCTGAAAAGGTCCTAATATTAGACCCTCATATTCAGTTGATGTGTTTTCTGGTATTTGCTTTGACTGACAAATAATCTTAGTAGGACATCAGACTGAGAATCTACCACTCAATCCTGCATCAGATATCTTCTGGAAACAATTTGAAGAATTTGCCTTTGAGTATCTGACCTGGTAAGTCACTCCTTGTTTTTAAGCTACTAACATGATCTTAAACTTTCTATGAGTTTCCACTAATCTGTCAAGAGACACTTAAGAAAGTGTGAAAGAGTGTATGCCTTAATGTGCATCATGTCTTTATATAATAGAGAGACAGAATATGGAAGCATATAGAATGTCTTTGATTACTTTTCTTGGATTGTGGTATCAGACACCAGAAGGGTACTTTTTAGATTAGATTTTCAGTAAATATTTTACCTGTGGGAGAAATGTATTTTGTCAATGGCCTGTCTGATCACTACCTGCCTAGAATCTTCTTGTAGTTAGTTTTTAAGATGTCATATGAAACAAGTACTACAGCAGGTCTGTACTTCTTCTTGCCATATGCCCATTCATCACTGTGTTCTTTTTTCATATCAAAGGGAAAGGAAAAAATGACATGTATGGCAAGAGAGGGGTCTCAACTACTGTGGATAAATCAATCCATCACCAAAAAAAAAACCACAATTCTGCCATGAAACTTAATCACTAAAGGTCATGTCGGGGAGTGAGGAACAGATTAAATTAGCATAGTATTAGATATGGAAAATGATTTCTGTCAAAATCATCTTTACCACAATTATAATATGTTAATTACGTATTTCATTAAGGAAGTTGATTATGGTTCACAGATGAAATCATGCAGACGAAGACACCTGGAAGGAAGCACTAGAGCCTGAAGCCTCTCTCTCTGTCTCTCTGTCTCATCCACATGCACACGCACACACACACACACACACACACACACACACACACACACACACTTCAGCAGTTTCACTCAGTCTCAGGCTTCTGCCAGTTTTTTTGAAAAAATATGGAAGTGCAGGAGGGTGTCTGTTTAGCTCAGAAAGTAGAGCTCAGAGAAGTGAAAGGCAGCCTCAGATCCCTAAATATGGGTTTATATATGAATTTCCTGAGTGCTAAATGAAATGTTAATATTATAGAATTGACCAATACAGTATTTGTGACTTGTATGTGCAAGAGCTGTCAATATTGACTGATTTCTAGATCTGTGGCTTCCCTCTGACCCCCACAGGGATAAGACCATCCTTCAGGCTTCAGTCTAGATATTTACAAGAGGCATAGTCAACCATATGAATAGAACATATTATCTTGTCCTGGAAGATGGATGCAAAGCATTTGGGGTCAGTGTAATTTAGGTTTCATGAGCAAAGGATTGCAAGCAGCAACTGCTTGCTTGATTTCTCTGGTATTTAACAGCACTAACCAATGAAAACTTGTGTGTTGCTTTATTTTGTCTAGAATCCCATATGGCCAATTCCAAAAGACTTTAAAGGTACCCAGGAAATAGAGTTGGTGTTAGGAAGTTGTCTGCTGGGGGGGGAGGGGAGAGGATGAGCAAACAGTGATAGACAGGGAAGAGTCAGAGGGTGTGTCTACACGAGACACTTTACTGTGCAGTAGAGCTAATTACTGTGCAGTAATTGGCTCTACTCAAAAGAAATTTAGTACCTACCTGCAAATGCAAGTTGCAAGTTGCAAATTTACTCACTGTCAGTAGCACACGTATAGACACCTGACCAAGAGCAAATGTGCTCCTGGTCAGCTGAGCAGCAGGGGCTGGGAAATTGCTCCCTGCTCCTGGGAGCTGGCTGCTGCCGGGCGGGCTCCACCACTGGTACCTGGCCAGGAACAATGTCACCTTGCCCAACAGCAGGAAGCTCCCAGCCCCCACTCCATGATCACAGGGCCCAGGCTGGGAGATCCTTGCAGGACCCAAGCATGGAGATGGTGGTGGGAGAGAAGAATCACCCAGCCTTGGCCCCACAATCACAGGCCTCGGGCTGGGAGACAAGAATCTCTCCATGCTGGTCCCATGATTGCAGACCTGGTGCTGGGAGATAAGAAACAAAGTGGGGGCTGGGTACAGAGCAAGTTAGGTTGCAGAGCAAGGTCTGGGAGTTCCCTGCTGCTGGGGCAGGTGGGCATTGTCCCTTCTGGGGCTCCAGTGGCAAAGCCCAGCCCAGGACCAAGCAACACCCTGGGGGCAGGGAGTAATGGCTCAGCCCCCACCAGGAGACAGCTGTCTCCTGGCCCCTGGCCTAGAACCCAGGGCAAGCCTAGAGCTCCCTCTGCCTGCTATAGGGGCCAATTTTAGGGCTGCAGGAAGTGGGAGCAGTCTGCTGCCAGGAGCAGCAAATCTGCTCCTGCATCCCTGCACATGTAGACACGTGCCTGGGAGAGTTTACTGTTGAGTAGTTTATTCAAGAGCAAACTGCTCCCAGATTACTTGCATATGTAGATGTGCCCAAAAAAAAGATTCTCAAAAGTCTGACTGAAAGAGCAGCAGAAGTGGAATGAAGCAGGGACTTGGTACCAAAATTTAGAAAGATTATATGTGTCCCTACAAAAATGGTCCTCCTGATGCCCCTGGGAATGAAAAAGACTTGAGTCTCAGTCAAATATAATTACCTCATTCTAAGATTTCCTGGTGAGTGAGAATGCATCAATGCTTGTGTGCCCTCGTGCTGATAGATTTTGCCACACAGAATAATCATTGTTGGAATTAAGCATAATTGTCAAGAAAGACTTGGTCATCATGAGAAAGACTCTCTCATACAACTGTCCTTTTGCTTTCCAACAGTAATTACTTTAGTAATTAATCTCTGTCATTTAACTGTATTACATTTTGAAAAGAGAAAATGGAAGAAAGACTGGTTTCTGACTAATTTACATCACAGTTTAAAATCCTAGAATAGGGTGAATCAAATGTCAAATTTAGCCCTTTCACAGATTGCTAAAACAGTCTCATTCTAACATCCAGTATGAGCAGAAATGAAGTTAGGTTGCTAAAGTCATCTCCGTAAAATCTGCTATGCTTGAAATCTTTTGGTGCTTTGCATCAGTTCCAGCAGTTGTGTGTAACGGAGGGCAACGCACACTGTATGGGCACTGTATGAGAAAGATGTGAACCTCTCCACACTGGCTTTCCATATTTGCTGCTGGACATGATGGTAGTGCCCCATGGTTTTGAGGACTTCCGATTTTTAGTAAAGCACAAAAGCTCCTGATTGACAGAAGTGCCAAGTACCCACTATTCCAGCTGTAGAAATGTTCTCAACACCTCTGGAAATCAGGCTCAAGTTAAACACCCAGAATTAGTGCCCACTTTGAAAAGGTTCTAATCAATTTGAGATCTTACTCATGATGATAGTCCTCTTTAAGTTGGACAAGCCTTTACAAATATGAACAGCAATCCTGGGTATTAAATATCTTCCAAGATATACCTTATGAATAGGGACATACCTAAATCATGGTGGGAATGCACTGCACAGGAGCTCCTTTAAACTTGCTCTTTTTGGTGCACCCTTCCCTCTCCACCACTGATTGGTGGAGGGGCCCCAGCAGCCCCACTGCTTACTGCTGATCAGGCAGAAGGTAAAAACCATGGCACATTTAAAAACATGTTTTTTGCCTCCTGGCTAATCAGCAGCAAGCAGTGGGGCTGACATGGCCCCTCTGCCAATTAATGGGG